>NC_081427.1:65726598-66065057 GCF_949786415.1 Peromyscus eremicus
TTTGTTTCGAAAAGAGCTTTCCAAACCTTTTAAAACACTTCTCTCTTTTCTTGTTCTTTGTAGCCACGTGCAAGAGTAGACAAGCATGAAATGAATGCTGTGTACTAGTAATTTAGTAATGCCCAGAAAGTTTGCTGCTTGATTACTAGGTAATGCTGCAGCACTTCAGGCCCTGAATTTAATTTCATTGGATGAAATGGTAGCTGAATGTGATCAGAAGTTTGTAATCTTTGAACCGAGTAATTTAAGTTATGTGAACAAATAAACAGACTTGTTTTTCCCCCAAACACCTGATAGTAGCTTAAGTAAAAAGGACTTCTATGTGTGCTTAGCTTCAATCAAATCTTTTTAGTACATGCTTTTAATTTTTTTCTTCACCAACTCTCTGTCACTGAAACCCAATGGTAGGTTCAAATGGCTTTCAGTATTTCTGTTCCAATGAAATGAACATTTGGAAGATGTAAATGCAGGCTTTCTTTTGATTTTTCTGGTTTTGGCAAACTTTTCAAACTCATTCTGCATAATGATTCCAGTCATACAAGATACAAAGACTCAAATCTGTTGATAAGGCTAAAATTATCAGGACAAACATTTCCAAATCTATTGTGGAAAAAATATCACAGTCTTGGTAAGAATATGCTCCTTCATGGTGTCTCAAACTCTCTAAGTAAATGTCACTTTGTAATAAGATTTTCTCCTTAAGAGCATCCTGACTGGCCCTATAGAATTGGCAGTCCATACTTCTTACTTGTAAACCTCACTGGTACAATTAGTTAATAACATTGCTTAAATTTCAGTATCTTACACTTGACATATGAAGAACCCAAGAGGCTTCTGGAACTAGTTCACTTCATTCAGTCCGAAGCTCTACCTGGAGTTGTAGAATCAGTTATTCCTAGTTCTAGTGCCCACGTGATCAGGTGCTATCTCATTCCATCCTGCTGGGCCTTAGGAAGAGTCACTAATATGTAGTTGTTGCCCCCACCCCCTTTTTCCCCGTTTTCAATCTGTAAAGGCCCATATGTTTTAAGGAAAGAGAGAAAATAAACAAAAGAAATGATCTCAATCTCTTTCCATCTCCAAAATCAACATTTAGTCACATTACAGTCACATTAATACTGTTTCTTCAAAGACAGTGCTTTTGTTATAATTCACAATCTTCAAAAGTAATGTTTCAAGTACATTCTAGAAATGTCACAGAATTTGCCTCAGAAGGACCCATTTGAAAATTCTGTTTCCCTATTTCACAATCAGACCCTGTGACTTTCTACTGCATAGTAAAATAAATACACACAAATAGAGAGATATTAAACTTTTCATTCTTGTCTTTTGGTTGGTTGTGTACCTAGCCTTTAATGGCTAAGACATCTCTCCAGCCCTTAACTTTACAAATTTGTATATATCAAGAAAAGAGGGGAGTCCGGACCCAAGAAGTTATTGAAGTAAGTGGAACTGTCAGTGGAACAGTCAAAAAGTATGTTTCTAGAAGAAAGGTGTTGGCTTTGACACAAAAGCTCGTAAGAATTTGAAAATGGGAAAAATTGTCATGTTAAATAATCACACTATTAGAAAGAAATAGAAATATATGCATTTCAATGTTAAACTACATACATTATTTTTAATAATAATTATTGAAACATAAATCCTTTCTTTTCCTAATCAAATAATTCTTTATTATATAGAAGCATTCAGTCACATCATGACGAAACTTTAGCATAAAGTGTTTTTTTTAAAAGGGAAGAGTGAGTAGAGAAAGAAAGAACCAAAACCAAAGCAAAATGATAAAGTGTTGTAAGAAAACACTTAGAGAGTGGGCAGAGTCAATATTCATTTTAGAACCAACTATTTTTCTGCACAAATGAATAATCCTGATTTATTTCAATAATTATAATTCTCAGTTATTTTCAAAATATAGTGTCTTCAGACTGGATGTATTGGCATAGCCCAATAATCCCCATACTTCAGAGTAGAGGCAGGAAGATCAGAAGTTCAACCTCCTCCAACAGATGCATACATCCATATTACAATATACCTTTGTACACTTAAGTCATTGATAACCAAGCTACAATTCATAGAACTACAGAGAGTGTGCATAGAGTAAGTACTAGAGGGAACAGATTGATCTTATTAGGAAGTAAGTTTCATGTTTAATGATCCTAATGAATTTGGCTTTGAGAGTCATGAACTAGCAATGCACAAGTGTTCAGAGTTTTCAAAGAACTGTCTGTTAAAATAACAGTTTTTAGGCAGTATTAATAACCAAAGTGATCAAAAGTCAGAAAGTTTCTGTTGTTTTCTTTTGTTTAGCTCATAATTTGTTTTTAGTTTATTTGTTAAAAATTTATAATTGTTCACTTGGAAAATCAGACTTCTGAAAAAGCCTACTTTAAAAACATCTACACTTGTTATTTCCTCTCAAATACATTTTATGTCTTTGCCAGTTATGGACGACTGAGCTTGATCACCGAGTCAGAGGTGGCTGAATGGGAATTAATAGAGTCAGAGAGCTAGCAATGCCATTCTACGCACAGAACAGAGTAGCCTAATATTATCTTCTATTGTTACCGTTTTGGATTTCTGAGTCATTCAGGTCGCTCCAACAAGATTTTAAAATTCTTAAGTCTAGGGAATGTGCTTTTTTTTTTTTTGTCTGTGTCTTCAATAGTGCCTAATTCAAGAAGGTATAATTAATTGAAGATGGTGCTTACAAAGCTTTGAGAACAGAGTCACCCTTGTCTTGGGAAAGCTAAAAACTCTGAGTATAGCATTTATTATGTGCTCTGTGGAAACCTATTGGTGCCACTTAATTGCTACTCTCAATGTCCCTCTTTGCTTTTGCCTTTCTTATTTTAAGTGACCACTGCTGAACTTCTTGGGGTCATTGCCTTCTAGCACTCTATTTCAAAACTTGGCTCTGGAAATATTTTTTCACTGTTCTCACCAATGTATGAATTGGGGGTAGTACAGTTGCTTTCCCAGATGCATCTTCTTTGCTTACATATCTCTAATTACTTTATTACAGAATTACATCTTTCGGCAAAGATCTATCTTGACATTAAAATGTAAAAAAGCATGCATAAGGTAAGAACCAAGTCTCCAGCTTCTTAAAAATTATGCTGTGCTTAGATGTAGGCATATTCATCAAGCTGGTCCTGTGGCTGTACACTTGAAAGTGTAAAAGAGACAAGTGCCTATGAGTGTAGCGAACAGAGGAGGAGACTGGTTTCCCTTGAGCTTTATGGTGACATTTTAATTACAACAAATATATCTATTTAGATGTCAAAAAGTAAAAAAAAAAAAAAAAAAAAAAAAAAAAGACACACTAGGTTACTGAAAGGCATCCATAGGAGAAATAAGACTTTATTGGCTCTGCCTTGAAGGGAGGAGTCAATACCTAAACACTAAAAGTGCCTATGAAAATGAAACATGAGCTACTTTGTTAGAGATCACCAGCCCACTTTTCTTTTTCACCCTGGCCTCATTAAAGCCCCTAGCAATGCTTCCCTGCCCTACTCAAGCACACAGGGCATTCCAATATTTGTTCATGCTAGACGACTTTCCTGTCATCTCCCACTGGAAGCAAAATCAAATTTGCTTTCTAGCCAGTGTTTGAGTATTAAGTCGCATATTCTTAGTCACAAAGCTCAGGAGGGATTCTGTGAAGAAGTGCCTCTTCCTGTACAGCTGTATTAAATATCTTGTGAGATGTGATTCACTTCAATTAGAAATGGTTGTTTATTGATATCTTTAGTATACTTATAGCTGTATAGTACACTTATAGTATACTTATAACTATATGGTATGCTTATGGTGTACTGATAGCTGTATGGTATTCTTAGAGTATACTTATAGCTGCATAATATACTTACAGAATCCTTACAGCTATGTCCTCTCTTGGTCATGATCAGCTCGAGCCTAGCCTTCCAGCCAAAGGTCAAATACCGTAAAAACACATTGAGACCTCACTGAAAAACATGTTGTATAATTTTAACATGACCCCTTGTAAGGAAAAGTATTGGATAACTCGTTTCTTTTTAAGTATAGAATGTTATCGAAACAAATGTGATTAATTTAAGGAACACAAATGGCATGGATAGGGAAAAAAAACCTTAGAAACTCTACAAAATAAAGACTCAGTAGTACATTCTGACACAAGAATAGATCTTTAAAGGGTCATCTAGTCTTGAGTACTTTTCAAAATATTTTTATTTATCACTTTCACTCATTTGTATTAATTTAGAATGAAATGGGTACCAATAAAACTGTTTTAGTATTCCTATGCTAATTCAAAAATTCAGTTACCTCACTACATTTTTACTTAAATGATTTTTTTTCTGATGTTATAACATCTGGAAATTCAGTGAAAAATGTCCTCAGGAAGGATTTTATGAAGACAATGAAAACAGCATATGACCCATCTATCAATCTTTTTGTGTGGACGTATAAGTAACAAAGCCATAAGGATTAAAATCTGCTTTTAATAATAGCCATAATTTAACAAAGGAGAAGCACCAAGATCAGACACATTCATTTAGAGCTTTAGAAATGTACTACTAAAAACCATTTATGTACCTTAATTATGTGAGGGAAGAGAGAAATTTACTTCTTATTCATAAAAGACACTTAGAGACTAATTTAAGGTGTTCTGCTTGGTGGATGCTTGAAAATAAAATTGGTCACATTTTACGACTTCAAATTTAATATTCCTGTGACTTCGGTCTTGAAGAGAAGAGTGAAATGTGTAAGTGACTTTCTTCTTTAAATACCAAGGAAGTGAAGGGCACGTTTCCCAGCATTAAGAAATGTGAGATTTTTAACTATTTTATTAATGTTTTAAGTTAACATACAAAATACTGGATTTGATCATGGCATCTCTACACATTATTACTCTGCCACAATACATTGTTTCACCCCTTATCACTCCTCCAGTTCCCTTTCTTTGCCCAATCTCCACTTCCTGTTTTCCGTGTGTGTGTGTGTGTGTGTGTGTCCCATTACTGTCTCTATTTTCTACTTCTCCTAAGATCTCTTCATCACCTCTCATGATCTCCTTTCTAGTTTTAGATTTGTAAGCATACACACACACACACACACACACACACACACACACACACACAGGGAGAGAGAGAGAGAGAGAGAGAGAGAGAGAGAGAGAGAGAGAGAGAGAGAGAGAGAGAGAGGCACACACAAATATATATTGCTTTAGAATAAGTGAAAATGTAAACCTGTACAGTCACTGTGGAAAACAATGTGGAAGTTTCTGAAAAATACTAAAAATAGAACTACCACTAGCACTTTTAGATATGTCCCTAAAGTACTCTGTAAGTCAACATGCCGTAGACATACTTGCACATTCATGCTTATAGCTGCACTATTCACAATAATCAGAAAATGGTATCAGCCTCTGTATTCTTCAACAGATAATCATCTAAGATTACAGTAATACAATGGAATTTTATGCAGTCACAAAGAAAATGGAAATTTTGATATTTGAAGGAAATAGAAAGATTTTAATCTAGTCATTAGATTGTTTTTTAGGAAGGACTTCAGGCTCAGAAAAAATGATGATTATAGTTTTGCAAAGTCTAGAAAAAATGTATAGCTTCCATTTTAAATTAATTTTAGTAAAATCTTTTACAATAATTTACTGAGACTGATATTAAAATGTTTGTCTTCATGACACTAACAAAATTCTGTGTACACAAGATATTCTACATAATATCCAAAGGTCCTGTCAGCATTTTCCCAGGATCACATGGTCTTCCACCTCTAATTCTAAAAGGTGAATCCTAGATACTCACTAAAGAAGCATCAAAGAACAAGGCTGAACATGCCATGCATTCCGCCTTTGATTCTCTTTTGATTGTGGCACTTAAGGGTTGGAGAGAGAATTAAACTCGATTCTTACGATAAAACTTGTAAACTTGAAAGCTGACTTTTATCTGCCTTTTGGGTGCTCTCCGTGTCAAGTCAGCTATGTTACTTCTCTTCTTGGAATATTCTCAGCAGTTTGAAAGCCACGCAGAGGGTAGGTGTTGAGCCAGGATCAGACTGAGTTTGAAGTGAAGTTGGGGTCATTATTATAGGCAGAAATAGTGATTTGAGCATTACAGAAGTTTGAAAACAAGAAGAAAGACAGAAGATCACCAACCTACTTTAACACATATTTTCCCATAGGACATTGGTAGACTGAAGATTTGTTCAGTGAATCATGGCTATTTCTACTCTCTGTAGAATTGAGTAGACAGGGGAACACCTCCTCCAACCCAAAGAGAAAAGGAAAAATGCACAAGAGTAGCTAGGGTAGTCTCAAGACACTCTATAGCCCAGTCCCACAGAGTCAGGTTACAAACGATGGTTGGACTTTGAGCCTGTTTCATATCACACCATGTCATAGTCATAACTACTTTGATTTCCATGCCATTCAGAAGTTTAAAAATAAAGACATTCCTACAGAGAAATCCATCCAGTTTGCAAAATTAAGGAATTTTTTCTTTATTTTCTTTAGAATAGGAAATACTATATTTTGGGTTGGGAAAAAAGAGGAAGAAAAAGAAGCATCTATAGTTTAAAAATACAACTAAAAGGAACATGAATGGGACTCATGTTCTTTGAATATTATATTGATGTTCTTCATCAATGATTTTGAGAGAAGATAGTTTGTTAACAAAGGTATTTATAATTAAATGTCATGAAAGAACAAATTGAGATAAACTAGCTATGCCCTTACCCGTAAATGTGTGATTATTGTGTTAGCAAATGTATTGAATCTTCTACAAAACTGCAAAGCAACATTGCAGTGCAAAGACCAAAGCACTGAAAGGCATACATTAGATGGTTATAGGAGCCATTTCAGAATTTCCTTGCCAAGTTACAAGTGCAACACATTTTCCTTTAAGTGAAGTCACATAATGAAAAAATTTTCCAAAATATTAACAATGTCATCACTTTAACCAGAATGTACACTTATTGCACTGGGCAATACTACAATTATTGAGGAGATATACTCACTGGAGAGATCCAGTAGAATTTTAAATCCACTTATCCACGACTCCTTGAGTGCTATTTACTCCCTACCAGAACCAGCTATTCTGACACTTACTTTAAGCACATTGACACCTCTATGAACTTTTCATTAGTAGAAATGAAAAGGACTACCAGGAATTTCCAGGCAAAACAATAAGAGAAAACTAAAATTGTAAAACCAAAAGTAATGCTCTATTCTTTATCTTGCTTCAAAGTAAGAATATTGCAAAGAGAAGAAGGAAGCTCTGATGATTAAATTTTTGTCAACACTAGCTAGATCAGTTAACAAAGAGACCCCACTAGATTGGCCTGTTGGTAAGCCTTTCATTATTAAAGATTTACCCAGCAGGGTCCATCCCACTGAGGATTACTGCCTTAGGGTAGGCAGTCTGAATTGTATAAGAAAGTAGAACGAGCAAGCTGTGAAGAGCCACCCAGAAAGATGGCTTCGCCTATGGTTTCCACTTCAGTCTCTGCCTCCAGGTTGCTGCCCTGACTTTTCTCAGTTTTAGAAACTTCTTTCCTCCCCAAGCTGGTTGAGGTTAGCATTTTATCAGAATATAAAGAAAAATAAGACACGGGCAATAGGAAATTGTCTAAGTCTGCTGTTTTCCACTTTAGAAGACCTCTTTAGTACAGGCTTCTATATTTAGAGAGAACAGGCACAAAACAAAACAAAAGAGGAAGAAGGAGAGTACTTGGCTTGAAAGTTCCCAGTAGTCAGATTTCACTTAGTTGAAGTGATTTTAAAATGTCAAAAGAGTTCTATCAAGAGGTCAGAAATATTTGCCCGTAAGTTTAGACTCATCATGTAAGTCTATAATGGAGTAGAAGTCATTTTTAATTAAATTATTTTCTAAAGGAAGTTAGTCAGCTGCAGACCCTCTGTTGCTTCTGCAAATTTCTAGGTTGACACTAACTTGGTCTTCAGAGTTTTTTCTGAAGTGAGGTATGTTCAAGTATATGCAAAGCACATTGAAAATCCGATGCTTCTCTACAAAAATAACACACACACACACACACACCTTTTTGTGTTTCTTGACTGGAAATTTCTAAGCTTAAGAAATTGTAATGTGTGTTTTAAACGTAATTATCAAAAATTTTGTAGTAACTTTTAACAAGAGTGAAAGGTAATGCTATGAAAATCCAAAGGTTTGTTCTCTCATGCAGAATGAATTCCAGAACTTTCTATTGCATTTTCATTATGCAAATACAGGGTCCTTAACTTTGGTTTGCAAAAAGTTACTTAGAAAGATGCATCTGTGACCTTTATATATTTAGATATAAGATGAAGTTAGGTTGGGAGTAATCTTTTTCAATAATATTTTTTATGTCAAATATATCTCTTAAATAATTCATGTTATAGTGATTTATTGAGAATAGATACTTTTTCACAGACTTCTTGCTATTTCATGGACAAAAAACAATTTATAAAATGATTTTTAAAATAAGATATTTGCTAAGTCCATCTTCCAAAGAATAAAAGGAAACAGGTCAGGATAGTCTGAAAGAAATGAGAACTTCATAAAATTTTGGCCTCACATATTGAGTAGAATTTGAATAAGGTAAAAAGTAGGAAATGGAGAAAGGAAATACTAAATAGGAAACATGGCACAAGTTTTGATTATATTAATAAACATATTTTGGGGAGCGAAAATATGTGTATTAATAAATTTTCAGGAAATAGAGAGGCAGAATAGGTTAAGTGAACTGGGTGTGACAACATTTGACTTCTTGAGGATTGGAGTCTTTGATAACGTGAAAGGTGTGAAGGACCATTGCTCCTTGAGCTACCAATTAATGCTTCTTGTTGATCTACCTTCTTGTACTTTCATCCCGTCCCTTGTTTGAAGTCCTGCATTGTAAGAATAAACAAAACTGGAGAAAGTTGGTCTTGTCATGTACAGAAAAGAAGTATATAGTGGAGGACCGCAGAGTATGAAAGAAAGCCCTGGAAGAGAGCGGCTCTGACGTAAGACAGATGTTGATTACTACTTTAACTTTTATATTCTCCTAGTTGTATTCCAGACAAAAGGAAGTGGAGCATCATGTATTTGAATTCTCCTATCTTTAAAGTAGGAATGAAAAATTTTTAATTTTGGTGAGAGTAGTAATAATTTTATAAGATGCATACTGCTATACCTAGAACCGAACATACAATAAATGTAGTTTTTATAAAGATTAATCTCTTTTTCCAAACATCTTTCTGATAACCTCATCATCTCTTCAAGATTTTCTAGAATGATGCATTTTAGGGGAAACTAACATTGTACTAGTATTTAGAGGTAAACTACACAAGAGAAATAATCCTATAATAAGCATTGGAGGGGAAGATGAGAGTGATTCATGGAAAGATGAGAGAGATTTTTACACTGGCCTAGGATAAACCTTGGAAATAGGTATTGCCAATTCCTCCTTATCTCAAGGTCTTCCTTCATTTAAGTTAAAAATAAATAAATAAATAAATAAACCCTCATCACTTGAATTGAACTCTCTGCTAGAAGTTGTCATTTGATGGCTTCAGAAACATAATTCTTCTGGCAAGATTGAATACACTCTATCACTTCACCTTGCCCTGTTGTACAAAAAGATTAGCACCTGTTTTTCACCTTCCTTTAAAGGATTTTTTTCATCATAAGTTATTCAGATCTCAAAAGACTTTCCAAGTAGCCAAGAAACAGAATTCTCTTCGTCTTGATTATCCCACACCGTTCTTCTCATAGGAATAAATTAAAAAACTTTTGCAGTTTTTACATTGTGGCTCATGGGCTAAGTCACTTTTTATTGAAAGAAGCCTGATTTTTTTTAACTGATATTCTGAGGAATCAATCCTACTATGATCTCAGCATCTCTTCCTTTAATTTCAAAGTTTTCCAGATTGTTTTTCAGCATTGGAAGGTTGGGAAATTTTTGTATGCTCACAATGTCTTCATGTTGATTAGTGTGGATTCTCTCAGGTTTTCATTTAAGTATTTCATTACTTTGAACCCTTGGCTGGGGATGCAGCACAGGAATGCTAACATATTGTAAAGCTGTAGTGCTGTACAATCACAACTAAAACTTCTTAATTAAGGTATTTCATTTTGTAACTTGCTGGGCACTTTATCCTTTAAGTTTAATGGGCTGGCTTAAGAAAATGATTGACTTGCAATAAATACTATGTGAAAACAGTAGGAATTGGATTTTAATCAGACTTCAACCTTAATGTTTCTATTGAAAATTATAGTGCCTCTTTGACTTTTCTTTCATATAACTCAGTTGAGAAATTAAAAAGATACACAAATTCTATGAAATTTCATGCATTTTGATTTTTCTTTAATTTATAAAAGTTGGTTTAATTTCTGTTTATTACAGAAATCACACCCCACATGTATTTTTAATTGTATACTTCTGTTTTGTAAAACAAATATCAAGTGAACTCAGTTGTATGAATATCACATTGTAGAATCATAAGCTCAATGTCAAACAACTTAACTCATACAAGGAGAAGTTGAGATTGAGACAAAGTTGTATTAGAAATGTTGGTTTCTTGGTAAATTGAACATAGGTCCCAGTACCCTTTATACCATGGGGTCCAGAAGATTTGTCCATATTACCATATGTTCCCACTTCATTTTCCCTAGGTCATGTGATTGATAAAACTACCACTTAACTTGAGGCATTAAAGGATTTCATAGGATAAGAAAGTTCAACTTCCAGTTGTCTTCTTCATAATGTGTATCCTTCCCTCAAACTCTATTAGTCAAATACCACTCCTCAAAATATGGTTTAGTTATATAAAAGCTACTTTTAGTACATAAATATGCCTTCAAAATGAATTAAATCTTTAGCATCTGAAGATTTTTTTCCACTTCATTTTTGTTATTGTTGTTGCTGATTTCAGAAAAATACTGAAAAGAAATAATACTTTGTGTAAAGGGGCAAAGATACATGAGCAGTGATCTCACTAGAAGGGATATAACCTACAGGAGGAAAGTTGGTGCTATGGTGTGTGTAAGCATGTGCATTTTCCTCTCTGATTGCAGCGTCATAGTAGTAGTGCATTAATGTAAATACTTAGTTGTGTGAAAGTATGGGGAAACTTGAAGTGAATGGTCCTAGTTCACCTTAATGCAATGTGAATAGTTGTTGGATGCCGCAAGTGGATTGAGAGCTGTAAAGAAAGAGCATGGGCAAATTTCTGTAAATGTTACTTATAATTAATGGAGTGTGAGTGTATATGCAATAGTGCTCACAATGTGCTAATTTATAGATAAATAGCTATATACAACAATTACATAAATCAAATACTATGAATTCAAGTTTGCATTTTCCCAAGTTTCAAAATTCTGTCAAAGCTTGAATTCTAGGGAAATGTTATCACTGCCACACATTAATATGTGAGTGTATGCATAAGAGTTGATGGAAAACTATTGACTGTGAGTCCATCAGCGTCAGTGACTATACCTCCCGTTGAGTAGCATGAAAGTGACATCAGCAAAGATGATATAAGTTACTTATTATAAGAAATCAGTAACAAGTGGAACACACTTATTCAGGAATGAGGAATTCTATATGACTATGCAAGCCTGAGTTTATCATAAAGTGAACTCTCTTTTGCAAGAGACATGTGGCTGCTTTCTCTAAGTAATGCTTTGAATTCAATTTGGACTTCAAACCTATAAGGCCATTAATTCACAGTTGTGTGGGTTACAAGTGCTCTGCTCTGAAACACTCTTGTTCTCTGACCCTGAGATGAACTATATGTGTACATAATATGGTAATATCTTAATAAAACAAGAAAATGCATGGTGAGACTCCCTTAACTGTATTTTAAATGTATTTGAAGGGCACAGGTTGGGAAAAACTACTGTAACCTTCATTAATAATGGAAAATATTTTCTTTAATTAATCTCTGTTAATATTTTATTCTAGTGCACAACACATACACTTGCACACGTGTACACACACACACACAATTTTAAGTAGACTATTAACTAAATGTATTTTGCCTGGAAATAAGAATTTCTTTAAAAGGCTGAAACCACTTTGAGCTTGCACATTCCTAAAGATGAATAAACTTCCATTATCTCATCCCACTCACTTTTCTTACCAGACTGACATTTAAAAGTTTCATCTGTATGCGCCATTACTCTCCAATGTCCCTCACAGATATTTCAAGTTCTCTAATATTTAGAACTACAGACTTACCTTTACTAAGTTCTGTTTTATTTACCTCATTTATCCTATATAGCTAAGTTGGAAAGTACCTTAGAGACCTCAATCTCAGAAAACAATATTTTTATTACTTGCAGGTACATAAACCCTCTCTTAATGATTCAACTGTTGGGTCAGGATAATTGAAATTCTTTGTGCCTAGTGCCTCAGCTTTTGCAAGTAACCTTATCAGCATAAATATTTCATTACCTACTCATCCTCAGTAAAAGCTATATTTTTGATAATTTTATAGCTAGAATTTGAATACTGAAAAAGAACCTTTCATTGGTCAGTGAAACTTTACTTTTTAGAGTTTCTAATGGATTGCCTTCTAAAATCCTATGTGTGTGATGGGGCAAGTCTTTATACTTCCTGCCTTCCTGTTGAAGCCAAGAAAGACATGTGCAGATGCCACAAGTTCTGTAGAAAGCACAGGCTTTAGAGGGAAAATGGTCAGTGTTTTCAGCTGGACCTCTTCAGCCTGCAGTGGGGCTTTTGAATGTAGAAACATACGTTAGTTCATCAGTAAGCAGGTTTAATAGGACCCTCAGTAAAGCTATGATGAAATTAATTTTAGAATATGTTTATAAAGTCTTAAGGGGAAAATAGTCCCTTGCAAAAGTTCAAAATCATTAAAAGAAAACCACTGACTTTTAAGGACATAAAACCATAGCTCCAAGTTTCAAGTAGAAACTCTTAGTAAATAGCCCTAGGAAAGGAGGAAAACCTTGCATGCAGCTCAATAAAGGGTTTGAAGAATGACATCCTACAAGGTCCTTACACTTCCATGTTTAGGGATCTTTAGGAGAACACTTTAAATCACATACAACTGAAAGTTTAAATAAGCTTCAACCCTATGCAAAGAAGCACAGGCATCTTCAGAGTGCTGAAAATGGACAAAATAGTCTTCCTCAGGGAATAGTACACCAATTGGTTATCCAATATCACATGATCAAACCTGAAGAAAAACATATAAATAATATTATATAGACTGAGCAAGTTATATTTAGGAATATATATGCATCTACATATATGCATGTAATAACAAAAAGAGGCATGAATTTGAAAGGGGGCAAGGAAGGATATTTAAGAGGGTTTGGGTGAAGGAAAGGGAAGGAAGATATGTAATTACATTATAGTACACACGGGAAAAAGAAGGAAATAAATTGTATTCTTTTTTCAGCCTTGTTCCTACCTACATGGTTGAGTTCTCTTTATCCCTCTGACCTCAAGGCTATATAAGACATCTATATGACATTCTGTACTGAGAGTTCTATGCATACGTAACTAATGAAATACAGCAGCTTTTTCACATTTTAATTTGGCAGTGTTTCCTCTTAAATGCATTTTTAATTAAAAATTTTGTGCTATCTAATTCTTTCCCTAAGCCCAGAGTCTTCTTATTTGTGTAAATAAAGGCCGAACATGCCTTTGAGAAGAGTTCTGACAAATGCTGCCAATAAGAGGACTACTTTTTGGTCCTTTATATTTTATCCTACTCATTTGTTTATTTTTAAATATCTCAATGTTAAATATATCATGAACACAATTTTTTATACTAAATGAATGCAGATCAGACACTCTCAACTTGCCATTTCTATCATAAACATTTTTCTCAATTAGGAAAGCAGTTTTAGCCAGGGTACATAATGTAAAAAAGTAGCCACTAACTCAGCAAAACTATACAGTGGCCTGTGAAGTTCTTGGTAGGTATCCTTGAACTCTTAAACAGTTGTATGCGTTTAGGAGCCCACAGCAGCCAAGTAGACCTGCCAGGCTCGGCACACAGTTGATTTATTTACTTTTACAATTATTTTGGACTACAAACATAAAACATTCTAAAATCTAAAATTTATTTTATGGAGAAATATAATAGAATCTCATTAAATATTTACTCAATAAGTAAATGGTAGAATAAACATCTTTTTATTTTGTTTACAATAAAGAATTTTGATCTTTTTAAAACTCAGTAAGTGAATATTACATTTCTGTGAGACTAAATCTAACTCATTATTACAAAAATAGGACATGAATTTCTTTGAAAGAGTAAACATTATCAGGCATCGTTCTATCTTCCATTGCTCAGATTTTGGCTCTGTTAATGTTTTTCCCCTGAAGCTCTGTCTGATATGACTTGACCTATGATATGATTCCTCACTTATGGAACAGAGTTTTGTCAAATAGTGAACCCTGTAGCAAGAATATTAAATTGGTCATTATATTTTCTTGTGCTATGTCCTAATCTTAGCATCATTTTAATACATATCTTTAAGTGTTAATGGTTCATTAAAAGAGAGTGTTGACCCCTGCAACATCCTCTACAGAGTCATTAAGTTTTATCATCTACATTTGTGTTTGTAGATTTACTTCATGTGTCAAAAGTAATATTGTGACTCCTTAGCTTGCATATTGCTTGTTAGAGAGTTCAAACTCATTATAAGTACAGTGTTTTCTTTGTTAAGTAGGTCACAGATTTCCAGTGATGCCTGCTTAGTGCCAAACATGGTAATTCTCTGTTCAATTCCCGTTATTTACTTTGTTTCTTTACTTCATAGCATTAATTAACAAATTTATAAGTGTTATTTTTATTAATTTTGTCACTCACTGTTTTATGTCCTTTGCACTTTACTAAATAAATGTTACATAGGTGCAGGTCTCCTACTACCTACCAGGGGTCAAGTGTCCGTCAAACAGTCAGCACTTAAGAGTTATCCAAGGAGTAATCAACAAAAGCACACAAACAGAAGAATTTACCAATAAAATAATGCATTTTGACTTAGATATTTTCTCCTGATTATTCCACTGATTAAACAGGATATTTAGTTTCATTTTTAATTGTGTGTAGCATGTGAGTGAGTATATACACATGAATGTGGGTAATCACAGGGAACAAAAAGGGATGTCAGAACCCCTGTAGCTAGAGTTATAGGAAGTCACCCATTGTGGGTTCTGGGTCTGAACTTGGGTCCTTCGAAAGAGTGATAAGCACTCTTATTGCAGATCCATCTCTTCAGGCACTGTTTCAGACATTTTTATGTTTAAAATCTCATTAATTTGGAAATTGGGAACAAAGACATATTTAAGTATCTTTATATACAACAAAATACTTAGAATACCTAACATATTGGAAACTACATAAGCGTATCATACTTAATATGCACAGGCCTTTTTAAAGCCAAATAGTCTTAGTATTTTCCAACTACATAATAGACCAAAATAGATTGTTTTACCACTGATAAAAATTGCTTAGGAATGTAGATATACATCATTAATTAATTATTTTAATTCAATTGTTCCTGTAGTATGTAGTCAAATGTCCATTATTTCTATGTACATACATTGATTACTAAATTACAAGGATTAGTGTACTAGCTGCTTTGCTCATTTCTATAACAAAATACACAACAAAAATCAACTTAAGATAGAGTTTCTTTTGACTCATGGTTTTATACTGCAGTCTCTCTTAGTAGAGAGGTCATGACAGCAAGAACATGAGGCAGTTGGTCCCATTAAGTCAGCAGTTAAAAACCTAGAAAGATGAAAGCAAGTATTCAGCCTGTTTTCTCCTTTTTGTTCAGTCAGGAACCCCAGTCAATAGAATTTAGAATGGGTCAATCCACCTGATTTACCCAATCTAGAAACTCCCTCAGAGAGATGCCCAGAGCTTTGTTTCCTCGGTAATACTAGATTCTGACAAATTGATGACTGGAATTAACTATCACAAGTCTATTCTCTGTCAGTTTAACACCCAGACATACTACTTTCAAGCCATCACCTTCTACTGTTATCCTCACAAGCCCATTGCCCTTTCATAATTCAAAGTTTATTCAATCCAACCTCAAAAGTTCTCAGAATTTTTCCACTTTCACAACACCATTTTAAAGTGGAGATGGAGGTTTGGGCAATCCCCTAACTATGAGCTGCTATAACATAGAAAGATAAATTACATACATATTTCGACATACAATGGATGAGAGCAAACATTCTCAGTCCAAAAGAGGACTGAGGACACAGTCAGGAAAACCATCAATGTGAGGCAGAAAAGCATCAAGGCAAACAGCACTTCCTCCCATTCCATGTCTGTCATCTGGGGTTCATAATGGATTTGTCCAGGTTCAAGTGGCTTCAGAAGCCCTGGGCCGCCATTTCTAATCAGTCTCTTGGGCCAGCTCTACTCTTGCCCAGCATCCCTTTTCAGTGGATGTCCCATGGTTCCGTCATTTTTAATACCCTGGGATATCCATTGCAAGCATCACCTTCAGAGTTTTACCCAGTGATTTCTTTTCTTTTTTTTTTTTTTTTTTTTTTTTTTTCGGTTTTTCGAGACAGGGTTTCTCTGCGTAGCTTTGCGCCTCTCCTAGAACTCACTTGGTAGCCCAGGCTGGCCTCGAACTCAAAGAGATCCTCCTGGCTCTGCCTCCCGAGTGCTGGGATTAAAGGCGTGCGCCACCACCCCCCGGCTACCCAGTGATTTCTTAGGGCATCTGTTTAAGTACACTGACTCCACTTCACATTGCCTGGCTTTGGATTCTCTTTGGAGCCTTCATGTCAGACATCATGACAGTCTCAATCTCAAACCTTTCAGACCTGCACAATCAGTAACAGTTTGACAGTGCCGCCAAATTCTGCTACCTGCTTGAGATGTAAGCTGACCCTCTTGAACAGTTGTTTCAACAGTTGTTTCCTAACAGAGAACCTCTTAGCAGAATTCTCAGTATCTCTTTCTTCAAAAGAATTTGCATTTGCACAAAGTGGAACCTTTTATGTGTTAGGTCTTAGCACCCTTTCTAATACCCTAGTGCAAAGTTTCAGATTTCTTTTTAATGGTGACATTCTCTTCTACAAATACAACTATTTCCTCAGCCTCCCCGTGTGTAACTTTAAATCCATTCCCTCCCCTAGAAAAGAACACCATTTCACACACTTTTGCTCCATTTTTGTTCTTTCTCCATTAGACTTAGATAAGAGCTATGAACACTAGCCGTGACTCATTCTGAATGCTAACCTGTCTTAACACTTCTTCTGCCAAACAAATATTAACCATAAATTATTAATTAAATCTCAGTCAAGTTCTTAAAACAAGGGCAGAAGGCCACCAGATTTTTTTCTTTTTATCAGAATGTAAGAAAGTTGCCTCTAGCCTAGTTTTCAACAGCGTGCCTATTATCCATTCTCCTTCTGCTATCTCATGAGCTGGGTTTGTCAACATTGTGATATTCCAAACTCAACAAGAATGGTCCATTACATTTTGCTTATGTCATCTTAAACTATACTTTCAAACTCTTTCACATTCCTCTTCTAAACCAGTTCCAAAGACTTAAGAAATACATGACCAAGTTTCTCTCAACAATGGTCCCGCTTCTCACTTTTATCTGTCTTGTATTATTAATAGTTACTTTTTGCATTGCTGTGCCAAACAACATAAAAACAATTTAAGAAAGGAAGAATTTATTTTGTCCCACAACTTTGAGATATGGCCACCATTGTGGGAAAATTATTATGGCAGCAGCATGATGTCACTGATCATGTTGTGTTTGAAATCAGGAAGCAGAGAAAGATGAATGCTGATGCTCACTCTCTTTCCTCTTTTTTTATTGAGTCTAGCAACCCCAACAACAAAATGGGGCCTCCCTTACTTAAAGGGTTTCTTTCTAAACAACCCAATCTAAAACCTTCCTCGCAGGCATGCTGTGGGATGGTCTGTATGTCAAATGTGTTGCTGATTGGTCAATAAATAAATCACTGATTGGCCATTGGTTAGGCAGGAAGTGTAGGCGGAACAAGGAGGAGAATAAAGCTGGGAAGTGGAAGGCTGAGTCAGAGAGACACTGCCAGCTGCCACAATGAGAAACAGCATGTGAAGATGCCGGTAAGCCACGAGCTACTTGGCAAGGTATAGATTTATAGAAATGGGTTCATTTAAGCTGTAAGAACAGTTAGCAAGAAGCCTGCCACGGCCATACAGTTTGTAAGCAATATAAATCTCTGTGTTTACTTGGTCGGGTTTGAGCGGCTGTGGGATTGGCAGGTGATAGAGATTTGTCCTGACTGTGGGCCAGGCAGGAAAACTCTAGCTACACAGGCATGTCTCCTACATGATTCTAGACCTGTCAAGTCAACAATTGCTAGTAAACATAACAATAAGCAAATTGATGAATAGCAATCAGGGAATCTTGGCTTCAGGGATGTTCCATCATGGACTTTCATCTGTTTCACTGATCAGTAAAGTAATTTTTTCCAAGGAAAAATCTCTCTCTGATCTGTCAAAACGCTGCCTGAATGTTTTAGAGAAGATGAGTCACCACCTCACTTATTTCCTCTTCTTAGTTGCTATCTTGTCTTCTGTGTTGCAGATACAAAAAACACCACCCATCACATCTAACTATATCCCTACAAACTAATTTGAAAGTTGTGTGAATAAAGCAATGGATTAATTGGTTTTCTTAACATTTTGATATTGAAGTCCAAAATAGTTTTCATTGTCTGTTGTCCATATTCTGTCCATATACTTAATAATCATAGTGGACTCTTAAATTATAAGCAATATCAACCACATTCTAGGAATGAATATGTTATACAATTAATTAATACAAAATTCCAGACACCTAGATGTTACATCACTGTTTCTACTCAGGAATCACCCCTCCAATCCTAATCACTTCCAAATTTCATCTTAAAGCAAATTTTGCACCAATAGGAACTTACTTCTCACCTCTGAGTAGGAACCAAGGGCAAAAGCAATAGCCTACAATGTTTTGAGAGTCTCTCAGGCAACACTGGCCAATAGTTCAAAGAGGTTCTCATGGTGTTGGGGTTTTGTTGGATAGTCTATGGCTCTTGAGGGGGCTGTGTCAGCCCATATGGGAAATTTCCACTTAAACTATATATGTATATGCATACACAGACTTAAATATATTATGTGTAATTTTAGGCAGACAAATAATTATTCCTTATGACTTTTTTTAGACACCCTTACTGTTATTTTATCCTCTGCACGTCTATGTTTATCTTTCTCTGTCTGCCTTAATTAAAACTGCAAGCTCTTCAGATAGAGACCAGAAGACCTGAGCTGGGTCTGCCCTGAAATCCTCCTCCTTGAGGACTAACTTTCATGGAACCCAAAGGTGCCATGCAAGCTTCCAAGGGAAAGAAGCAAACAGTAGTCCTACTGAACTATGATGCCTATGAACCACAATAACAATCACTATGACATAACAACTCCAGTGATACAGTAGTGGTGTACATACCTTGACAAAACCAATAGATCTATAATTGGACTTAAAGCTCACTCTATAAGAGAGAAACTGTGTTAGGTACTGTAAACATAACTAACTACCAAGACTAGAGAGGTCATGGATCTTGGAGGAAAAACTACCAACACAACGTAACTAAACCTGTATAATTTCTAACTACATTCCAAATATTTATCTTTATATCCTCAGGTAAGTGTAGTTCTCACTTCTCATCAAATGAACTTCTCTTTTCAACAGATGGAGACTATTACAGAAAACCACAAATGATCAAAATCCAGAGAACAAGAGATCCTGTGGTAACCAGTCCCAACTGATACCTTTACAACACAATTAATTCCTGCACTCAAGGCTCAGGGTTCATTGTAGAAGAGGAACACAATGATTAAAAGAAACAGAGAAACAGGAAGTTCCCTGTAAAGTTATGTCTCCTAGAAATGTCAGGTAGGCTACACCCATGAAGTCTCATCAACATGGCTGCATAAACAAAGGCTGGACACCACCACCAACGGACATGCCAAGATGAAAGGGAGAAAGCTGTAAGGTCTCAATCATAGACAAAGAACTATGAGCAACTGGAGTTGCTGGGAATAGGAGAAATGGACTTCCCAGGAAAGAACCGCTAATTGGTTATCCAATACTAAGTGGTTAGTCCCAAAACACAAGTAACATTATATAGACCGAGCAGGTTATATTTAGGACATATATGTAAATCAGCAGGTTATATTTAGGATATATATGTAAATCCATATATATGTAACAATAATTTTTAAAAGGTTATAAATTAGAGGAAGAGCAAGGGGGCACATGAGGGATTGACAAGAAGAAAGAAAAGGGGGAAAATGATGCAATTATATTATAATTTCTAAAAAAAATTATTATGGAAAAAAGGTATTTAGAAAAAAATTTACCAAGTTTCTTCCCAAATAATGAGTAGAAGGAAAATGTGGAATCTGAAAATCATCATAAGAGAAACTAAATATTTATATATCTAAACTCAGTACTTACTTGACTAAATCAATCCTAAATGTAAAAAAATTACCACTTATTTGACCAAACAAATCTGTGAGTTCATTAATGAAACAATGTAATTTGATTTGATAATATATTTAGAGAATTAGATTGGCTAATATATATAAAACCTAAATTATAAATAATTGGCATATACACATATATATCTCCTAAAATATTTTTTTATCAACTGTAGGCCAATTTAATGTTCAGGATTTGCAGAAGTCTCCAAGCTTGTGGTTGTAAAATAAGAGTCAATTAAGTCAGAATCTAACATTGAGCTTTCACTGAATGCCAAGAAATCATTGCTTCAAGCAGCACTAACAAGCATGCATTGTGAGGAAATGACTCATAGATAAAATCACATTAAAAACAAAATCATTGGGTTCTTAAAAACACTGGCTGCTTTCAGTGATAAAATATGTTAAGATCAATATTCCTGGATGTCAGCACATAAAAAATGTTGAAGAAATCTATTGAAGTGGGGAAAAAGTACACACAAGTCAAAGACTTCTTGCAGTTGTTGAAGACTGTGTTTTAAAATGTGCTAAATGCCCTGTATCTGACACATGTGACCAGCTGCTCTAATCTGCAGTATGTTTCTGCCATCACGATTTTCCCCTTCCTCGAATCTCGTACGTGGCCAAATAAACATTTAATATAAGTACAATCCATGATGCGTTTTGTTTTTACATGTTTCATAAAAACCTTACAATTGACTTTGAAATGGTATGCAACTATATGAAGATTTAATAATTTAATCCATGCCCATTTCACAAGTCTAGAACCATTATGACCTAGTTCAAGTCAAAAGATCTGCTCATATGGATGCTGGTATGCTTATGTATGTGTAATACAAAATAGATACTTGGTAATATGTGTGCGAGCAGGGGCCAGGGTTAGCTGTGAAGCAGAAGTCACGTAGAAACTGAAGTATGTTCCCTTGTCTTTGAAAGAAATCATATTTTGAATCATATAACTCAGTTTTTAAATTGCTACTTTCAATGATTGATTTATATCTAGAGATTTGAACCGTGTCTATCAACTCAGATAAAAAAATAATGAGAAATCAATTTTAAAATATTTTAAGTTCATTGTCATTCTATTATTCTCAACCCTATCTATACATTCAATGATAAAAGATATTTTATATATTGTACATCACTCAGAGAATGGGCAGTAATGGGTAAAACACAATGATAAGGAGGCATTCAGAAGATTTAGTTGCTCTCAGCTCATGAGTATTTATTGATGGAAAACCTTTAGGTTTTACCCTAGGCTACTAGGGGTGACTGGAATAACAGGGATTTAGCATGATAGGTTGGGCAGAGGGGAAAATATTTCATCAAATACTCCTAGATCAGCTGAGCATTACTCAATCATATACCTAAATCAACTCATCTGGAAAGAAAAGTAAGCAAACAGTAGCATTCTTATTAAGGTGGTTTATATTTGAAAGTCTATGTTTTAAATAGAGTGATTCAACATATGAACACGAGGACAGAGGATATACCCATTTTGAAGACAAAGAATGAGAAATTCAGAAGATCTGGAGTGCATTCAACATATTTTATTGCACACACGGGCACACAGCTTTATTTAAGACATGCTTCCACTTTTAAACTGTTCAGCAGGCAGTGGAAAGTATGTGTTTTGCAGAGATGTGTCTGCCGGCTTTGTAAACACAACATTATTTCCTAAGCTGATTCCTAAGGCTCACAGGCGGAACAATTTTTCTTGAGAGAGTATATTAGAACTGTCATATTAGAGCATAAAGGATGCAGGGTTTGATTCAAATACAATTATTTTCTGCTGACTCTGCAGGAGACCATTCACTGGAGCCCACCCACCCCAATCCCACAAATCTACATATGTAATTTGACACTTCTTATTCACAGGAGGCCCAGCTAATGGGGGAGAAGAGCTAATGGAAGTCAGAATAACAGTGCCTAGGTGTAGTATTTGCATAATGAGTTTAGAGTTGACAGTACATTTCTAGCATGTAGAAGGGGATAGCGTGGTGAAGTAAATGAAACACCGAGGTAACAGCAATAGATCATACTGCACTGTGTGTTGCAAACCTTGAGCAATTTGAGAGGTTAATGAAGAAAGCAGTGGTTCCCTATGAGAGCCTCCAGAAAATATTAGCAAACAACAAAATGAAGCTGCCTAGAGCATGAGAAAATATCTATAGAATCGCAACTCAGGTTTTCTCTCCCCTGTGCTCTGTGGATGAAGCAATAGCAACTTCAACATAAGGCGTGTGCTAAGAATTAATGATTTGATGGATTAATTGCTTTCAGCCTTTCAGTCTCAAGCCAGCTATTTCTTCTAACACCATTAATCCTCAAGAAATGCCCTGTACTGCAATCATTTCTGCTGAAACCTTACTAGTTTAAAGTTACAATGTAATATGCAAACAAATCTATGTAGGAATTGTTATTATTTATTATTATTAAATAAAATATTACATGCAGGATCAAACATAAACTACTTTCAAGAATAAAGCTATTATTTAATAATGTAATTGTAGATTCAAAATATTTCTTAGCAGTCCCAACAAGATCAGCAATCTTCTAATTCTCTTTTAAAATCTAATAGTCACCCTGGCTCTTACATCTTTACAGAAAGTAAAATGCTTGTCTCATATATGCTTAATGTTTATCATGGACGGGTGCTTCTCAGGTTTAATGTGCATATGAGTCACCCTGGGATCTTGTTATATGTGGAATTAGATTCAATAAATCTGAGCTGTCCAGAAACTGTACACTTTTAACAAGCTTCCAGCTGAAACTGATGCTCCTGACATGGGAACTCCCGGTTGTTTCTCAAGAGGCTTCAGCAGGACTCGGTAGAAATACACATATACTACATAGGAATGGGGAGAGTGAAGGTGGAGTGAATTGATTGTTCGGCAAATCAGGATGGAGAAATAAGATAAGGTAGCTTGATGTTTGGTCCACATGTATTCTTGACTTTTGTCCAATTGTATGAATTTCTGGAGATCAAACTCAGAGCTTCCCCAGACATGATGAACCAAACCTTTAACCCCGGTACATAGGAGGCAGAGGCAGGTGTATCTCTGAGTTCAAAGCCAGCCTGGTCTACAGAAGAAGTTCCAGGATAGCCAGGATTACATAGTAGGACTTTGTCTAGCATGTGTATATATATATATATATATATATATATATATATATATATATATATATATATATGAACAATAAAATCCCAAGGCTTCATGCATGCTAGTCTGGGAAAATTATATTCAAATTCTCTTCCAGTTTCACAGTTATATACTTAAAACCATAAAGCTTGTGACTCTTAAACAATACTGTTTTCTAACACTAACAAACAAAACTTTCCTAATTTAACTTAGTCACCTTGAAAATACAGTACACTGACTATTTTAGGAACTTTGGTTTTGGAATATCCTGCGGCCACTTTGAGTGTAACCTAAAAATCAGTGACATTACTTTATAGTACCATTGAACTGAGACATGAAGTGATCTCAATTACCTCTTCAAATGTTAGAAGAAAATCTAATCAGAAGTTTGAGGAGTTGTAAAAATCCTTGTGACTACGATCCATATCTACTTTATCTTGATCCCTTCTACAGCACTATTTCCAAAATCCTTTCCTATAAGCGATTGTCTGCAGTGTATATGCTAAGAATACATATTTCTAGGGTGAAGTCTTTCCTCGTAAAATAAAAATCTTCAAAAGAATCTATATTTTTTCTCACAGATGACTCTAACGTAAAATAGTGGCATTCTATGCAATTTCCCAGAGTATTCACCACAGACTGATTTAACTGGTGCCTAAATGAAAGAGTGAAAAACAGATAAACAAACCTGTTATGTAAGTGGTTGTCACTTACTTATTCATGAGCAGAATGCATTAGCTAGCTTCAGAATTTTAGACATATTTGCTGTAATATACAGTTTAATCCAGATTAAGGGTCAGAAATGTGTAGCTAAAGTTTTCCTACCTGGCCCACAGTCAGGACAAATCTCTATCACCTGTCAGTCCCACAGCCGCTCAGACCCGACCAAGTAAACACAGAGACTTATATTGCTTACAAACTGTATGGCCATGGCAGCCTTCTTGCTAACTGTTCTTACAACTTAAATTAATCCATTTCCATAAATCTATACCTTGCCACATGGCTCGTGGCTTACTGGGATCTTCACATGCGGCTTGTCATGGTGGCAGCTGGCAGTGTCTCTCCCTCAGCCTTCCACTTCCCAGAATTCCTCTCCTTGTCCTGCCTATACTTCCTGCCTAGCCAATGGCCAATCAGCTTAAATTAATCCATTTCTATAAATCTATACCTTGCCATGTGGCTCGTGGCTTACTGGCATCTTCACATGCTGTTTCTCATCGTGGCGGCTGGCAGTGTCTCTCTGACTCAGCCTTCCACTTCCCAGCTTTATTCTCCTCCTTGTCCCGCCTACACTTCCTGCCTAGCCAATGGCCGATCAGTGTTTTATTTATTGACTAATTAACAACACATTTGCCATACCGAACATCCCACAGCAGAAATGAACTTTTTCCACTGAGAGCTTAAAAAGATGGGACTGGGCATTTAACACTGTTGTATCCCTAGCACTCAAAATATCGAGTGGCCCATAGTAGGTACACGTAACTTTCTGTTGACTTGAATACATTGCAGCACATATCTTAAAGGGCACTCTAACCAGAGTAACAATAAATGGAATTGTGAATGCCTCGATTGTGAAATATCTCAACCTCAGGTTGTCATCAACATGGACCACCGACTCTAACTTCCAGTTGCCCAGACATTAATATTGTTCTCTTATACG
Source organism: Peromyscus eremicus (assembly GCF_949786415.1). Lineage (NCBI taxonomy): Eukaryota > Metazoa > Chordata > Mammalia > Rodentia > Cricetidae > Peromyscus > Peromyscus eremicus. The sequence continues at coordinate 65,751,905 of NC_081427.1, forward strand.
GCAACCTTGACTCCAGAACCGTGATCTTCTTCAGAGTGACATGTTGTTATAGTTTCTTTTCACGCTGTTGTGATAAAACACATGGACAAAACAGCTCAAAGGGATTGTTTCAGCCTGGAGCTCCAAATACAGGCATCATGTGCAGAAGACACGGCGGCGGGAGCTTCAACCAGGTCACGTTGCATCTACTGCCTGGAATCAGAGAGTGATGAATGCTTGTGTCGAGGATCCAAGCCCCGGGAATGGTGCTGCCCATGTTTATGTGACTCTTCCCAAAAAACTATGGCCAAATGCCAAATCTCTCACAGTGTGCCTGGAGACTTGACTCCTAGGTGATTCATATCCTAGCAAGTTGACAACCGATGCTAACTACACACCTCTGAAAGTACTGACCCATAACTTAATATACAGTTATATTCACTTGTTGAGATTTCATGTGCTGCAGTGTCCTCTATAGTGAATTAAAAATATATAAAAATCTCTGCATGCTTCCTACCCACTCACAGAGTATGGGCTTAATGGCTTTGAATTTTTACTCTGACTTTTTAATCTATAAACATTTTCAATTGTTTTTTCTTATTGCCCACCTTCCCACACTTCCTTTCCTTCTCTTCATGTTCTCCATTTCATTCTCCCTCTCCTTTTCTCTTCTTTACTCCACTTCCACTAGTTTTTTCTTCCTTCTATTTCCCTCTTCCTACACTTCCAAAAACTTGGACACATAGTAGAAAGAAGAAGGCATTCTACCTTAAGTTTTCCACCTATCTATTTCCAATCATGAATTTCAAAGACACCAGAAAAACCACCGGCCTTCTTGCTCGTGAGGTAAGGATGTGCTAAGTCATTCACTCTTATTTTTCTTTCAAACTCCCTTGAAGCAAGGGATGTGCTCAAAGTTGGAAGACTACAGTGAAGGGGGAATCCTCCTCCCAAAAATGCTTGTACATTGGACAGTGGCAACTTTAGTTAGGGACACTATTGTGAAAGAGAATTAATAAAATTTACATGAATTCATTGAGGCGGAGAAAAATGGAAATACAGGGGCGTGGTGCCAGAGGAGAATAAAATGGAATTTTTGTAAAACTGCATTAAAAACTACTTCTAGGTTAAGGAAAATGAAATATGTAGATTAAACACAGAGTACAAAAGAAACAAACACATTTGAAACTAACAGCATGGATTTGCATCTGACTGAAATGTCAAGCCATGAAATCTGTAAACATATCACCAATAAACAAAAGAGATACTTACTAGCCAAAGATGATAATAAGTTTGATTATTATGTCCCTACTAAGTAAAGCCAGAATCACTTAAGGATGACAAATGTAAATTTCATAAAATTTAGAAGGGTAAGCTGCTGAGATGATAATGGTTAAGAGCTGAAGGCCTGTGAACACAAGGATCTGGGTCCAGTTCCAAAGCTGTTCACTTCTGGGCTCATGACCTTGAGAAAACCAGCCTCAGCTTTCATAAAGAGCCTATTATACTTATGCTGCAGGGCTACTGTGAGCATCTGGGATGCTTTGCTGGGGTATTAGCTGATGTGTTTTTCTTTTGAGGGAGAATTTGTCATAATGCCAAAGCCAAAAACAGAAATTCTTGCTATGGAGTACCAAATAGATTTGAAGACATTTCTGCTATGTCAAATTATTAAATCACAGAAGCCAAATAATATGTCAGAACAGGGGAAAGAGGAGTGGGTGAGTGGGAACAAGGCACACACATGTGACAAAGGAAGACAATCTGGGACTATTTGAGGATAGGCATAGACTGCCCAGTCTATTCGAGAACAGTACTCTGTCTTCAGTGACCTCTGATTGTAAGCAGTAGCACCATGATATGACAGTAGAAGAGTCGAAAGGGTTAAAGATGCATAGGCTCAGGATACTGAGACTGGCCACCTTAGAGAATCCTTAGAGAAATCATTAGAGCTGAGAGTGTGTTGGGAGGCTTAAACTTAGAGGGCTACTGCAATCACCGGGGTTCTAGAGAACCAAATAGATCCGAGAACTCTAGAGTGGAAGCATTTGGATCACTGTGCCCAGGCGAGACAGCACAGAGCTGAGAAAGTGTCAACCTAGGTGGGAACTATCTGAGGGTAAAATATTTTCTCACCCCAAAGACTGGATGCTACATAAGTCTATCTACCTGTCATCCCCTGTCACCCAAATATCAAAAAAGCTTTGAAGAAAGGGTAGGGGAAACCATGAATAGACTTAGTTTATCCAGAAATCAGGATTCTGTCTATGTCACCAGTGAGATGAGTTTTGAAATAGAAGTTCAGTCATAGAAAAATATAAATTTATATCTTTATGGTCAATGTAACTTGTACTTTTTATATTTATAGAGGGATAAAGCCCTAAGACTAGCTATGAAAACATAATCTGTAAAGGCTAGCAGGCACTACTATCGAGGGGAACTTACAGAGAAGGAAGGACCTTGCTGTTAAAGAAATCGAACTGAAAATTCTGTTTTTGGAAGTGAGCAGGATCTGAGCCACTACTTATTTATTAAAGAAAAAACTTCTTTGCTCAAAGAGAGAGTCCAGATGGATGACTATAACCTTATTGTGGCAAGAATACACCTTCACTTTCTTTAGTTCCTTATAATTCCTAGTACCATATTGAAACTGTTGTGTTTGCTTCCTACATATATCTCAGAAATTAAATTTTGAAAACAAAGCAGATTCCCTTTGAGAAAATTCTCAATGACATCCAAGTATGCTAGAATATAAAAATAGATAAGTCATTAGGAATATGTGTGTATATACATATCCATGCAATAACGAAGAAAAAAGAGGCTATTAATTTGAAGGAGAGTGGGGAGGGTTATGTGAGAGGCTTTGGAGAGAGAGAAGAAAGCAAAGAGAGAAATGTTGTAATTATATTATAATTTCAAAAATAAAACAAAAAAGAAAATTAAATGTTAAAAAAGAGCACTACTGGCCTTTATAATTAAACCTAAGCTTCTAAACTGAATTACTTGGCACGGTAACCGAGTGAGCTGAGGTGTATTTTGTAACTCCACAGAGGTTCTGAATGTCAAGTTAATCTTAGAGATTGGTATAAGGCTTGAGTTATTTGACAAGGTGCTTTAGTTTTACTATGCATTGGAGAGTTAGCAGTCTTTAAAGCTCAGAGAGAAGTATTAGGCTTATTAAGTTTTCTACCTCTGTTCAGCCTAAACGTCACTACAGAAAAACTAGTACCAATATTAGAAACTAACACATCTGATCCTTACCCTCCAGTAGAAGTAAACACCAACAATCACCAAAGGGGGTATTTGCAGATATTTTCCTAGGCTGTAATTTGAATTCAGAGGTTTTTTTGTTCTTTTTTTAGATATTCATACAGAAGTATTTGTCCACACACACATCAATGCACATATCAAACCATTACCCATGTGGTTTAGCATCAGTGACAAAAGATCTCTCTGCCTCTGTTTTAAGAAATTAAGGCAACAAGATTTAGCATTTGAGAAGTGCTTTTGACACAGAATGTAGTGCACAGGAGCCTGGTGCCTATCTTGACAGAAGTCTTGAAATAAGACAAGAAATGCAGGCTTATCAGAGAACAAGGTCATACCAACAGAAGTGACACAATAGGCCCCTTACAGTGTATCAGCATATTGACAGAAGAGAATGACTGAATATACAGATAAATGCTACAATTGTTTATTTATCAAAGCTGTGTGGTAAAACTGTTTTGTGGCCCCCAAATATCAGTAATGATACTTTCCTCATTTTTATCTTGCTTGTATTTTTTTCCTGAATGTGTAAGTATTCTTTGCAATAATTCTTAGGCATAGCATTTATACTTCCTTCTATGACAATGAGTTTGCGCGAGATGAGCTGCAAAGAGAATCACTTGGGTACAAAAATTAGCTAGTCATTAGTGATAATTAAAGTTTTCAATTTCTGCCTACTAAGATTCTACTTCTTTGGGGGGATTTTATTGTCATTTGTTATTGTTATTATATATTATGAAAGAAAGAATTGTAAAATGTATGTTTATAGGGTATATATTTTAATTCAATGTATTTTTCTTAGACAATAAATGAAAATGAAAAGATGTCCATATTTTCAGGGTAATATGTGATGTTTCAATACATGTATATATTTCTGTAGATGGCCTTTGTATGCAACACTATTCTATTCAACATATTTTTAAAAGCTTTATAATGTGTGTGTGTGGTGACAAGAGGGTGGCTTTGTGGAGTTAGTTCTCTCCTTCCACCTCAACACGGGCCCCAGGGACTGAGTTCTTGTCACCAAGCTTGCTGTTAGAAGTGCTTTTACCCGAGGAGCCATCTGCCTGCGTCCTCGAACTTGTTGCTCGAACTTTTATTCTTTCTTTGTGGTCAAAGGATTCACAACTTTTCTTAGAGTTTTTGAAACTAATGTTATTTTAAATCCTCCCCTGCAATGGAATATGAGCACACATGTCTCCGTTTGCCTTGTTACTTATTAACTACTGACTCACATTGCTCCCCCCACTTCTGCTGTCTCCATCTCCAGGTAACCACCACCCTACTGAAAACTTCTGTAGAGCAACCTCTGAGATAAAATGTCTGGATGTGTGCTGTGCATGTCCTTTTGGGCCTGGCTTATCTCACCAGTCTCAGCAATCTCTAATTCTGTGAAAAAAATGACAGAAATTACTCTCCTTTGTGGCCAAAGAGTGCCCCAATGTGTCAGTACCAGACTTTCTTTTTTCTGCTCATCAACTGACGGATGCTTAGGTTGCTTTCACATCGTGCCCTATGGCAGCAGTCTTGCAGTTAACATGGGAATGCACATGTCTCTTTGACGTACTGATTATATTTCCTTGGCACAGACATGTAGCCATCACTGGGATTGGTCCATCATACGCAAGTTATATTTTTAACTCTTCTTGGACTTCTACACTGTTTCCCTAGTGGCTGAACAAATATTTATTCTTACCAACATTGTACAGTGGTTCCCTTTTCTGCACAACCTCAGTACAACTTTGAACAGTTTTACAATAACTATATTTCTGGGATGAGGGGATATCATTGCAGTTTTTATTTCTCATTCTACAATAATTACTGAGTTGAGCACTTTTGATGTAACTTGACTATTCCTGTACATCTTTTGAGAAAGTTCTATTTAAGTCTATTGCCTATTTTCAAAGTTACCTTATTTGTTATTCTTGTTATTGAGTTCCTTATCCTTATACTTTCTAGGTATCAACCATTTGTCAGATACATAGCTCACAATACTTTACTCTGTTATTTACGTTGTCTCTATGCTTTGTTAGTTGTTCCCTTTGCTACAGTTATTTTGCTTGCTTTCCTGTTCTTTAAGGGTGTTACAAAAGAATTTGTAATTTGTGTGTTCCAGTGTCTTGGTTCTATGTCTGTTCTATGTCTTTTACTAGTAGGATCAGTTTTTCAGATCTTACATTTAAGTGTTTAATTTGACTCTTGTTATTTTGTAATCGGTTAGAGATAGGGATCCAGCTACATTCTTCAACATGTGGTTCTGATCTTCCCAACATTACTTCCTTACAAAGACTACGTCTATACTTCGTGCAACATTTATTCTTACAAGCTTTGTCAAATGTCACTTATCTGTAGACACGTGTATGCTTTCAGGTTCTCACTACTATTCCATTCATTTTTTTGTTCTGTTTTTATGCAAATGACATGTTCTTTTGATTACTGTACATTTGCAATATATTTGAAAATCAGTGATTTTTTTTCTGTTTTGGCTTTTCTTCAAAGTAACTTTGACTATTTAGGGCTTTTTGGAAAAGAGGAGGGGGTAAGGTGAATTTTATATTTATCTTCTAGTTTACTGAAGAATGCAATTGGCATTTTGATAGAGCTTACATCTAATCTATAAGTCATATTGGGTAGTAGAGATATTTCAACAATCTTGGTTCTTCAGATCCATGAATATACAGACTTGATTGTTTTTCTGTCTTCAATTACTTTTATCAATATTTTATCATTTTCATTGCAGGAACTGTTCATCTCTTTGGTTAAGTTCAGTATGACATTAGTTATTGGCTTATCCTAAATGAACTTGGTCATGTTGAGTTTTGTTCCTTCTATGATTAATTTACTGAGCATTTTTGCTATGTTTTGTTTTTCTTTTATTTTTTAGATTATAATTACATAATTCTTTCCCTCTCTCTTCTCCTCCCCCAAACCTCCATATACCCCTCCTTGCTGTCTTTTAAATTCATGGTCTCCTTTGCATTAATTGTTGTTACATACATCTATGCATTCCTAATTATAATCTGATGAGTTTGTATAATGGTGTGTGTGTGTGTGTGTGTGTGTGTGTGTGTGTGTGTGCTTTCAGAGATGAGCATTTGGTATTGAATAACTAATTGGTATGCTCCTCCCTAGGGAAGACTACTTCTCTCACTTTCAGCATTCCTTAGCTAACTGTAGTTCCTTGTGTAGGGTTGAAGCCTGGTGGGCTTTTCTCTGCTTACTTTGGCATGGCGGATGTTGTCATCCTTTCTCAGCTCATGTTTAGGTTGTCATGCTGCTGTGACTTTATGGATGTAACTTCTGACGTTGCTAGGAGACAATCTCACAATAAACTCCCGGATCCGCTGACTCTTACAGCCTTTCCATCCCCTCTTCCACAATGTTCCCTGAGACTTAGTTGTAGGAGTGTTTTGTAGATATATCCACTGGGTCTGAGCTTCACAAGTATTAAGCATTTTAAACCACAGAAGGGTATTTAATTTTATCAAGTATCTTTTGCATGATTTGAAATAGTCATAGGTTTTGTATTACACACTGTTCTATGTTATATGCAGTACAACACACTTACTGATTCATTTAAGGGGCTCCTGCTTTCATTCTTGGGATAAATCCCTCATGATCATAGTGAACAATCTTTCTAACATGCCATCAGATTTTTGTCCACTAATATTTTGTTGAGGCATTTCTCTCTCTCTCTCTCTCTCTCTCTCTCTCTCTCTCTCTCTCTCTCTCTCTCTCTCTCTCTCTCGTTCTCTCTCTCATCTATCTATCTATCTATCTATCATCTATCATCATCATCAGTCTATCTATGTATCTACCTATCATCTATATCTACTCTATCTTTATCTAACCTTTCAACTTATCATATCTCTATGTACAATCTATATCTACATATGATCTATCTTATTTCTCTATATATCTATTATCTATCAATCTATCTCTAATTTTTCTATATATATTATCTAACTATATATATCATTTGTCTATCTTACTCTATATGTCTCTGTCTCTTTAATAATATTGCCCCTATAAAACAGACTTTTGCTGTGTCTTTTTCTGGTTTTGGTGTTAGGATCATGTAACCTCATGGACTGAGTTTAGAATGATTCTTTCCTCTTCGATTCTTTAAAATAACCCAAGAAGAATTAGTATTAGTTCTTTCCACATTCAGAATAACGCAGCAGTGAAGCCATCTGGTCCATCACTGAAATTCTTTCACAGCTTTTCTGTATAGGTGAAATTTATATAAAGGTCAGTAGAAGAAAGCTGCCTTTGGCGCTTGTTCCTTTTACTTGCTGTTTGAATTGGAATAGAAATTACAGCATGCTGGCCATTTCATTACAGTTATTCTTTAGGAGTCCCAAGTTTCTGCCTTTGGCACAGAGGTATAATACTTAGAAGTAATTCAATTATAATTGTAAAGTAGTATCAGGTCCATTAGGTCAGCATAAAACATTCTCAGTGCTTATTCCACAGCGACTAGGTCAAGAATGGTGGAATTCAGTGTCTCGTATAATTTCAGAGCTTTGTGGAAATTTCTCCAAACTCATGCCAAGGTTTTATGTGGCAGAATTTTTCATTCCCAATGGTGTGAAACTATAATTGTGTTCTGGGGCAGTTTGGCCAAAGTTACTTCTAATCATGCTTCAATTTCAAAAGCCTGTCAGTTATTATTTCACATAAATATTTCAGTTATTTTTGAGATTGTTCAGTGGGGTGACGGGCAGGACCCATACAACCTGATTGTTTTGTTGCTGACACAGTCTGCAAACTCCCAGTTCATTACATTATCTGAGCTTCTGTTTTCTTTGTATTTTATTTTATCTCCTACACAAAGTTACTGTCACCCACTTGAAAGAGTCTCAAAGGGGGGTGCTATTCAATGCATTTTCACCATTTCTATTATATTATTCTACATGTTCAATATGGTAGATATATCAATAACTAAGACCTGCTTCACAGAACATACTGGCTTTAGTTAACAAGATTATGTTACTAACTGAATGGAAGACTACTGATCCGTCACTAGAATGGCTGCAGGGAAGAGTGCAGATCTAAAGTGCAGTTATTGAAATTTGCCTATAGAGCTGAAAACCATTTCTTCACCCCGTGGAATCTTCTCTAAAATAAACTACATTCTAAGCCACGGATCAAGTCTCAGAAATTATAAAAGAATTGAATTTATTCTTTGTATCTTATGAGAATTTACTAATATAAAGCTCAAAACCAATAGCAGAAAGAAATACAGAAGCCACACCCTTGGAAACTGAACAATACATATATAGATAACTAGTGGGTAATTAAGAAATCAGAGAGGGTAGGGTTTTTTTGACAGGGTTTCTCTGTGTAGTTTTGGTGCCTGTCCTGGATCTCGCTCTGTAGACCAGGCTGGCCTCAAACTCACAGAGATCCACCTGGCTCTGCCTCCCCAGTGCTGGTATTATGGGATTAAAGGCGTCCACCACTGCCTGGCCAGAAAGGATAGTTTTTAAAACCTCCTGAAGTCAAATGAAAATGTGAGTGAAATATACCAGAATACCTTGGGCAAGAACTATGAAAAGAACTCAAATATCATAGAAACAGTACCAAGAATTTTAAATTCAATTACATAAATTTTTAAAAGTTTCTGCACAGCAAAGGAAACAATCACCAGAATGAAGAGACGTCCTGCTGATGGGAAAGTCTTTGCCAACTACACATCAGACAAGGTTTATCTACAGAATACATAAAGAATTTTGTGATTTAAATACCATGAAACCAACTAATGTAATCAATAAATAGGCAGATGGATTGAATAGATAGCTCTCAGAAAAATAAACACAAATGACCTATAATATTTCTTGAAGTACTCAACATCTTTAGTCAGCAGGAAAATCCAAATTAAAGCTGCATTGAGACTCAGTCTTACCGCATTGAAAATGGCTAAAGCCAAGCAAGTGAATGACAACAAATACTGGAGAGATTTGGGGAAACAGGAACCACTACACACTATTGATGGAAATGTAAACTGGGGCAGCCACTGTGAAAATTGGTAAGCAGATTCTTCAAATTTTTAAAATAGAACACCATATAACTGTCCTTGGTAGCATACCATAGTGATTCGTGTGAAGCTGTGTTTACTGAAGCACTGTTTTTTGTTTGTTTGTTTGTTTTTGTTTTTTTCTGAGGCAGGGTTTCTCTGTGTAGCTTTGCACCTTTCCTGGATCTGTCTCTGTAGACCAGGCTGGCCTCGAACTCACAGAGATTCACCTGGCTCTGCCTCCTGAGTGCTGGGATTAAAGGCATGTACCACCACCGCCCAGCTTCTGAAGCATTGTTTTGAGTAGCTAAGAAACAGAACCAGTTTAAATGTCTATCAACAGATAGTAAACAAGAAAAATGTAATGCATATACACAGAATTTTTTTAGTCATAAAGTTATGATGTATGCATGAAAATATATGGAACAGAGGTTCTTCCACTACATAAAGTAAAATAAACCATTCATAGAAATGTATCATGCTTTCTTTCCTATACAGCATTGAGATTATTTTTAATTGTGTGTGGTGGTTACAGAAAGAGAAGAGGAAACAGGAGATTTCCATGAGTAAACTAGGGATGGAGGGGGCAGTAGAGGAGAAGGGATGGGGGATGGTCAAACTGAGGGGGTATGGAGTGGAAAAGCAATGAAAGAGATATCTTGATAGAGGGAGACATTATGGGGTAAAGGAGAAACCTGGTGCTAGAGAAATTCCCCAAAATCCACTAAGATGACCCCAGGTTAGACTACTAGCAATAGTGGAGAGTGTGCCTGAACTGGCCTACTCTGGTAATTAGATTGGTGAATACCATAACTGTCATCACAGAGCCTTCATCCAAGGCTCTATGATGAAAGGAGGTGCAGAGATCCACATTCAAGCACCAAGCCAAGCTCAGGAGCCCAGTCGAAGAGAGGGAAGAGGGATTCTATGAGCAAGGGGAGTCAAGATCATCTACAGAGACAACTGAACCCAGCTCATAGGAACTTATGAACTACAGACCAACAGCTGTGGAACCTGCATGAGACTGGAATAGATCCTCTGAATGTGAGAGACAGTTGTCTAGTTGGGTCTGTTTGAGGGGCCTCTGGTAATGTGATCAGGATCTATCCCTGGTGCATGAGCTGGCTTTCTGGATCCCATTACCTATGATAGGTCACCTTGCTCACCCTTGATGCAGGGGAGAGGGGCTTTGTCCTGCCTCAACTGAATGTACCAGGCTTTGCTGTCCTCCCATGGGAGGACTTACCCTTTTGGAGGAGGAGATGGGGGTGGTTTGAGGGGAAGTGGTGGGGGGAGCAGGAGGAGGGATGAGAGGGGGAATCTGTGGTTGGTATGTAAAATGAATAAAAAAAATTTAATTAAAAAAAAGTAGAAAGAGGACCATGACAGAGGGAGAAGGCAACCTTAAGGGATGAGGACCAAAGAGAAAGAGATGATAATGGAATTTATTTAACATGAAGGGAGGAAGGAAAGACCCTTTGGTTGTAGCAAGTGGCATCCAAAGGAGGAGGTAATGGAACGAGTAAGAATAAAGTTCTATATATATGAATGAAAATGCCGTAATTTAAGCCCTTACTTTGACCAGTAGCTTAGAAAGAAAGAATAGTTTGGTGGTTGACTCTAATAACAAGCAGTGCTAAAAAAGAAAGGAAAGATTGTACAGAGTTAATGTTGAGGAACTTTGAGTGAGTGAGATAATGGGTTCCAGTACTTTTGCTATCTAAGAGTGAAGGCGACTTGTATTTAAATAGTACATATTGTATCTGTTTGGCACAATTCTTAACATTGTCATATTTATTAATCTAAAGAAGCTATGTTTCTAAACTTACATGCAGAATGTCCACTAGTGATACACAGAGTGAGTGTTTTAAACTTGAGTCTACATCTGACTCACCCTGACACCTTATTAAAATATGTTTTTCTAAGCTCCATCCACTAAGGCTTTGACCCAAAGGATTGAGCATAAAGTCTGGAATCTGCATTTTTTGATAAGTAGTCCAGGTGATTCCACTATACTAAGATTTACCACACAATTTCAGGAAGTACAACATGGAGAGACATGTAAAAAATTTCTGATGCATTGTTCAGGCCTGGTATCAGGAACACATAAAATACAGGCTGATTTGAATTTCCCTCCAGGCCTTTCTCTGGGATTTTTGCCTTTTTAGAAAACCATTTGAGAGCAGATCCAAGGTCATGTGTTCACACACCTTCAGTTCACACTCTAATTGCAGTCATAAATTTAATGTGCATTTTCTTGCCAAATCCTTAATTTTTCCTTGCACAACATGCAACACCATTTACATGTGTAAGTGGGTAGATTTATGTGGACAATTTTAGATCCTGGTGGGAAAAAAATTAGTTTCCAGTATCTAATGCTTTCACAAGGGGGATTTTACTCATTCATACTAATCACTACTCCTTATTATTACAGAGGGGCTGTGATCTGCCATTGCAAGAAGGCTTTTCCTTTTATATCACAATAATTTTTTTTGAGCTGTAATATGCAGTAAAACCCAATTTGAGAAAATTATATCAGTTGGAAGTGGGCACAACCACTAGCGTTTCAAAACTTTTATGTCTAAATTAATTGTGAATATATAATACATTGAGAGTGATTTTCCCACCTAGCTTTTGGCATGTTGGCAAGGGTTAAGCATTTTGGCATTTTTTAACCTTTTATAAAATCATCAGAACTATGGTTAACAGTTCCTCATATGCTTCCTGGAATACTCTTCAAAGGATGCTTTTAGACTGGGCTCAATATTGACCTCAGATTCTAGCCATTCTTTGTCTTTTGAGCCCAAGGCTGTGCAGGCTACTGTGCTGTCACTGGTAGGGTCAGAAGCCTTGGAGATCTAAAATGTCTGTACAGGCAAAGCCCTACCTACATGTCAGCCTCTTTCTTCCGTCCCAAGTTTCCACAGCTAACAAGTCTGCAGGTAGTTGTGTCTTCCCATCACACCTGTTAGCTTTGGCTGTCAAGTTGACCAACCTAGAGTCACCAGATCAGATTGTCCCTTGGTTATTTCTGGGGTGACTGAACTGACTGTTAATTGTGTAGAAAGACCTAGTCGACTGTGTAAGTGGCAACATTTTATGGGTTGGGCTAAGAACTGTGTAAAAAAATGAAGAAAACCAGCTGAGCTTAAGTAGAAAGCAAGCATTTAATGCTCTCTGCATTTTACTTCGGATGTGGTGCAACCAGATCCAGCTTGTGGGATTTTCCTCCATGATGATGGGTAACCTGGAAATGTAAGCCCAAAATAAAACAATAAAAAACTCTTCTTCCCCAAGTTCCTTTCGGTCATCGTGGTATTTATTTATTTATTTATTTATTTATTTATTTATTTATTTATTTATTTATTTATATCACAGCAACAGAAATGAAGGTTGAACACCAACTGTGTCCAAAACAGAAGACAGCATTAGCAAAGTGGTCCTGTTAAATCTGAATGGTTCAAACAATTGTGATAGAATTATTCCTTCCTTGGAGACCTCGGGGTGACATACTGTAAAGTATTAATGACCTGTTAAGGGGAGGAACTAGGGATATGGAAACAAAAACTCTTCCTACAGGTGGGGGTGCTTACACACATGCAAACTCTCATTCTGTTCATTGTCCTTACCCACTTCTTAGGAAGCTCAGACCCAGCCTCAAGCTTCTATAACTGTTCTCACCTTAGGCATATCTGTCTTCCCATCCTAATTCCTGTGTTTAAATATGTATTAAATCTTTCTTAGTAAATGCAAACTTCACTTCATAAAAGAGTGTATGTCATAAGTATGTAGAAGACTTCAGTTCTTTACAAACAGAACACTAGTCTGGCTATAACAGTGCAAGAGAAGCAGAAAGTTTTTATTCACAAATGAAAAGTCCTTTCTTTCCTCATGTAAAAAGAAGTCAGGCAACCAGAGTTATGTAGGAGGTATTGGTGATCCCATACAAATATATAATGCCATAAATCCTCATCATAGACTAGTTTCTCTTCAGACATGATTAAAGAAATCACCACCCAAAATGATGTCATTCTACAAAGGTTGTAACACAAATCACATGGAAATATAATTTATATGAATGAATTTAAACTATTAGAAATTAATTAAATTTCAAAGAGTCCCTTGAGGCAATAGTAGGTCTGAGGTAATCTGTAAAGCCCTTCTGGAAGGTCGTTGTTTATGGAGTTCTCTGAGAACTGCACATGGAAATAGGGACTAATTGCAAAAGAAAAAGAATAAAAAGAGGTTTGAGGAGTGTTGGAATAATGCCTCTCAGTCAGCTGTATAAACTAAAAACCAGCTGTTTTTACCATCCATGAGCCACAGAAACATATTCTGAATGGTTTTCTAAATGAAAAGAGAAAGCTGGAGAAATAGTAAAACATCAAAGTGTTCTCCTTAGTTATGTTTATTTTAATGGTGTATTTAAAGAGGCATTTTTATATTCACAAGGCATGCTGTCTCCAATGTTCTCTAGTATTCTTCAGAAACAAAGACAGAATAGGTGCTATAAGTATTAAGAACTCTATCCACCTGGGTATTTCTGATAAACAAGGGCAAAACAGAAAGTTGATCTGTAGTAGGGACAGTGACGTGTTCTCGGTACTACAGATTACACACAGAGGATGAGTGATGGACTCTGAGGGTGCTTGAAATCAACATTTTCCCTTCTGGAAAAAAAAAACTAATAAAATTAAGAATATGAATGTATACTGCAAATAGGAATTTTAGTCAGAACACATTAAACAACTTCATGAAGTTAAAACTTATTAAATAATAAACAATAAAAGCAAGAGATGGAATTGTTTCTTGTGAACATTTACATATTGGCTCCAAGTCTTTCCACTATTTTTAGACAATGCATTTTGAGAAACCAGAAAATATTCTCTTCAGTTTATAGCCATAATGAAACTGCAAAATCCACCCTTTGTATTCAGTGTGTTTTATTTGGTCTAAGGGCTTCGCTTTCTTATAAACTGTATGGAAGTTTTTGATGGGTCAAAGTCATAATCATCACTGCGGCGCGCCCCGACCAGCGGGGAAGCAAGACACGACTCCAAGATTCTTCCTCTATCACGGTTTTATTGAACGCTGCTCGGTTATGGCTTCTCGGGAGAGCTGGTACGGGAGGAGGGCCCCGGGCGCCGGGGCAAGCTGGCTTATATGCAGGTTCTGGGGGCGGAGCTTGGGCGGTAAGCTGATTGGTCAGTACTATCGGGCGGGAGAGCGACACGTTAGCATTCGGGATAAACAGGAAACCAGCGCCATCTTGTAATGGCGTTTGAGCCAGCGGACTGCTGCAGTTCCCCCTTTTTGTTTTTGGCAACCCAGAGCTAGGAGTCTCCTCATGATGAGCTTCCTGCTCGATGGGCGAGTGCTGAGTAGGAGGAACAATGATACTCTCAAAACGGGTGCAATGAGCATAGCTCTCCGTGTGCAGGAGCAGTATCATAGGCTTCCTAATCGGGTGCAATGGGCAGAGCCCTCCGAGTGCAAGGACAGCCTACAGTTCCCTCAGCTGGGCCAACCAGATACTTGGGGAACCGCCAGCATCCAGGGCGGCCATAGCATAAGTGTACGCTCTGTACGATTGCGCTTTATCAACCTACAGAGGATCCAACCCAGTATGACTAGACCAATCAAGCCCACTGTTCCCATCGCCCACACCCCAGCCCATTCCTTCACATAAGATGCAGCTGTGACCAAAAAATCAGTAAATTCTCCCAAGGTGGTCAAATGAGCACGCGTCTGATTTAGGGCAGCAATAGAGGCGGTGAAATTCAATTGTAACATTTCAAATTCTCTCTCATATCCCAGGGGTACCCTGCCAGACTTTTGTTGTTATATGCCTGAAACAGGGATCCTAACTTATTCTTGGCTGGTTTAAAAGGTTTACTGTTTAAGCACTGTTTTTGAACTGGAAAATAAAATCAGTGCTATTATAGCTTGAAGTTTGATAGGTGGTAGGATAACAAACTTCATCCTCCAGCCTGCAGATGGTGGAATGAAATTGTGGAAAGAGAGTATCCGTTAAAAACACAGGAGCGGGCACAGGCCAGGCTCGAAGGAAAGCCCAGAATATGTCATCCTGAGTCCAGGCCAGATTCAGGGAGAGGCTGATCGTCAGGAAGGTCAGCATCATCTTCTCCATCTTCCTCATGTTGTTGTACCCCTCGTGTTAGTCTTGTCGGCACCCAAATCGGGTCTCTTGCATTCTGTGGGAAAACACAAAGAGATCCCCTTGACCTACGTAATACGGGGTCAGGGCCCATCCATTTATTTGTTAGCACATCCTTCCATAACACCATCTCCCGAAGGACTGGTGTTGCGCCCACATGGCGATCAGCAGAGGTCTTAGATGCTTCATCCAAAGTTAAAAAATTAAGAGTGAAAAGAGCCAAGGAGAGGCGCTCGCCAGGGGTGCGCCCTATTCCCCCCTTTTGTTTTTGAAGCAGTTCTTTAATAGTACGATTTGCACGTTCCACTATGCCTTGTCCCTGTGGATTATAAGGGAGGCCAGTGGAGTGTTGAACATCCATTGTTGCACAAAAGGAATGGAATGAGGAAGAAGTGTAAGCCGGACCATTATCCGTTCTCAAGAACAAAGGCTTACCCCAGCTGGCCCATGCAGCTAGACAATGGGCAATGACATGGCGTGTCGTTTCACCAGTCATGGCAGTGGCAAAAATAATGCCAGAAAAGGTATCCACTGAAACGTGAACATATTTTTGTTTCCCAAACTCTGAGATGTGGGTAACATCCATTTGCCACGAGGCTAGGGGTTTCAGCCCTTTGGGGAGAACTCCTATATGCGGTGGATGGTGAAAGGCAACACATTGTTGGCATTTTTTGACAATATTACGAGCTTGTTCCCTGGAGATATTGAACTTCAGGCGCAATGTGTTAGCAGATACATGAAAATTATCATGGAACTTTTGTGCCTGTTCACAAGGTGTACTCATAATCCAAGCAGCTATGGCTATGCGGGTGGCCTCATCTGCCAACGTATTCCCGGCTGACATTGGCCCTGGAAGCCCGCTATGTGCTCGAATATGAGTCACATAAAAAGGTTGAGAGCGAAGTAACATCAAGGCTTGAATCTGTCTTAATACCGGCGCCACCATACTAGAAGGTTGTATATAGGCAGCAATTTCCAAATTTTTAAGTAAATTGACAACATATAGGGAATCAGAGACCAAATTAAAAGAAATATTAGGATATTTCTCAAAAACCTTTTGTATAATAAGACATTCTGCTACCTGAGGGGAGGTGGTAGGAAACTGGAAACTGTAGGTCTGACCATCGATGGACATGGCACCCTTGCCGGTCTTTGAGCCATCAGTATAAATTACAGGGGCATTCATGATGGGATTTTGAGATGTGATTCGAGGAAAATAAACAGTATCCTCCGAGGCAAATGTTAACAGAGGATGTTTAGGGTAATGGTTATCAATATATCCTGCAAAACTAACCACAAGAATAGCCCACCATGAGGTCGCACCTGTTAAAATCTCAATTTGTTCTTTGGTGTAGGGCACTATCAATGTTGCTGGTGGCTCGCCGAAAAACTCAAGGCACCACTTTAGACCATTTAACGCCTGCCTTGCCACTAAATCGGGATAATAGTGGACATTTTTAGATCCCAATCCTTGTCCATGCAGCCACCAAAGAGGTCCATTCTGCCAAACCACTCCTAGAGGGACAACCTTTGTGGGGAGGATTACTAACTGGAATGACTGTGTATAGTCTAATCTCTTTAATTGAGCTGTTTTTAACGCTTCTTGTATCTTTTGGATAGAATTTTGAGCTTCCAATGTCAATTGTCGGGGAGAGGTCAAATCAGGATTACCTTCCAATATCTTGTATAGGGGCATAAGGTCTCCTTTTGGAATTTTCAAATATCCCATTAGCCAATTAACATTTCCTAAAAATTTTTGAAAATCATTCAATGTATGAAGGCATGAAGTTTGTAAGGTAATATTCTGGGGCATAATCTCATCTGGGGAAATACGGGTACCAAGAAAATCAACAAGTATGCCCTTTTGTAACTTCTCAGGGCTAATATAAAGCTCTGCATTTGCTAAAGCTTTCAAAAGGCTTTGCAAGCATTCTTCGACTTGCTTAACCTTTTCTCCAGTTATAAGAAGATCATCCATATAGTGTATAATTTTCAAATTGGGAAACTGACTTCGAATAGGGTCAATGGCGCGGCCAACATAAAGTTGGCACATAGTCGGGCTATTAGCCATGCCTTGTGGTAAAACTCGCCATTGAAAGCGTTCATCAGGAGCTTCATGATTAACGGCTGGAACTGTAAAAGCAAATCTAGGTCTATCCTCTTCATGAATGGGAATAGAAAAAAAGCAATCCTTTATGTCTATTGTTATCACAGGCCATCCTTTTGGTAATGCTGTAAGCATAGGGAGACCTCGTTGTACGGGTCCCATAATAACCATCTGTGCATTTATGGAGCGTAGATCATGTAACAATCTCCATTTTCCTGATTTCTTTTTAATAATAAAGATGGGAGAATTCCACGGTGACGTGGAAGGCTCAATATGATGTAACTGAAGCTGCTCTGCAACTAATTGTTTTGCCGCTTGGAGCTTCTCTTTTGACAAGGGCCACTGAGGTGTCCAAACGGGTGTATCAACTTGCCAGGGTATCTTTAATGGTTGCTTATCCTCAGAGGCCCCTATGAAAAACCCAACCCTTCTCTATACCTATGGGATGACGGCTGAACTGGACTACTTCTTCCCTGAAGGTTCCTTCCCAACCCCTTTCCTGGAAAATATCCCTGTTTCCTCATGATAGCTTGTGATGCAGGGGAATACTCATTGGTAAGCTGCAAATGCATCTGTTGTTGCACATCCCGTCCCCATAGATTAACGGGGAGTGATACAACGAAAGGTTGGAACTTTCCTTCTTGTTCTTCTGAGCGCCAAGTAAGCTCCTTAGCGCTCATGCTAGGTGTTTCTTGGTATCCTAAGCCTTGAAGGGACTGGGAGGCGATAGTAAGTGGCCACTTTGAGGGCCACTCTTCCTGTCTTATGACACTCCGGTCAGCTCCTGTATCCAATAATCCAAGGAATCGCCTTCCCTCTATTATTAATTCTAACGTAGGTCTCTGATCCAAACCCATGGCAAGCATGAAGGCATTTTTCCCTGTAGATCCAAACCCATTAAGGCCTCGTTCCCTATCAGAAGCTGGAAATCTAGAATGATGAGAGGGGAGAACTAACATCTGAGCTATGCGGTCTCCTGGAGCAATTGAAAACAATCCCTTGGGAGACCAGCACATAATCTTGATTTTCCCCTGGTAATCAGGGTCAATAACACCTGGCAAAACCATCAATCCTCTAATGGAACTACCTGATCTCCCAATTATAAGGCCCACCTCATTTTTATTTAATGGATTCATAAGATCAGTATCAATGGCCTGCACCCCCATAGAAGGAGTCAGTACCATTGAGGAGGCGGCACACAAGTCCAACCCTGCGGCTGCTGACGTGGCTCTTTGCCCTGATTGGAGGGAGGCGGGGGGAATTCCCCCGATGCCTCGTTCTGAATAGCCCCGAACACTTTCGGGCCCCGGGGTCGCGGGCCCCGTGATCCGTTTTTTGAGACCGCAGGGAACATCGGCTGGAGGGGCTGCCCATTAACATCTTTCACTGATCTACATTCATTTGCCCAATGTTTTCCCTTTTTGCATCGGGGACAGGTGCCTGGCATCCTCTGTTGGTTTCCTCCTGAAGGAGACCGACACTCTTTCTTTAGATGTCCTGGCTTTCCGCAATTATAACATTTTCCTTTAGAGCCACTTCCTCGGTTGACAGCTGTCATAACTGCTGCAGCGAGGCCAGCATTGGTGAGAGGGCCCCCTATCTCCCTACATGCTTTCAACCAAGCCTCAAGCCCCTTCTGTTTCCAGGGCGTGATAGCCCGTCTGCACTCCTTTGTACATTGTTCATAAATAAGTTGCTGCGTTAAGGGGAGAGCTGTTTCCATATCCCCAAAAATTTTTCCCGCAGCATCAAGCATCCGGGCTACGAAATCAGCAAAAGGCTCATTTGGTCCTTGAATGATCTTAGTAAGGTTTCCACTCACTTCTCCTTTTCTGACCAGTTTTTTCCAGGCGGATACGTGTATCTCTTTCACTTGATTGTAAATTTCAATGGGGAAGTTTATCTGGTTATTTACCCATTGTCCTTGACCCAACAACATATCCGCCGTCCAGGCTGGCTGGCCATTTTGTGCATTACGCCGGGCCTGAATTTGGGCATGGTCTGTGACCAGAGACCTCCATTCTAGATAAGTACCAGGGGGTAAAGCTGCCCTTCCAACTTCCTGATAGTCTGCCGGAGTCAAAACATCCTTAGCTATTCTGTCTAAAATAGACAGAGGATAATGGGCAGTTGGGCCATAGGTCTGAACTGCTTGTACTAGATCTTTTAACATCTTGTAAGATACAGGCTCATGAGACCTGACCTGTGTGTTTGGGTCCTCGAACACCGGGAAAGCATTTGCTAGTTTAGTCCAGGTTTTGGGAGGAATGCGATGACTTCCTGCGCAGCTTCCTGTACTCACTTGTGAGTTAGGAGCGAAGGGCGGTGGTCGTGATAGCTCGGCTCCGGGCCCTGGGCCATAGCTTTCACGCTCATACCCCGCAGCCTCCCTTTCTAGGTCTATCTCATCCTCAGTATCTAACTCTGAGTCAGAATCAGACAAATTAATAGCGGCCAGCTCCGACCATAGGTACGCTGGTGCTGAAGGTTCCCTTTCTGTATGTTGTAATTTTTGTTTTTTCTTTTCTCTTTTATTTTCTTTATGTTTAGAATTTTCTTTGCTAGCTTCTGTTTCCTTACCGGTTTCGGACTGACTATCCTGCCATTCTGCCATAGCCTTTCTCCCCTTTGCTACTGCTTCCTGTGCCTTTTCCTCATCCAGACAAGATTTCACCAATCTCCAAAAAGGCAAGGTGGCTTTTCCTAGATCTTGTTTGTGTTTTTCTAAATCTTTTCCTAGCTTTTCCCAGGAACTCATCGTGAGATCACCGGATACCGCGAACCATGGCGCATGTTGATCTATCTCTTTAAGCGCCCTTTTTATAGAACCGGAGGAAACATTAATATCCCTTGCACCCAGTAATTCCTTCACAGGTTTGACAAAAAACTCAATATGTGAGTCAAAGTTCCCCATCTTTGAAACTGATTTATCTACACCGGGTTTACTCAAAGAAAACAACGAGCTAACGAAAGACTATCTTATCTCCGGCAGTCCCCACTAAGGAGCTTTACTTTCGTTTCGCTCGCAGCAACACAAACTTTACTTTCGTTTCGCTCACAGCAACACAAACAAGTTTCCTCCGCGCGGTGGCAGCGCAGCCAAAAGCAGCACCCAATCACCAAGATAACCCACACAAAAATTATCAACGGGAAAAAGTCCAGCAAAAAGGCAAGATTGGTGTAGGCGTCAGTCATACCTTATGAGTACTCACCGTTCCCGTGTGAGGTTCTGAATCTTCGGCCCTCCTCCGAGTCGTTCGCAAGGTCCGAAGTTTCCCGGGTTTCGGCACCAGTTGCGGCGCGCCCCGACCAGCGGGGAAGCAAGACACGACTCCAAGATTCTTCCTCTATCACGGTTTTATTGAACGCTGCTCGGTTATGGCTTCTCGGGAGAGCTGGTACGGGAGGAGGGCCCCGGGCGCCGGGGCAAGCTGGCTTATATGCAGGTTCTGGGGGCGGAGCTTGGGCGGTAAGCTGATTGGTCAGTACTATCGGGCGGGAGAGCGACACGTTAGCATTCGGGATAAACAGGAAACCAGCGCCATCTTGTAATGGCGTTTGAGCCAGCGGACTGCTGCACATCACTACACAATAAATAGATGAATTGAAATCAGGCTACTTTTAAGAAGGTGTGAAAATAATGTGATTAGTTACTTATAATCATAAAAACCCACCCTCAAATTCAATGATAATGATTTACTGCTTTTGAGCCTACATGTCTGTATACAGACTTTCCTTCAGATCTGTGTCTGGATAGTCTAATGTTGATGGAGATGGTTCACGAACCTCAGACAGTTAGCAATTACCTAGGGGCTCGATGAAGGCTTCCATCAGGTGTGGTGACTCCTCTTTGCTCTCTATGCTTCTTGTCCCCAGCAGGATGAGACTTGCCTGCATGGTGGTTACAGAGAGTCAGAAAATATGTGGAAGAGCTCTGAAATTCCAGGTCATTACTACAAAAGTTTCTTTGCATTGCATTCTCTGAGCCAGCGTAAGCTTCAAGACCAGTCCAAATTCAAGGAATTGAAAAAATTTGGCTATCTGTGACAAGCAGTATGTTGAAGAAAAAAATCTGTGAGACAATGTGCCTTCTGCAAGAATCATAAAAAAGAACATAGATTTTGTAACACATAACACTATGGAGTGACATGTGAATTTTATGGGCATCTATCATTTTGAATTACAATATGTCAGCACTATACTCCAACTAATTTTGAATAACTTATGACATGTATTAACTTGGGGGGGCACATAGTCACACCGAAATGTAAAATTGTGTAATTTAAGCATACTAGCAAATAACACTTAATTTTATAGGAAGCCCCTAAAGAGCTCAAGAAAACAAAACATGTCATGAGAAACCCATCAATACCAAACACCAATTGCCTCAGGTTCTGAAATACTCAACGAGGTAAATTCAATGAAAGATCCTTCACACTCTGATTCCTTTTGGCTCATTTCATTTGCTCTTGGGCTGTGAGTATAATAAGGTTGGAAAATTCTGTTGGTTCTTTAGGCTGGACTAGAATCTAATTCTAGTGCCATCCTGGTACCTTGAGGTCTAAATCTTCTATCAGCACTTTATAGAAATCTAAGAATTGCTAACAAGAAGTATGGTTTTATGCTATTTATTATTATTTGTAGAGCATATGCTTAAAATTATTGACATACAGAGTATAGAACATTTATTTTTGAAGTACTAAACATACAGTTTTAAAGTTTTTATCTATTTTTCTCCCATATAGCACACAAACATTTTAAGAATAATCTCAATACATACAAGATCTTTTAAAATAGGGAACGAATATATGTTAGGAACAAAAAGACTGCACAATCTTGAGTAGCATGAGGGCATGAAGTGCATATCTTGAATATCTGAACGCTTTGAAAATGTTGGTTTCCAGGTCTCTGGAAGTTAATAAAGAGCGGCGGTGTTGTATTTCAGTTTTCTGAGTTGGTATGAAATTCAGAGCTTTCTACCCATGTTTTCACATTCCCTTCAGAGGGAACTCTAGCATTTTAATTTTTACACTGCTGGTGATTGACAGTCAAGGTAAAAAAGGATGCAAATAGTCAGTAACTGTAAATCAATTTATTTAATAATTCCAAGTAATTATTAACTTAAGTTTGTAGATTCATGGTACACTGCCCTTCCTTCCTTCTAAAAATGGTGATTTGTAGCTTCAAATCATTAACAGGCATTCTTGTATTAAAAATGCTAGGGGGTGTAATTCGTGGTTTGGTTCATTAGTCTAAAACAAAATGAAAACCCAAGTTTTTCAATACTGTAGCCTAGGAAATTATTTGTCACCTAGGATTTTGGGGTGGGAGAAGCAACTATAGTCCACAGCCCCCCTTTAGCCTTCTGTCTGTGTGAGAACATGTGTTTTTATGAATACCACTTCAATGCAGGAATAGCAAACTAGTCCAAAACTCCTGGATTGTGCTTGACAATCTGGATCAGTGAATCAACACTGACAAAAGGAAGAAGCAGCTAAAAATGAAAATCAAAGTGCAACATGCAGTGGTAGGAAGGGATACTAACTTTGTTTTAAGGAGTCAGATTAAGCCAATGTGTGTTCTTTACAACTTCTTTTCCTCTCAGTCAGGAAGCACTGCGGTTCCTTTCCCTTTTGCTGTTTTTTCCCTGTGATGAAGGTTTTGTTGACACTGTAACAAGTAACAGGTTTCTTTCTTAAGTGGTGCAGAGTTACTTGCTGAGAAACTCCTGCCGGTCTGTTGACTGCTGTCTGCCCTTTCCTCTGAAGTGGACTTCCACAAAGCACAAGCCCTGTCCTTCTAAACCTTGTCACAGTGGGGTTAGAGAGCCCTGCCCTGGGCTCAAACCGGTACGTAGGTTAGAAGGCACGGCAGTACGGAGATGGACAGCTAAGTGTTGCATTGTGAAAGAGGGGATAAAGTCAAGAGCATGTGGCTAAGAAATCACAGATTTGAAGCATGAACCAATTTAGGAAAGGGATGTAGAGAGTCCGCACTTGAGTGAGGCAGCTCCTGGAAGGCTGGACTGTCACTCACTCCACTGCTCAGTCACTTGGTTTTGCCAAAGTTGAAGTTCAAAGAAGGAACATGATGCAAGGGCTTTGATCATAGTTTCCATGATTCCTTAACACAAAAAAAACCCTCTGTGATTCTTCATGTTATACTAAACATAAATTAGGTAAGACTGTATAATTATGTAAATAACAAATTGGCACAATTCCCACTTGCTCTCTCCTCTAGTGTATAGGTATCAGAAAGAACAAGGAACAAATATTAAAGTCAGCGGCAGAGTCAAAACAGAGAAATGACCCTATTATAAAATTAATTTGTATTTTGTGTTTCCAACACTAAGTCAATGCTGGACTAGGGCAGGGGCAATTATAATTCCGTTTGGAAATATTGATGCACTACAGAACAGTGTTTTCACTTTGAAAAACCCTTTAAACAAGTAAAGGGAGAGGAGCTCTTTAGTATGAAAAAGCAACTATGCTGATTTGCTTTATCTAACCTTGAAATATCACTCAATAACAGGAGACAATGGCAGCTTGCCCAGATTTTGAGGCTTGATTTCCAAATCAAATAGTTTCAAAGAATCTGCAGTGTGCCCACTCTCCACCTCAATCAAGAAGGACAGAAACTATTTCCCTGGACTTGAATTTCAAGCACGATTCTCAAAGGTGAACCATGTGCCCTTCCAGAAGACACAGACAGCTTGGTGTGAGCAAGGTGATAGTTACAGGATGAGACATCCTTCCCACATCAGTTGAAAGACCCTAACCCTTCAGGCTTACACCCCCAAGCCCCAGAAGAATGAGGAACTAAAAAGCTAGTTCCAAGGGCAAACTGACTCAGCCATTACTCAAGCACCCCTGCCACCATGTAACAATGTAAAGAGATTTCTGTTAAGAGATGCGCTCAACTGTGACTGGGATAATTGCAAGTGTTCCAGGAAAGACCACTGTAACCTTTGTGTAACCTTCACTCCCACCCTGATACCCCCCTTGAGGTTTCAGGAAGAATGTGCATGAGGACATGATTGTACCCACCCTGTGATCAGGCCATGATCTTGTGAAATTAGCCTCTAGACATAAATCAATCGAAACAAAATTGTATGGGAATTGTAATCTTGTGGCTTTTGTGGGTTTTTCCTTTAAAAGTACCCATGTGGCTGCAGTAGGCACGACTCTTGCTCTCAGGACAAGAGGAGCCCGACTGTACAGCCGCATCAATAAACCTCTTGCTGTTTGCATCAACTGGACCGGAGTCTGGGTTCTTGGGGCACCCACCCGAGAAGGTAGTACCCTGGGTCTGGGGTCTATCACAGTGAGGGCAGTGGAAACAATGCAAAGATTATAGGGCAAGACTCAGGGGAGCATCCTGGGGGAACAACCATATGCACTTTAAAAAAGGAAGAAAATGATTACAGGACATAAATATCTTAGAAAAACATAGAGTAGGAAAAAAAAGAGTTAGCGGGACAGTGACAAATATCCTAAGTTTCCTTTGCAAGGAGAAGAAGCAATCGCCAAAGGAATAACTGAAAATAAGTTCTGAAAGTAAAACTTAAACGACACTGAAAAAAATCTGCATTGTCATATACTTAAAATCTCCTTAATAAAACCAAAGCCAGAGTCTATCAAAGCCCCAGCCACCTAGCACCACCTCTGTGATTCTTCTCCCTCAGACCTCATCTTGCTGGCTCTCCTGATTATGAGGATGAAGTATTTTTATTGCCGTATTCACCCTTTCTTATCACATACAAACCACGAGTGCAGTCACTTTCGGTTAAAGATTTTGTGATTTCTCCTCCTCCTTCTGGTCTCCACGGCCTCACCTCTAATCTGCCTTCATTCTCCTCACATTTCAGGAGTTCCTGCTACTGCATGGATTTTCTTGGTCCCTTTGTAACTTTGTCTTATTTCGGGATGGAAACACTCATGAGTCCTCAACTCTACTGGGAACCTATCCCTTGAATCAGTGGCCCTGCACTAAGTCAACACTATCCCCTCCAGTGCCCCACACTTCACACTAGAGCTCTTTTCTATCATGCTCCCAGATTCCCTTTCTCTGCCGTGCTCAGTCTCACAGGTCACCTATGTGTAAAATACAGCTCAATTTATTCTTACCCATAAAATTTCATGATCATAGAAGAGAGAAAGAATATTTCTTAGAAATATTCACTTTGTTTCTAATTACCCTCACACTACTCTAACTTTTAAAAGAATGAATTTATGTACTTTCCTTGACCTCCATGTTGGACTCAGTGTTCCCAGAGCATAAGAACCTAGCCTATTGATTTATTATAGAAGGAATTTGCTACACACAATATATGTATGTAGCATATAAATACATGCTTTTCAATGAAAAAAAGTGATAAGATTGAAAGTTTATATGTGAGTGTACATAGTTACATTTTAAAGTGTTTCTATATTACCAAAATAAGAGGAAAAATTTAAACTAAGTGATGTTTTACTCTCTGAATAAGGCATGTGAAATTTCTTCATCTGTGGAAAATAACCTTATCTCAATGGTCATTATAGCTGTTTTATGATATTTTCAAAGTATGTAGCTAAGAAAAATGAGTGTAGATTGTTAGAAGGGAAACGTTATTAATTATTACGTATAAATTATGACACTTGAACCATTTTAATACTTTTTCATATATTTCCGATTTCTAAGTATATTGACTATTACATTTATGGCAAGTTTATTAAATATTACAAATATTTAAACAACAGATTGCTTTGAGAATCAAATATTTTGAGCATACAAGTTTTGATTTTAGTCATGATGAAACCTAAGAATACAAAATCACCTAAATAAGTTAATGTGATATGATTTGTGTTTTGAGGGCACAGCTGTAAGTTTAAATTAAAAACATAATGAAATGAAAAAAATCTTCATGCATAAATATAATGGAGTTTGTCACAAAACATGATGGAAGTTAAAAAAAAACAGTGTAAGAAGCTTATAGTTTACTATTGATATAAGCAATATAATAGAGGTTTGAGCTTATATTGCAAGAAGTTTGTATAATGTGAAGATAGAGATAAAAGTTCAAATCAGGCATGTTTGTACACACCTTTAATCAGCATTTGAGAGGCAGAAGCAGGTGGATTTCCATCAGTTGGAGACCAGCCTGCTATACATTTCGAGTTCTAGGACAGCCAGGGCTACATAGTCTCTGTCTCAAAAAAAAAAAAAAAAGTATAAATAAATATGAGATAGATAGATAGATAGATAGAGATAGATAGATAGATAGATAGAGATAGATAGATTGATAGATAGACAGAGAGATTTTAAAATCACAATCAATGTCATTTGATAAACAATTCATTGAGAGGAAACCTTCCCAGTGTACACGGGTTGTTAACAACCAGACAACCAAGTTTGCTGTTAACACTGGAGAGTATGATTAAGTGACCCAGAAGTTAATTGGCACAGTAAGTCTGATAGATGGTTGTAACAGAGGAGAAAAAGCTTTAAAGAGGAATAAAGAAATCTGTAGCGTAGGCCCGCTGGGTGCCAGGGCACCATTATGATGAGCAAATAGATGGTGGAGAAGCCGGAGAGAAGAGAATCAGAGTGATTCATGTACTGTGGGAGTGGTGGGACTTCAGAATTTGACAAGGAACTTAAGAAGTCAAGGCACAAGCTGATGTGGTTGGTGGCTTGGTGAAATCTGGCTGAGCTTCTGCCCAGGGCCATGTTTGGGTCCGTGGTCCTGCTGCAGCTAGGGTCCATGTCGATGCCTGTGGCCCGTGTTACCATCAGGGCCGTGCAAACCGTACCTATTGAAATCTGAGGGCTATGCTGAACCAGCCGCCCTTCGCTGTCACTGGAAGCTCTGGTCCTGCCCTTCGCAGGCTGCTGCAGTGGGAGACCTGGTCCTGGCCCTCAAGGGGAAAGAAAGCTGGTCCTGCCCCAGAAGGGAGAGCTGACCTTAATGACCCCTGCCCTGGGAGAACTGGCGGTGTCCCTCATGTAAGAGCTGGCCCCATAACACCCGCTCCCCGTGGTGTGGGCATGGGAAAGCTGGCTCCACCCCTAGCATGAGGTGGGCGGTTTAATTGGAGACCCAGACTGGCCAACTCAGCTACCACCCAGACCCAAATTCGTGCTTTGAGTTGACCCACCCCAACATCTACCCCAACTATGACCTGCTGGAGCATGTGAAGGGACTAGGTCTGAGAAACCACAGCAGCAGAATCTCCATGACTCAGGGCAACAGCAGGATATCTGAGAGGAACTTCAATGAGGGTTCAGTATTGATGGTGTACCAAAAGCCAGAGGCCTTTTAAAATTTCAGAACGAACAGTCTCACCGAGTAGAAGTTCGATGAGATGCATAGGCTATGAGAACCCTAAGTCAAGTCTCGTGGCTTCAGAATGGACAGTCTTATTGTGTAGAAGTTCGCTGACATGCATGAAGTTTGAGACTGGGCAAATACTTGTCATAGTGTGACTGACTACCTTAATCTAGCTGTGTGGTGTTTTCATTTGTGAGTTCATTATAATATATTGATTTTTAAAAATAAAAAATTAAGGCCAAAAAAAAAGTCAGAAATCTTGAACCAGACCAAAAACTCATTACAATGAGCATTTGCAAGTAGAGCTGTTTGGACAAAAAGGTACACTTTGTGTGACACACTGCAGCTCCCAGTGCTACTAAGAGAAATCCAGAGGTGATGGAGAAGTAAGAAAGATGAAGGATTGAAGTGTTTCATTGTTGTTGTTGTTTGTTTGTTGTTATTTTGTTTTTTTTAAATATTTTAAATTAGTTTTTATTTTCTTTGGGTGTTGCTGCAAGAGTGAAGACCAGATATGATGGGCTGGGAAATGAGAGGGATTTGGGTGTATGATGTGAAATTCCCAAACAATCAATTTAAAAAATTATGATTTTTTGTTTGTTTATTTGTTTGTTTTTTTAATAAGTCTGTAGGGAATGGACTCTGATGACTTCCATCTTTAGAATTCCTGGTCAGCAAGAGTCACAAATCAGAAGGGGTAAGAGTGTTTCCTGCTCAGTCTCTGGAGGAGAGCAGGGCATGGCTGAGAGTGAGTGGATGTGTTTGATAGTAGTAGAGGGACAGCTTACAAAGGTTCCTGGTGATGGATATCAGTTAATAATGGAAGTGCTCAGCTTATATTATCCTTTTTCAGGGGTTTTGTTTTTCGAGACAGGGTTTCTCTGTTTAGCCCTGGCCATCTTGGAACTCACTCTGTAGACGAGGTTATCCTTTAACTCAGGGAGCTTCTGCCTCCCAAATGCTGGGATCAAAGATGTGTGCCACCACAGCCTTAATTAAATTATACATTCTTCAAAATTCTGTTGACATTGTTGATTATTCTATTTGACACCATATTCACATAGGAACTTAAAGTAATATAAGATCAGGTTATTATTCTATATTTACTAATTAGGAGGCATTATTCCCTCAAGTTTAAATTGGGTTAACTGTAAAATATCAACTATATATCAGGGCCCAGTGTTGGGATTCAGTGTTGGGGTTCAGCCCTGATCTATCAAAGGATCATTTGAAGTGGGGAGTGAAGAACTGAGAAATGCTAGATAGGAAAAAATATAGAATAGATGAAGAAAAAGATATAAATACAGGATAGTTTCAGGAGGGCCCTGGGTCAATACCCAGTTGCTTCAAGCTTATTTCTAATGGGCTTTTTATACACTAGCAAAGAGAGGCAAGAGACCTCCCCCTTTGAAGATCAAAGCACAACGTACAACCAAGTGTAGACCCTTCAAAACACCTCGTAACCACACCCCATGGCAAAGCATCTTGTGATTAGGCTTTGAAGCATAAGACACCTGGTAACCATGCCTTTGCACCCTATTACGCAGCCTTGGAGAGCAACATAAACTCTGACTCTCTGACCTTGGGCCAAACCACAAGTTGGAATCTTTGTGGGCTCCCACACTGTAAAGCCTAGGAAGAAACAGTCATTATAAAGAATGAGTTTTACTGTTGGAGCATATTTCAGGGACAGAGGCTCAAACTTCTCTTAGCATCACACTCCCGCTTGGTTTGCTGTGCTGAAGTTTGTATCATCATGCTGTTATGTCCCCTATGTTTAGCCTCAAACATTATACTAGGATAGATTGAACAGATGGAATTCAATCACTTATTTAATTCCATTTTAGTGTTTTTTTACAGTAACTCAGAATCACAAAACATTCATAGCGTGAATAAGAACAGAGAATCCCCACATTCCAGTTCTATGAAAAGCCTTCTTACCATTTTCTCTTGGATCTTAATTTTCTTTATCTATAAAGCAGACAGTTCAACTCTAAGAACTAAAAGTTAAGTGATGATAAGAACTCTTATAATGGTAAATTTAATCACCAACACAGAATTCCTAAATATTTAATAATCAGTTCTGATGAGTTTATAGCATCAATACAAGCTACATTGAACACAGCATGGCTGAAAACAAATGAAGCACTTCAGAAAAGAAAGAATTTGAAGGAGAAGTGATATTTTAAACAGCATGAAACATATTTTGGCAAGTGAGTGACTCTGAAAATAGAACATTGACTTAAAAAGCCATTGATTAATGATTACATACATAAACATATATGTATGCTTGCTGGTGGCCATGTCAGAGAAGCAGCAGGTAGCAATTGAAGTTCAGGGTGTCAGTCTACCAGGAGGTGAGTTCCTGATGGGTGAATCTCAAATAGGCAAGGCCCTGGAACAACAGACTCCAGAATTAGTTTTGCTCCTGCTGTGCCTTCACATGTTTGCAGCTGCCATCTTTCTCTGGTATCTGGCATGGTGTGAATGGGTGTGGGGAGATCCCCACTGCCTGTAATGTAGTGCGTTTATCCCATGTAAATATCTCATTCTACTGGGCATTTTTACATGTGGATTATTGTGAAGATGATTTCCTCCTAGGCTGTGCTGTTTGACTGAAACAATGATTTCATAAAATAATAGCATTAGTTTAAATAGGATTTTAATGATAGAGGGTTTTTAATAAATATAGTAAGGAATTATGATAAAGTTAGTTTAGTGGAAACATTAACATAGGTAAAGGTAGGATAAAATGTTGCCCCTACCTCTATAAAGCAGAAGCTGCAGAGGATAAAAAACAGAACAAGGAAGTGTCACACAGTTGGAACACATGAGTTTCTATTGAGGAGCTGTGTAGACTGTGGCTTAGGTTAATGATTAAGAAAACCAGCTGAGTCCTAGTAGCCCAGCTAGTTTAAATTCTTTTAATCTTAATGTTAGGAGATGTGTTCACAGGTTTCAGAGTGCATCACAGCTGAAACAAAGCCTTAGAATGACCTCAGGCGAGATTAAGATATTTTGATAATAGCTTTGAGGTTTAGGGATCAAAAAACAAAGCAGCTCAATATTAGTAGCTGACATGTTTTCCCTTTGAAGATTGGTTGATGATCAAAGATGATGATTAATTCCTTGTGCCCATTTCTGCCCTCAGTCTCCTGATATTAAAAACATCTATTGATGATTGGCTATGTGACCTAAAGATTGAAAGTAGAGCTGACTGATTGTTTTTCATGTATAAAAGTTTAGGTTTGTGATTCCTTTAATATTCCTTATAAGATTACCTTTCAAGATAAGTAATAAAGTGATTGGTCCTTTCTTTGTAACTGCAAAACACTGCCTGCCAATAAAAGAACTGGCTGAGAAGAATACCTTGCTTGCTTACATTCTGTTAATCTATAACAAGTTGCTTGGATGTGAACGTATATGAGTTCTTGGGGATAATTTGTTTTTTACCTGTAATATATAAAATGTTAAATTGTGTAAGGGAAATTGGAAACATATTTTTTACTCACATTCATTGTTAATAATTCACTTGACAAATAGAATGTAACTACATTCTAATTCCTATAATGCCTGAAAGATTTTGTTGGGGTATATAAGCTGTAGAGGAAAAATAAAGAGAAAGAATAAGGAAGAATAAAGACAGAGTTAGAAGGAAAACATCAAGAATGAGAGAATTAGGAGGAAAACATTAATGGAGTTAGAAGGAAAACATCAAGAGAGATAGAAGGAACATTTCTGGATAGAGATAAGAAAAGAGACTATAGAACACAGAAAAAAGGATACAGAAGAAGGAAACCATGAAGAGAGTTTCTTTTTCCTTACCCCCTCGGATAAAAAGTTGTAGTACACTAACTGTGGATTCCTTTTATGCCCTGTGCTACTGGAGGCTGGTCCCCCAGATAGCAATATATGCTATGTATCCACATACTATACCTCTGTATATCTGTATCCATGCATCTATCTACCCATCTATCTATCCTATCTATCCTATCTATCTATCTATCTATCTATCTATCTATCTATCTATCTATTTATCATCTATTTGTCATATATATATATATGTATGTATATATACATACATACACACACATACTGTAAAAGTTGGAAGGATGAAACCTAGTGAAGAGATAAGGAAAAAAGTGAAATACTTGTCAATGTAATTAATCAGTCTATAAGGGATAGAATTTTGAAGAAGAAATTATGTGACTGTTTCTTAAAATTAGTTAAAGGAGAATATTATAGACATTGTAGAATGAATGGAAGATGACATGTACCAGTATGTCCATACTAGTCAAAGGTGACCCAGGAAGATAGATGAAATGGTCACAAGACTTAAGTTTTTCTCAAAGTGAAAAGATAGCAGAATAATGGAAGATTTCTCATTTCAAATCTGTATCTTGTGCCATGACCTTTAGGATTTCTTAATTGCAAGCCTCTCATTCCTGCCCAAGTTTTAACATTTTTATTAATTAAGTCACAGCACTACTATTAATACTGCCACTCAAGCATACTTACTAGCTAGGATTCAAGAAACTCAAATTGTTTTCAGTGCTTTTCATCTTTTTCATCTGTTCCTTCTTCTCCATTTTTTGTTCCTTGCACATTTTTCCTTCCTTCCTTCCTTCTTCCCTCCCTCTCTCCCTCCTCTCTCTCTCTCTCTTTCTCTCTCTCTCTCTCTCTCTCTCTCTCTCTCTCTCTCTCTCTCTCTCTTTCTCTCTTTTTTTTCTTTAAGACAAAGTCTCACTATATAGCCCTGGCTGTCTGGAACTTACCATGCAGACCAGACTGGCCACAAACTCACAAAGATTAGTCTGCCTCTGCCTCCCAAGTGCATGCTGGGATTAAAGGTGTGCACTACTATGCTTGACTCACAGATTTTTTTCTTCTGTCAATTACATATAGGTAAAATTAGTCAGGAATAGGCTATTATTCCCCTAAAGCTACCTTGCCTGATGTCTACACTCCTAGCTGAGGTTGCCTTTTCATATTTTATACTTTGCTTGCTCTGCGTGGTGCTCTCTCTAAGAGAGTTACCCATCTCCTCCCTTCCTTCCAAGGAGTTGGGTTCCATTCTTTGAATCTAAAATGGTCATACTTCCTACTCCTATCAGAGTGATTTGTGACTGGAACCTTTTCCACTAGTAGACAGACGTTGAGTTTGACCTTCTGATACTGACTATGACCTATATTTCATATGACTCATTAATATCAATTTTATTTTTGCCAAGTTTTAAACTATGTAGTGCAGTCTCTGCAATGGGCTGCAGTACTGCATCACTGTCTTATAGTAGTGGCCTAGCTAAACCTTTCTTAAGTTATTTATTTTAGTTTTTGAAATTATAATATAATTATACTTCTCCCTTTCCTCTCCTCACCAAACCCTCTTATCTAGCTTGACATCTAGTGTAGGACCTATATTTTACTACACAGCACCAGAAACTAGGAGTAGTGTCTTTAGATGGAAGATAGAAAGTTAAAGCTACTTAAAGACAAAGTGTCACATTACACGAGCAGTTGGATACATACAGAGAGTAGTAATGCTTTGCTACATCATCTAAGAAATCTGTCCCTTACACGATGATACCATCAAAGGAATATTTCATTTTGTCCTGCATGATACGTTGATAATTGTTGTCTAAAGAGAGATAAATCAATAAAGTAAACCTTACAGAAGCCTACTAGTGATTGGAGAATGAGAATCATTCTTTTCTCAATTTTAGATATTTCTCAAAGTAGAAACATCATTCCAAAATGGCTACTTCAAAAGTAAATATCAATTCTGAACCATGATGAACATCTAAGCAGTTTAAAGTATTTATTTATTTTTATTCATGTACATTCATTATATATAATATTGGGTTTAATATAGATATTCTCTTTCCATTGTGTTATATACATTGACTGTACACACTTCTCATTCCTCCATTAAGTCTCCCCACTTCCCTCCTGTCTCCTAGTCTCTCCTCTGATTTACACATCTTTATTGATGTTGAAATAATATGGAGATAAGGGGCTAAGAATGATTGTCCCTCTAGTCTAAGATTAAGAAATTTCTGAGCTTGGAAATGGACAACAAAAGCCATTGTTACTGTTTAACAACAAGTTGGTTATTGTCCAACGGATCCTCCAAGGATAACCCAGTTCTCTAGGAGAAATAATTTTAATGTTCTATTAACAAGGCAAATTGGTAAATTGATATTAAGTTGTAAAAGCAATGCTGCAAAAGATTCTCTGTGACAAAACAAACACTATTATAAATGATTATATAATTCACTTTATCTAGTAGTGATAAACTCCTCCTGGTTGAAAACATAACACAAATATCATGTTATATTGCCTAGTGGGGTTTTGTCTCTGTTAGCAAATTTGTTTCAACATTCTGGGCATGTGTGTCTCTGTTCTACAAGTCCCTTTGAATCTTGTTGCTTCTTTTGTTTAGAAATTAATTGAAAGATATAATGCATATTTATTTTATATCTATGCAAATATCCTTATTACCTTTTCAAATTCTTTACTTCTAACTCTTCTGGGACATTGTGTATGACAAAGATAGCATCACACAGCCAGAATCTTTGGAGTTGGTTGACCCCTGGAGTCTGGTCGGAATACAAGCTCATTTCATATTAGCTCTTCCCAAAGTTCATGTCTTTATAAAAATTTCATCTCTCTCAATATTCCTAACTCTTCAATTCCCTCCTTCCCTACCAATTTATATCTTTGTAAACAAAAGTCAGAAATCCTGTATCTCAGAAATTATCCTGTATTGGTGTACCTACTATATTTTTAAAATTGAACATTCTCTGCTACTAGCTGAAGAGAAGACTCTTAAGACCCAATGAATGGAGAAAAAAAGCAGTTGGAAATTCCACAATCTTAGTGATTACTTAATCTCCACCACAGAAAACCAAACAACAATAAAGGTACCCTGTGAGAATTAAGTGACCTGCTAAGTAGCTGAAGCCACCAAAGGGCTTTACGTTCCCTTTGCCATCATACACGTCTTTGAGTTATTTTACCATGCGTCCTTCATTCCCCATGCCACAGTCTCACTTCCCTCCTTCCCACACATTGAACATACAGCCAAAGCTTTCCTCCAACATAAGAAGAGTCAGCTGTGTCTGTCAGAATCTTAGTTTTTCTTTGTTATTATAAAAGAAAATAAAAAGCAGGATAATCAGGGGTAAAATTATCCAGGAACGTAGCACCACTTAAAAAAAAATTGAATCCAGTAGAAATATGAAAATATTCATTGCCAGTGTCTCCATTACAGTCTCTTAGTCAGGGTAACCCGACACATAGTAGGTACTCAGCCAACACTTTATTTGTTTAAATGGTGACAGTGGAGTTCACAAAAAGAAGTGAACTTTTGATATTCTTATTTTCCTTGTTGATGGGCTTGGAGACCACTTACAAACACATGCTTTTTCTATGAAATAGAATCCTAAGTGACAAATGAGTCTCTGAACAGGTGTGGTGGGGCGACAATTCTATCATGCTAACTTTGGGATCCTGATTTTCGTCTTTTTCTTTATTCCATCCTTCTTCTCCTCAGTCAGAGAAAGTTTCTGGGATTTAATAACTCTGCTTTCTTTTCCTGAGTTACCCTGCTAACTCTATTGTGTGTTCAGCCAACATCCAGTCAGCCTGCCTGAATTTCTTTTGACACCTTTGTTCTGTCAAAACTCCTTCTGGTAAAAAGGGAGCTCAGAAACAGGGAAATGAGTGGGTGGAAGAGGGAGGAAACACATACACAAGCACAATTTGAAACGAAAAATAAACGAAGGTGCAGTCTTTGTTGAGTTGTGCTAGGCTTTGCTACAGACAATACCTGGCACTTTTTCTCTTGTAGGGACTTGTCAGCGATTCACCTTGAGTAGAAGATCATTTTATCCTGCCTGAACAAGGGTCTGCAGTTTCCTTCACACCTCTCCTTGCAGCTCCTGTCAAACGTCATCTATTTAAGGTAAAAGTCAAACTTTGTCATTAAGTGAGCCTGGAGATTTAGCTCTGTGCATGAGGCCCGGTGTCTGCAAGCAATTCTCAGAGATGTGAATTCCTGGCTTTTAATTTAGGTTCAAGAAACTTGCTTGTGCGGAAATGCACCATTTCTGTAGTTCAAACTCAAACTTGGTTGACAGTTATTCATTTATCTGCAAACTGTTTTAAAGGTGAAAAGGCACATAATTTTTCCTACCATTGCTGAGATCTGACAAATCCTGACCAAGGATGAATTACTGACTATAATCATTAATACCTCTTCCCTGGGAATCCTAAAGCAGCCCAGATGAGTTTTTCACTGCCCCCACCACTAATATATAATGCTAGGAGTTTGAAAACCAAACCATTGGATTGGAAAGCAGATCACACAGCTGCCCTCTTGGTTTGTCATAGTATTTTAAGAGGATACATCCCTTAATTTCTTAGGATATATGTTATATTAACAAAATAATAAACACTATAAATGTCTTTTCCAATGTAACATTGTTTCAAGCTTTTCAACATGTTTTCCCATTTTTAAACCAGATCATATTTGACTATTACTGGAAACCACCAAGTGGTTAAATGTAGAATTCTTATATAATAAAAGGGAAGATTAAGTCATATCTGAAAGTAATTGAAATGTGAAGAAGTATATATAACAACTAGATAATAACAAAAGAACAAGCAAAGGATAGTGATCAACCTTGAGTTTCTTCCCTATGCCAGGCATTATTGAGTACAGAACTCTGCTTATTCTGCGACCTCATTTCCTCCCCATGGGTGTAATTACCACTAACTGTTAGTACAATGAGTTTCTACGGAGCCACGGTCTTGATCAGGATCACACAGAATATTAGAGCAGAGTTTGAAATCAGTTGTCTTCAGTCTGTATTCATTTTATGAAGTGCAGAACTGCAGGAGCAAAAGGCAGGTCTGTAAACTCTTGAAATAGCTTATGTCAATGGTCACTCAAAGACAGAGGTGACCTGAAGCATGGCCACTAAATGACTGGATATCAGCAAGCTATGGAAAAATAATGATGGATGAATTTTGTATTTAGGAACACAACTATAGACACAGAAAATTGAGCAACATTACAGATAGCAATGTCCTGAGTGTTGGATGAATAGCAAATGAAATACCTCTGGAAGTAGAGCATATTAAAAAGAATTGTGTAAAATGAAAGTGACTATTGTCACTCCTAAGATAGACTATGTCTCTCATAGCTTTATTGAGATATAATTAATATAAATATGTATGTTTATGGTTAAAAAACATGTTATTTTGATATTTATGCAATGTGAAATAATTACCATAATTTAACATAGCCCTCCTCTCACAGTTTCCTCTCTCTATATATAATGTGTATACATGCTAAGAGTACTTAAGTTATACTATATTAGAAATTTTCAAATATACCATACACTATTTTTAATTCTATCCACCATGCTATATATTAGATATCAGAAATATTTTTCATCTTTAGTGAGTACATTTGTTTAGTGCATGTCTATTATATCTTAAATGCAAGCTTTCTAGAGAGGATAAATTTTTTTCTTCCTAGAATTTCCAAGGAAAGACAAGGCTTAATCACAAAATTAAGAAACAGGAAAATATGTTAATGTGACTACAGTGTTCTGGAACCATTATCTTTGTCCCTGGCACAATGGTGTCTTGTGTTCTTAAACATCTAGCACAGCAGCAAAGGCCTTTCATGGACTGATAATTCCTTTATCTCCTATGGAGATAACTGAAGCTGTCTCAAGGTTCAGAGTATTTCTATGGTTCCTGGAGTATACAGGGCCAAATCAACACCAGTGCAAACTCGAGACTTATCCTGTCATTTCCAGACTGTGTCCCTCTTTCAGTATAAATATGTATCTGAAAATAATATGTTTTGACCTATAGTGGAATAATGAAATGCTTTAACTTAGACTGCTGATGAACTGTCTCTACACTGAAGTACATATCAACCCTCCTGAAGATCTTGAGTGAGTAACAATGTTGGCATTTGTTTTGCACCAGAGGAAACCAATTAACCAGAACTATTTAGTCAAGTCTTTCCAGGTTATGTTAACAAGGAGTTAGCAATTATAGTTTAATATTTGTCCTCTGCTCCCACTTCAAATAAGCAAATTTATTCAGATGATGAGTTTAAGTTCCAGACCATTTCCAAGACTGTGCAGAGTTGATAGAATAGAATGAGTCAAATTTAGCTGATAGCCCTCCAACTCACGTACATGGGGAGCCAAACAACATGGTGTCCTTTCTACAGCAGAACAGTCTCAGACTGTAGCTCTTCCAGGTGAGCATTGAGAGCAGCATTACATATCCTCTTCTCCTCCAGTCAAATTTTGTCAGAAGCCATTTACATTCTGGCAACAGGAGCCCCCTGATATTCCTGTTGGCACATTCTATGTCGAATTCTGCCTGCTGTGACCTAGAAAACAGTGAATTCATTTGCATAATCAGTGCATTGTCCTTGCTGAGGTATATTTAGAAGGACCAAGTTTGCAAGAATGTGATCAAGATGGGTTTGGGAAAATCAGCATGCCCTTCCTTTTTAGCCTCGGAGAGATGTATTACTCAGGAGGGGCTGCAGTTTCATCTAATGTGAGATTAAAGTAATATTTTACAAAGAGGAAGAATTAATTTATAGAACATACTACTTCAAAACAAGCCTTATTCAGGTAGCACAAATTTATTAAAACATATTTGGAAACCTTTATCAATGCTGTGGCTACCCAATGGCTGCTAAAGGCAATATGCATTATTTTTCAGCTACTGGTAGAAATATATGTCTTCTGATCCCAGGGTGACCACTGATTAGCCATATCCCTTGGCTACGTCACTTAAATTTTCCTGGTACCTATTTCATCATCTGTGGATGAATGGTTAAGTTCAAAGATTATGTACTTAGGGCCTCTGGGGGTAAGTTGGACAATATACATGTTTTATATATCCATCTAGGTATTTTAAAAAAGTGTGAACAAGAAAACTATTCTCTCGGTGTGCTAGTATTACATGTACCTTTTGTCAGCATACAAAGAGCAGTCTTCCTTGTCCCTCTCAGAAATGCTTAACACTCCATTATTTCTCAGCTTTTGCTTTCAATATTTCTGCTTCTTTACTTGTCAATGTCAATTTAATGACTGGGTAAGAGGATTCCCTCAATTAAGGATGAGTAAACAGGTGGCATAGTGAAGCATGGTCAGTATTGCTAGCTGCAGCAAAAAGAACTGATAACCATTAGCACCAGAGCCACCAACAAAAATCAACCAAAAATCTCAAGAGTTACTGTGATTGTTCTCATGTTTCTCTGGGACTGACACCAGAATTTGAGCAGTAACCTTTGTCTAAGGAATACATTTCTCAACTTAACATATGACCATCCTTTTCTCTCATCTCAGGCTTTCCCATATACAATATAAGATGTTTCTTTCTAGGACAGAATGTTGGCTTTCTATTTAAAAAACAAAGAACAGTAGGACAAAAACAGTGAGGGACCTAGGGACATCTATACACTTAGGTGTCAGTCTTCAGCACAGTAGAGCCAAAAGCAGCTGCTCCATCCCCTTTGGATTTAGGAATTTATGCTGAGACCTGTATAGAGGACTGTGAGATGCAAGGTTGTAAGGCTGCCCAATAGTTCATTGTGAAGGAGGAAACAAGAAAATTAGAGAGCAGTTCTAAGCAAAGTACAAGTATGAAGTAGAAGTCGATCATTTAGAGAGTGAGACAATAATATGAAGGCTTTAATCTTGTAATTTGGTCATTTAGTACAGTATAAATCTAAAACTATACATATTACTGATAGTAATGCTTATTAAAAACTGTTTCAAATAATCTCTTCCTGTGACAATGAACCACAAAAACAAGAGACACGCTAAGTAAAAAATTAAGTACTGAGTTTTCATTTTGTAGAAAGTTAATGAAAATAAAATATGCACAGATATTCTTGGCATTTACTGTCTACCATAGGAACAATAGCAATATTACTAACTGCATGAGAACCTCCAAATAAATGTATTGAAAAACTCTGAAGCCCTAACTTCAAATACTAGTTATTTGAAAAGATTGTGCCCTAAAATAAAATGCCAACACAATGTTTAGGTAATACTAATGAGTTGTTCTAAATTAATTCAGTTCTAACATTTCGTATAAATGTGAAAATAAAGCTATAATGGTGATCTTTATTATGGGGTCTGGGTTGTTCAGAGATTCACTAGTTTTACCATGAATAAACTTTAACAAAGAAGGTTTTTCATATACTGGTGCCAGGTCTACAGCCAGGACTCAGGATTCCCAAATGTAGCACTCAGCCACCTCATTAGGGGTTTATAAAGGCAAAGAACACAAAGTTACATTCTGATCTCTTGCAAACAGATCCTCTTAAAGCAAGCCTTTGCTTACAGAAGCAGAAATAGCAGTTGACCTAATGGCCTATGACCTTGCATAAGGAACAGTTTTGTTAAAGTTGTCCAAGTCCAGGAAATAACCCAAATCAACCCTTAACAGCCCTTAACAATTAGAAGTCCAATTTTGCTTTATAGCTCTCTTAAGTACTGAAATGTAAAACTTTAAAACATAAAGTTAACCATCAACCTAAAGTTAGCCATCACAGTCTCCATTCATAGATTGTTACAGTTAGACAAAGCTTGTTATACACAGCGATCTGATACTTTTCAAGTAGAAATTAATTAATTACAATAAGGACTTAGCAGATTTTTACAAAGAATGTGTTTCCAGGTGTGCAGGCTGTATCATCCATGTCACAACCACTCAACACTGCTGCCCCAAAGCAGCTATGGGAAGTACTTTTGAAACTTGGTATAGACAACATAAAGTCTCCTTCAGGAAAACATTAAGTACATGAACAATTGTATGAACATGATATTTCTAAAGGTTTCAAGCTTTAATTACTGCCAATGTATAGTTCAAACTACGGAATCATTCTATGTGTGTACAATGGAAGTCGCACTTTGGTATACATAAATAATAAAGAGAATGTATGCAAGGGTGTGGCAAAACTTCTCCTTGGGGATGCTCTACACATGTCTAGTCACCCCAAATAGGGAGCTTATAACAGACCAAAGGATGGATACCACCAAATCCAACTGAGAGAACCAATGAACTTTATTGGTGTTTCTTAATGTGGGTGAGGGGTTATGTTCAGGAGCAGAAATGACTCAAAGACAATCACATCACCAAAGCCCATCCTCCTCAGTCAGCTGACAGCTCACAAAAGCAGGGAACCTGGAGCACACCACAGAGCCTGTAGGCAGCTTGACTGGAAAATGTCCTTTACAATGGACTCAGTTGGTCTACACCTCACAGGCAGCAAGGTTTTTGCTTCTTTCAGGCAGCCAGTCTAGTCTTAGAGTCTTTTTTGCACCTTGGCTTGTTTACTCTAAGCAGGGAGCTAGTGAGTTTGGTCAGTTTCAGGGACAACTTCCTGAAGCTGTTTCCAGTTGTTTACCTTCATGCTTAAGGTGCTTCCATGAAGGATGGAATATTGCAATCTCTAAAGAAGCTGTCAAACATGTGTATAGTAATATATCACTAGGATCCATTTTATTGCTATGTGCCTTTAACAAAACAATATTATTAGTTTCCCCCCTATATTTATGATGGTTCTTGTCTCAAGTTCTTAGTAACTTAAACAGTGTCAAGTTAAGGGTTCCATTTGATGGAGTGAGTCTTAAATCCAGTCAAAAGGGTATTCTTTACTCAAGTAACATTTGTGACACTATTGCACTACTTACAGACAAGTAGGTCTGGTAGGTGACAGTGTTTGTTGCTGCGTGATACTGACCGTTGCCTTTCTCTTCCGGTCTGCTCCGCTCATTTCTGCTTCTTCTGGGCAGCTGGCATAGCTCCAGTCTTGTAACTTGGCTTATTTACTCTGATAATCTGGTCAGTTTCAGGGATGATTGCCTGAAACTATCTTTGAGTTTATTACCTAATTGCTGAAGGAGCTCTTAATGGGATAGAATGCTTCAATCTTTGAAGATATGAATACACAAGAAGTAGTTAAATAATTGCGGTTGGTATTATTCAATAAACTTGTTGGACTATTTATTGAAACTTGATATTTCAGTTTTGTAATATCACTAAGATAGTAGTGAATATTACAAAAAAATCTTAGAATCAGTGATTTCCCTGAAGTCACACAGTTTGGGAATTTAAGCATTTTATTTCTCTATATGTGTCAAGGACTGGGAAAAGAGAAAACCAAACACAGACCGAATGGAAAATAACAACCTCTCATTCCAAACCAAGATCTTGTCTGACATTGTGGTAAGGATGAGAGGCTGGGGAGCCAGACCAGAGCCATGACAGGTTTCTAATAGCCCTGATAGGAACCAGGCCTTCGTTTAGGTTTCCTGGAACTGGCTGGAGCTGAGCAAGCAGTTCTTGGGAAGAGCAAAACTCAAGGGCAACCAATCAGCAGGTGCTCCACAGCCTTCTGCAAGCTAAAGATAGCTTTTCCTACTCTGTAGCTGGAAGGTCCCTAACCACCAGAGCCCTCCACCAATCAACCCCTAGTCTAATCTTTCCCCCACCAATCAAGACCAGATGAATCCCTCCTCCTGGAATTCCCCTAACTCCGCTTAAAGGGAGCTTGCGACCTCCCTTCCGGGATGCTATTTGCCACCCCAACCTGTTGGAAACAACAAACGCTCTTGCTAAATTGCATACGTGACTGTTGGTGTTTCTTGGGGGCTTTTCTCGGACCCTAACAAGGAAATTCCAGTTCTTTCAATGTCTGATCCGTAACTGAGGGAGGCTGGTCCGTCTGAGGTGACAGCTGTGAGGCTCCATTCATCTCCAACATTTCCTGGTGTTTTTTTAATGTTTTCTTCAATGTCTGAAAGGTTTGGTTACATAAGCCTTTCAATTGCTTACTTATAGCTATTCCAAGATATTTTATTCTACATTAGTTTTGAGCTGCTTTGAATTTTTTTCTCAGTATGTTCGCTACTTGTATATAGGAGAGTTACTGATTTTTTGCACATTAATTTTGTATCCTGCTACGTTGTTCAATGTTTTATATGCCATATGAGTTTGATGATGGTATTTTATATAGCAAATTATATCATCTACAAATAATCAGGAAGGTAAACAACTCAATATAGCATCAGAAAGTCCCTGAAACTGACCAGATTCACTAGGCTCCTCCCTGCCAGGGTAAGCAGTAAAAGCTGAGAGTTCCTCTCTGAAGAGCAGAACCAAACTGCAAAGAAGATTCTGAAACATGACCAGCTGCCTAGAAGAAGCGGAAACCAGCCAAGCTGCACTGAAGAGGTTTAGACCAACTGAGTCACTTGAAAATGGCACTCTCCTGCTGTGGAGCTGTCTGCAGGCTGTGAAGTATGTTCCAGGTTCCCAGATGTTGTGAGTTGCCATTCCTTTATGGGCCTGTAAGTAACCTCTCACCTATATTCCTGTAAGTAACCCCAGTAAAGCTCAAGGTCCACCAAGTTAAACTTTAGTAGTATCTATTTGTGCTTGGATCTGTCTTGAGCTCCCTACCAGGGCTGAGTAGGTATGTGTTGCATCTCCCTAAGAAAAATTTCGTTACACAATAGCATGTTCTATTACCTTAGGTAAGACTTAAGTATTATACAGGATAGGTACAGAGAAAGTAGATACTCTTGCTTTTGTCTGATTTTAGTGGAAATGCTTTGACTTTCTCACCATTTAGAATAATATTGACTGTAAGTTTGTTATAAATTGCTTTTATTGTGTTGAGATATGTCTCCCATTTACCTATTCTTTCCAGGAATTTTGTAATTAATGAATGATGAATTTTTTCAAAGACTTTTTCCAAATCTAATTATATCATCACATGTGTGCTGGTTTGAATAAGAATATCCCCTATAGCAGTGGCTCTCAACCTGTGGGTTATGATCCCTTTGGAGGATCAAATGACCCTTTCGCAGAGATCACCTAAGGCCACCCAAAAATGGGTATTTGTGTTATAGTTCATAACAAAAGCAATTTTTACAGGTAAGAAGTAGCATGGAAATAATGTTGTGGTTGGAGGTCACCAAAACATGAGTAACTGTATTAAAGTGTCAAAGTGTTAGGAAGGTTGAGAACCACTGCTCTAAAGGTTTTGGAATTTGAATAGTTGGTCCCTAGTGGTGGTGCTGTTTAGAGAGACTTATGAGGTCTGGCCTTGTTGGAGGAAGAATGCCATTGGAGGCATGCACTGGGAGTTTAAGTACTCATGCCATTTCTAGTTTTTTCTCTGCTTTGTATTTGAAGTTCCAGGGACTCTTATCCCTCTTAAATAATTTGCCTTGGTTATGGTGTTTAAAT
Source organism: Peromyscus eremicus (assembly GCF_949786415.1). Taxonomy (NCBI): domain Eukaryota; kingdom Metazoa; phylum Chordata; class Mammalia; order Rodentia; family Cricetidae; genus Peromyscus; species Peromyscus eremicus. The sequence continues at coordinate 65,796,075 of NC_081427.1, forward strand.
AAAGCAGTTGAAATTTAACTAATACAGAAGCTGGTACCATAGAGTGGGCTATTGTGACAGACCTGACTATGCTGTGCTTTGCTTTTTGTAGAACATGGAAGATTTTTGAAACTTCAGATTAGAAAAGCAACTGAATACTGCAGGTGGAATTTAACAGACCTTTCTAGTAGGAGTTCGGAAGATAATAGTACTGAGAGTTATGCAGACTGTGGAGGCCTGTAGAGAGCCGTGCACGGCCGTGCCTCAAAGATGGCGCCGGCGTCCGGCTTCTGCCTTCCCGATGGCAGGTGTTCTCTGGGATAAACAACTCCTTATTTGGCTAAGGCTAGGATCGGGCTTGCTTCCACGCACCTGGACCTAATCTGGCTTGCTTGCGTATGTCTGACCCTATCGGCATTGTCCACGTGGCACTACGGGGTTGGTTGCCCAGTGGCTATAAAGAGCATGGGCTGGGCTGGCTTGAGAGAGAGAGAGAGAGGGAGAGGGAGGGGGAGGGGGAGGGGGAGGGGGAGGGGGAGGGGAGGGGGAGGGGGAGGGGAGGGGAGGGGGAGGGGGAGGGGGAGGGGGAGGGGGAGGGAGAGGGAGAGGGAGAGGGAGAGGGAGAGGGAGAGGGAGAGGGAGAGGGAGGGAGAGAGACACTGATTTCTGGGATATTTTGGCAAAAATGATGTTTCTTTCTCCTTATGCTCAAGAACTTTCTTGAGCCTAAATTTAATTCCTTTGGCATTTGAGATTCCAGGGTAGTCTAATATTAACTTTGTCACCTTGTTATTAGTAATTGCTCTTATGCACATTGACAGTGAAAATGACCAAATGAGGCTGTAAGAAATATAATTATATAGTTTGCAACTAAAAAGGACACTGGCAAACTTGATGTTATGGCCAAGGCTTGTGAGGGGAAAATAGCTTAACATATTAAGGATATTAGCACTATTAAACAGAGATCTCAAGGTCACCACTGAAATAAAGGGAAGGATGCTCTCAGAGACACCCCACCCAATTAAGCTTCCAATTTGTAAAAGAAAAAGGACTAAGGACTTTTTTGCTCCTGTAAAGCAACAACAGACAAAAGGTGCCATTCATGTAGCAAAAGGAGGCCAAGATCCATCCCAAGCTGGCAGTTAAACTTGGCTGTGTCATCCTTGTGGTGCTGGCTTAAAAGTCTTGAAGGACGCCTGAGTTAAAGAGTCATGAAATATGCCTCCATGCTTTCAGCACAAGGCTGGGAAATGCATGGCAAAAGAGTCGCTGTGTGAAAGTTGTGAGAGGACATGAGACCCTGAGAAGCCATTAGGTGAACTTGGAGGTAAAGTCTGGGATGCAGTTGGAGACCTCAAGGTGTTTGGAATGTCACAGCCGTGAGACACCTGCCAAGAAGAGCTTCCTACCAAGAATAGTTTCAGCCCCCAAAAAAGATGTTACCAGCATCTGGTACGTTAGTATGTTACCAGCAGCAACTGAAGGGCAGAGCTATTAAAGCCTTTGACACTAGTCATGGAGATACTGAATTTGGCATTTTCTCTGCTATGTTTTGGTCTTGCTTTGGTCTAGTATTTCATCGTTATGCCCTCACTTTTCCCTTTTGAGTTGGTAATGTATATTCTGTGCCATTTTATGATGCAAGTATGTATCCTATTTTTTATATTATAGGGATTTTATTTTATTTTATAGAGATTACCTTGAGCCTCAGAAGAGACTTTGGACTTTTAAACAATATTGAGACTGAGAGAGAGACTATGGATTTGGTCATTTTTTTATCACGGCAATAAAAGTAACTATTATAGTGTAGCTCCTATCATTTATGTGGAAGATTGGATAAATTGATTTATGTATAGTGAATCATTCCTGTATTCTAGATGAAACTAACTTTATTATGGTGGATAATCTGATGTTCTCTTGAATTTGGCTTGTAAGTATTTTATTGAGATTTTTTGCACTGATGTTCATAAGAGATGCTGGTTTATAATTTTATTTTTTGTTGACTCTTTTTCTGGCTTTCTAAAAACTACTTGGAAAATTAAATTTTGAAATGTTTTTTGCCATTAACTTTCACTTTGCTAAACTGAAACTCAAAGCATTCTCAGATTATTGTCTGTATACTAACATTATCCAAAGCCCTTATGAACCAAGGGTATCTATATCTTAGAGTTCAAGCAAATAATAACAGATTAGTTGTAACCATCTGTCACTCACTAGCAGGTTGACTTCTTTACCTAAGACATGAATGTCTTGTCTCTGAAATTATTCCCTATACATCTGAACTTAAACTCATTTCTTCCAATAAGTTCTGCTAGGTTTTTGTAGGGTTCTATTTGTAGATAGCATCAGTATAAGCTTAGAATTATTATGCATGCACTACTCTGTTGTAATTGTCTAGTCATTGAATTAAACATATGAACTTACCAATATTCAGTCATGTGAATATTGGTACACTTATAGTAATACCTGACTTAATCTAATTTGTTTCTTACTATAAATATTACAATTCATAAAAACAAGGATTTGTCTTAATTTTTAATTACAAAGGCTTACCACAGTATCTGGAACACAGTGAGCATTCAAGTTAATTTTTGTGTAAGTAAAAATAATGTAAAAAAAATGAATGAACCAGTAGAGAATTTCATACACTCTGGGGGTGGATTTAAAGCTGAATTGAATGATTGGTGATAGAAATATATAGAGGTCTAACAACAAGAATCTGTTTGTCTTATGCAGCTTTCTCTTACTGGTGAGAGAGAACCTGAATGAATGTTAAATCAATAGATTGGTTGTTTGGTTTCTTTAGGTTTGGTTATTTATGCCTGTGGTGATTTGAATAAGAATGGCCCTCATAGACTCATATATTGGCATCTTAGTCCCAGATGATGAGCTGTTTGAAAAGGTTAGAAGGATTAGGATGGTGGCCTTGTTAGATTAGGATTTGCTGGTTTGAGGAGGTGTGTCATTAGTGGTGGACTTTGAGGTTTCAAAAGCCTATGCTACAGACCCTGTCAGTCTCTCCCCCTGCCCATTCTCTCTCAGCCACCTACAGATCAGTCTGTGGCTCTCAGTTATGGATCTAGCTCCATGCACACTGCCATGTTCCTGCCATAAGGATAATGGACTAATCCTCTGTACTATAAGCCAGCCCCCAATTAGATGCTTTCCCTTATAAGAGTTGCCTTGGTTATGGTGGCTCTTCACAGTAATAGGACAGTGACTAAGACAGAGTCCAAACATATACAAACTAGTTTAACATGATTACAACTTTACCAAGATCATTACAAATCTATTCTTTTTAGACATTTTTTAAATGATTTTGATAACTGATTTTCAAAGCTTAACGAGACAACACCCATCATGAGGTTATTTGTTTAAACTGGTTTCTTCTATTTAACTACTGACCACTACATAAAATAACAGAGGTGAAAATTTTGCATATGATTCAATTATATATTAAACATGATTTTGTAAATTGAGCTCAAGTGCTATCCTTAAAGTCAGAGGTTATAGCACTAATGTATACCCTTTTACTCTTCCCTGAGGGAGAGGAGGGAAGACTTATCAAAATGAACAATACACAAAGGCAACATGGAAACCTCCTGCCTTCTTTAACAATTATATCCAAAACAAGGCAAGGTTATCTTTATTTTTGTTTATATATTTATGAATATTTGTTCATTTTGTAGACATTTAAATTTTTATTTTATTTTTTATTGAAAATAGATTCTTTTCTCATACAATCCAGTTTATTACTTTTTAAGCTTTCTAAAAAGTAAAATAGTTAGAAGAATAGCTCGGACAGCTAAAAATTCTGAACTTAATCGCTAGAGGTTATTAAACCAATATTGCAGTGATAGTTATACAGTGCTTTCTGATGAGTTGTAGATCACAGATGCTAGAGCTCTGTGATCTCCAAATAATAAGGCTCCTGCCATCTCTACTGGGGTTGCTCAGCAGAACTAATTGATCAGGAACAATTGCTAAAGACATCACAAACTTTTGGTCCAAGACACAGAGTAATCAATCCAGATGTGCTTGACCTTTTGGCCAGCTTTCCTAGTGTAATAGGTGAAACATAGGCTGTTGGGTTAAAAAAAAAAAAAAAAAGACATCCATAGTCTTACCCAACTGAGAAGCCTACAAACTACAATAATAAACTGTCAGGCAAGATATGAACAGTGCTACAATAGTACCATGTCTGTGAAGGGGAAGGAGGGGAGGGGGGCGACCAAGTGCCACCTGATTCATTTTAAGACCCGCTTCACAAGAGAAAATTCATGCCTTGTGCTGTAAACTAGTAGAAGGCCAGGACTAAGGCCAAGGAGTCTCAGGCCAAAAGAGGTAACTTACAATTGTTATTTAGCTAAACTAACACAGCACCAAGCTGCCTTCTAAATATTAATGTTTATATTCATATGCTACTCTCAGTGTTAATTAGAGAAACTTTTCTTCACAATGAAAAAGCAGCAGATGCAGAGAGGCACGGCTACTTGAGGATATGAAAGTCATAGGCTTAGCCAGACGTTCACACTGCCCCCTTCTAAGGCTCACAGAACAATATGGAAGAGGAGTGGAAAGAATATAAGAACCAGGAGAAGAGCAGTGGAATGCTATCCCTTGGATACAATATTATACAACCAATGTAGTCTGGATCTTATAACAGTGATGGACCTGCATAAGCCTGGGCCTATCAACAATCAATTGCAGATCGAGGAGTGGCTCATGAGGCCTTCAAACTCTTCTCTGAATTATGAGATATTGGCCAATTCTGGGGCATGACAGACAATTGTCTTCCATTATGTGTCCATTGATGAACCAACCATGCAATAAGTGGTAATAAACCCATAATCATACAGAACACCCTGGCTCAATTCAGTGGGTCTAAGAACAACACATGAATGCAAGAAAGGGACCTTGAGAGAGATTATAGAAGTGGGAGGAAAATAGGAGCGTGACGCTGACAGTAATCGGAATGCGCTACATACATGAGTGAAATTCTCCAAATAGTAAATGTAATAAAAGAAAAACCAGAACGGGAAAAGTGTGGCTTTCTTAGTATGCCTAACTTCTCTCCAGTGCGGTCTAAGAGAACAAAGATGGACATGACCTATAGCTGTACCCAATGTGGTAATCATCACACACATGGTCATTGAGCACTGTCAGCAAGTTGGCAGTTTTAATCATTTTTAATAATTTATGTATAAATAGCTACCTGTTACAAAGCAGCCACTTTGTTAGAAAGTTCAGCTCAAAGAAATTGCTTTAAAGAATTTTCCAATATGTTCTGTGTGTTTCTTGCCTTTTCTGTTCTTTTGTCTTGCATTTCTGTGGCTAGTTCTCCCTTCTATTGCGGCAGATACCCTTTCTGCTGATTTTCCATCTTCCTAAATAAATAATCTCGTCTGAAGGGCTTTGTCATCTTGCATCAGAAAATATCCCAATTTACTCAGACTCTTGAATGGTCATTTGGCTGATATAAAATTCTGTGCCGAAGGAAATCTTTCTCCAGTTATTGAAACCATCTCTCTGTTACGTTATAGCATCTGTTGTTGCTGATAAACTGCCCGAATCTGCTCTACCTCACCCCTCCCCTTCTCTTTCCGTCTTCCTCCTGCTTCCCACACTTTAGTAGTGTTCTCTTTATTGATATTCTCCAGCATCACTGTTAGGAGTCCATGGTATGTATTCATTATTCTTTGATATCAAGTGTGCTTTCAACTTGAACATTCCTCTTTTCTTCACTCCCGTAAAGTACTTAGATTTTAAATAACCAATACAGTGTCTGCATTACTTTTTCTGACCTCTGTAGGATACTCTGCAACTGTCTCAGTCTCTCTTATCCCTCCGCTTTTCTCTCCTTACACAACTGTGGGTGAGAATCTGGTGAAATCTTAGTAAGATTCACTAGTTTGCTATTTGGTTGTCACAATGAAGCTTGGTACTAACCCCACCAGTCTCTCCCTGTTTTCTTTTTAATAACTTCATGTTGTATATTTATCTATTTGGTATTCATCAATATACTTATTTTAGTGTCCTTTTACATTCTGCATTACATTCACATTAATGTCATTAAAATCAAATCCTAGTTTGACTGCTTCCTTAGAGAAATTGTTTTTCTTTGCAACTATGTATTACAGCCTCCTACAGTTGGAAAGACAGGTTTCTTTTTCCTTCTCTGCCTGTGACTGACTCACTTTCAACCTCTGAGAACACTCATCTTTTACTCAGATGTATTGATGGATGGGGCAACCTAACGAAGCGATGGGCCACATGGTGCAACCTTGGTCCTCACCAGCAGGTGGTTTCGATCATTTGATGACCAACAGACTATGTCTATGTCTTCTACCTGTTTAGCTATTATGGTCACTGTAGACCCAGACAATTGCTTCCCACAAATGTTTAGCCATGTCCCTTTTGTGTGCAAGTGTAATTCACCCTATCAGTGATCAAGGCTTAGTCCACTTATGTAAAACATACTTGATCTTCTACTCTGTGGTACCTAAACTCCCATTGACCTATATCTGTGACTGGACCTTGAAGCCCACCAGGACCATAACTTCAATCCCCTTTATTGCTACATGTTTATATCCAGTCTTTATATCACAGATATGTTATTCTTATGTTTATGCTTCCTCTATTATACATATATTTTGAATTAAAAGTTATCTTTTAATTCACGCAGTTATTTCATCTTGAAAAGAAACTTCCCCAGCTTGTGTGGGATGTTTTGGTCCTTAAAACATGTCAAAAAATTTAGCTTCAAAAATTATCATATACAGTAGTTAGGAGCAAGTAAATGTTACTAAACAAGTATAAGAAGTTTCTCCTTATGAAATCAGTAGCTTTGATTACTTTCACTTATTGAAGATTACAAAGCTACAAGCTATATAGAGAGCACATCAAATAAAAGCTTCCAAAAGAGATCTTTCCTAGAGTAACTATGTTTTTCTCTGAATAAATGTTTGTAGCTGCAGATAAGCCTAGGTGGATCCCATGAGACCCACACAAGGAATTTCTTAGGCTTTAGACAGTTTTGATTCACTGTAATCCATTTATACTCACTACAGGCTTAAATGTTGGAATTGAATCATCCAGTTACAGTTTCACTTTAGTTATGTATCAGTTTCACCTGAGAATGATGGTAGACATATTTAGAGCAACAAGAAAAAAGCTGACCATAGTGGGTTCTGAATGCATATATATTGCATTCACAAAGACACCTCAGGTCCTTTCTTGAAGTCTATTCAATTTTGTTTTTTTACAAATATTGTCAAATTTTCCACCATGGTTTCCCATAAGCTCATAGGGGGATCAGATGTTATGGACATAGACAAGTTGAGATAAATGAAAAATGAATAATGATAATCAAGTACTGTGAAAAAAATGTGTAAAAGTCATTTTGCTGAACCAGTTTCTTCTTTTGTACTCAGATAACCACCAGAGTATAACTTGGTACAATTACTTGCTCTTAATCTATTCCGACTCACTGACAATGGCTGAATTCTATTCAGTATACTCTGATTAAATGTGAGGTGTTTGTGTTATGACTTGCAAAATGATTTAGTAGTATCCCAAATGACTTGTTACCCACAAACTAGAAATTGCTTAGATGGATAGAAGTCATTTTAATTTCTTTTAGCTTTCTCCAGAATCAGCTGTATAGTTTTCAGTAGCATAGGATGGAAGGACCAGTGAGCGTTTTCTATTCACCATCCTGGTCAACGATGCCATGCCCTAGAATGGATGTGAAGTGGCAAATGAGGTTCAACTTTCAACATAACGTCCCGTTGCTACCAGTCTTTCACTAAAGAAGTATCATCCCAGCTCTGTTTTTACAAACTGTAAAGAACTATGTAGATGAATTTCTAAATGGTCTTAATAAATAAAAAACACGGAGCCAGAAATTTGGGTTAAAGCCTGAGAGAAAGATCAGAGGAATAGGACAGACCACGAGCTAACCTCACCTCACCAACTCCGCAAGCTTCCAAAGAGAACTTCTTCCTGTATACTCACCTTTATATGCCTTTCTGTTCTGTTCTCTCATTGGCTCTCTTAGCCCAGCCACATCACTTTCTCTTCCTACCCAGCTCTGTCATTTCCTGTCTGTCTGTATAGGCCTCCAGACCTCCATGGTTAACGAGTTTTGGAATTTAAGGCCTGTGCCACCACACCTGGCTCTGTTTCCAGTGTGGCCTTGAACACACAGAGATCCTGCCTGCCAAGTAATAGGATTAAGGGCATGTGCTACTGCTGCCTGACTTCTTTGTTTACTTAAAATGGCTTGCTATTTCCTCTGATCTCCAGGCAAGCTTTATTTATTAAAGCACAAATAAAATATCACCACAGAACTATTTCAAGGGAAACAGAGTTTACAATAAATCAAGCCAATTATTACTCTGGTTTTGACTCCAGCATCTTTTTTTTCTCGGTCATTCTAGTGGTAGAAGGGGCTGGTGTGATTGTCTCTTTCAGATTTATAGAAAAAATGGTAGATTGATTACTAATGTAGCTACTTACTAAGTCATTTTCAAGGTAATGTGGCCCTTTTTGATTTATTTCATATGTGCCAATTGTCTGAACAAAAGTACCGGTGAGGAGTAAGTAGACAGCAACAAAGAGCAGTAAGCAGCGTCCAAAGAGTCAGGCCATTCCCCAACATCCACACCTGTGTCCTCTGCGGCTTGCACACAATGTATTCATATTGATTTTAAAAAACAAACACACTAAGTATCTTTTATTGAGGCAACACAACCAAAAGATACCATTGCTGGTTTACCAGGGTTTGACTGGTTTCAGATTAAAATACAATGGTGAAATTAGAACCCTTATCTACACTTTCCACTTTCATTTCTTAAGGAATTAGTATATGGTAAGTGTATAGTCAGTATTATAGTATCCATAAGAATAGGTAAATTAATCAAAGCCATGTGCAGGTTCCGAGTCTTTAGGATATGTGTTAAATTTAACTAGCAGATGGATGAGTCTGATTAAGGATAAAAACTATTTATAGCAAATAAAATAATTAGCTTGATTTGATGAATTGGTAGCATAATTGATGATGTCATCTCTGGACTGATTCATGTTCATCAATTCTGAGCCTTTTATGACCTTTAGAAGCTATGGTGAGAGGAAATATAATGTCTCAATAAATCAAGCAAATGGTGTACTAGTTGCTTTCTATTATTTGTGCATGTGTTATGTGTGTATATTATATACACACATATAAATAATATGTATGAAAGAGGAATGTATCCCATGATACCTTTCATACTATTATCTTTTAATGAATGTATCCTCATAATCTACCCAAACACCTTCTTTCCACTGTCTCGTGGATTTCCACACCATCTACAAAGATGAAAGAATCCATGGGATCTGAGTTTATATTAACTAAACACAGAGTTAGCTTTATGACTTTGTTTTGCTTTGTTTTGCTTTGGCTTTTTGGGACTGCATCTCACACGCCAGCACAGGCGGGCTTGGAGCTCGCTGTGTTACCCAAGTCTTTTGTAGACCTATGTCAATCCTCCTGCTTTAGTTTGCCAAGTACTGAGATTACAAATATGGGCCCACATGCCCAGTTCAGAGTTAATTGTTATAAACTGTATTTTATTAGATTGCTTGAGGGAACTTGAAGAAAATTTGGGTTGAGTTAGTCAATAATTGGCAAGGATAAGAGAACCTTCCTTTCCTTGAAAATAAATTGTCTCTCATCACTCATTAGGAATATGTTTCAGGAAATCCAAATGCCAAGTGAAGGAATTACTTTCACTCTAAAGTTGAATTGGCTTAAGGTCATGATGTTGGTAGGAAGAAAATGAATATGAAATAGAAAGTCAAATGCAAAATGAACACAAATCCATTTTCTCCTCTGAGAAAGACTCTCAGTATCTCTCACATGAAGACTGTTGGTTTTTTTTTTTTTTTATTTCTAATGTTAGTTGCAAAGTTCTCCTCATTCCATGAGGCTTCTGTCAATCTAACATTTTAGGAATGAAACTCTGAGGTTTAGATCCTGTATCTAAGTTGTAAATTCAACTTCTATTCATTTGTCAATATGGCCAGAATGTAAATTCTCTGGTGTATAATTTTAGTACACTTTGTTTGTGACAAATTGTGCCCCCCACACCACCAGAACAAGGTGAACCACTTATTGTCCTCTGTGTTCCCGTTTCTACATAATGACCACATTTTAGTATATTGTACTTAAATCACTAGAAATTATATGTTCACAAATGGTTTCTTTCTAAAAGATAAATGCAAGCTAATTCTCCTTTTTTATGTACAAAGTTTTGATAAATGCAGAATCTAACTCATTTGGAATTTGCTTGCCACACACGCATAGAATGATCACACAAACACACAAAAAATATAGACTGCTTGATATGGTGCTATAAAATCTCTAACAAACAAAAACATTTGCTAAGTTCCCTACCCTTCAGTCCAGGAAATGAATTAAATGTGGAAACTGGAGAGAAATGACAGGAACCTGGGCAGGGAAGGGGCTAACACAGGACAATGAAAGACTGTTCCTGGGAGCACATTAGATCAAAGGAAAATATAAATCAAACTGAGAAAATGCCCTTTTAGTGGCTTCCTGATGGAGTGACATAATCACTCAGAGGGAGCCATATGAGAGGGTTCACATGATTTCATACCCAGGACCAGAGGTTAGAGAGGGACCTGGCTGGGAGAATGAATTGTTTTGTTTCTTGAGAGGAAGGCCAGAATGATGGATACTTTGACAGTTTCTGCCGGCTGATTAGTAACTGCCCCCTATCTTAACCTCTTATGAGAGATAAGACCGGGGGAGGGCAGACACAGCGTGGGAGGTGATGGCTGAACAGCTCTAAAGGTACAAGGAGACCCAGACAGCACAAGCACGTTCTAGCGAGATGCAGAGGCTGACGAATCTGTCCATGTTTCATGCACTGACTTCACTGCATTTCTTTCTAAGGAAGTCCCATGTTCCCAGGATTTTAGGAAAACTTGAGCTCTTTTTGTCAAAATTTGTAACATCACTTCACACTCCTTTTTGAATTTTTAAAATATATATGATTTGTATATGTGTATACATAAAGCGAGGTATTTTTGAAAATTATTTTCACTGAAAAATGTAAATGTCTACAAGAAAATGTTTCAGTTAGTTTGACAAGAAACCACATACCAGAAGTTTAAATTTTGTGCAGCAACAAATTACCAAATTTCTATTTGTGGAAATAAAGTTAAATTTGTTGCTAATGAGCAAAGAACTACTGGAAATAACAAGTATAAAACATTTTATTGTTTATAAACTAAAGACAAACTATTAGAGAAAGAGCCAAACATTAGCCTACCCAAGACTGGGCCCATTAGCAGTCAACCATGGATCAGGAGGGACTCGGGGACCCACTGGCTGAACTTCTGGCTACTGGTGTATGCCAAGGGAAGGTCAGGACTTTTTATTTAGGAGAATGTGAATGTCTGTGACATTTGAGAGAAAAGAAAGAATAACTGGTTCCCCAGGGTTTGACTGTAGGATTGCCTGAGAAGGGCAGGGTGAGAAAGAGATGGATGTTGTCTTAGCAGGTGAGATGGTAGGCGGGCCTTTCTGTCAGTTTCCAAAGACAAAAGAGTGGCTGGGGGGTGGGGGGAGAGTAAACAGAGAGACCACATGTTTTATGTTGGCAGTGGAAACCCAAAATTATGTTTACCTGGTTCTAATTGCATGCGTAGTATGAGTAAAATTTTCATTTCTTTTTCCTGTTATTGAAAATAGATTATTTTCTCATGCAGCGTGTTCTGATTATGATGTCTCCTCCCTCCACTCCTCACAGTTCCTCACCACTTCCTTTTCCATCTAGATCCACTCCCTTCTGTCTCTTGTTAGAAAAAAAAAAAAAAAACCAGGCTTCTTTTTTGAGACAAAATAATAAAACACAAGAAAATAAAGTTTAATAAAACAAGAACTGTCACATCGAAGTTAGACAGGTCAAATGACCAGAAGGAAAAGAGCCCAAGAGAAGGCACAAGATTAGAGACTCCCTGGTTTGCACTCTTGGGAATACCATAAAAACACTAAACTGGAAGCCATAATGCATGCGCAGAGGGCCTGGTGCAGACCTGTGCAGGCCTGTGCTGGCTGCCCCAGTCTCTGTGAGTTTGTAGGAGCTTTGATCATGTTGATTTAGAAGGCCTTATTTTCTCGGTGTCCTCCATCCCCTTTGGCTCTTATACTCTTTCTGCCTCCTCTCCCAGAAGGTTCTCTAAGCCCTGAGGAGAGGAATTTGATGGAGACATCCCATTGAGGGCTGAGTGCCCTGCCCTTCTCACCACCCCCCCTCTGAGTGTGTGGTGTGTGTGTGTGTGTGTGTGTGTGTGTGTGTGTGTGTGTGTGTGTGATGTCTGACTGTGGGTCTCTGCATGAGGAAGCTTCTTTTATGATGGTTGAACAAGGTACTGATCTATGAGTAGAGCAGAATATTATTAGAAGTCATTTTATCATTATGTTTTTGTTGTTTTTAAGACCAGTAGTATTTGGTTTTACACTAGGTTCCTGGACTACTTAGTCTGTAGTTCTTGGTCATCCAAGAAGTTCAGGTATGGATTCCATCCTGTGGAGTGGGTCTTGTCAAGTCAGACTTAGGTTGCTTACTCCCCAGAGCTTTGTGCCACTGCTGCCCTGGCATATCTTGCAGGATGTACCTGAACTGCTCAGCAGAAACTCAGAATGTAAACAGAGAAGGAAAGGAAAAGAGGAAACAGATGGCAGTGGTGGGAGGAAGAGGGAGGAGTATAGAGAAAGAAGTGGGGTGGGAAATCTTGTGTTGCATGCACTTAACGTTTTCTCTCTAATCTCTCCACGGTGACTTCCTTTGTTTTTCATTCTTGATACTTGTGAAGAATACTAGCCAGTTACTTACCCACTATTTGTTGATCTATAATATTGTTATCCTCATAATCAAATTCATGCTAAGCATTTTTGGCAGAAATACTGTAGTATTTCTGATAATAGATCTCTTTTGTGTCATTTTTCTAAATAGTTTATTCTTTACCAATGTTTCATAAATTAGTAGATGAGTATATATTTTCATATGACCATCTACTTTTTAACAGAAGGCTGGGAGCTCTAAGCACTCTTTTGCATCTTATGTTTTAGTTTTACTGAATAAAATCCTAAATGTCAGCCTTCACCAGTTCATAGATATAAACCTCATTTTTTATATATCCTACTGAATTTTTAAACTGTACAAACCTTACTCTACTTCTCTCCGGTGTGTGGACACTTAGACTGCCCACCATACTTTTCAGTTGGAAATGATGCAGTGAATAAACTTGTACACACACACACACACACACACACACACACACACACACACGCACATGCACATGAACACACACTTATATTCACTTTGTGAAACATCTTAGTTAAGTTCTCAGAAGCAGAGTTAATTAGGTCAAAACACATAACTGTATAATATGTAGTTTCTATTGCAAATTTTACCCCCAGAAGACTATAACAACCAATTTCTTACCACTAATTTATGAAAGAGAGAACCAATTTTTACAAAGGCTTTCAAATAAGTTTTGTCTTCATATATTTCAAGTTTTCCGGGTCTTCCAGTGAAAAATAATATCTTAGTGTTACTTTAATTACTATTATTGTGTATTTGAATGGGAATCTTTTCATGTATTACGGGCCAATAGGTTAGAATTTATATCTAGTACTGTAATGCAGTCATTTTGTCTCTGTTATTGGAGATGTTACTTAATCATAGACTAATATTGTGTATATACTTGGTACATTGATGCAGTTTCTAATTTGTTACAATAATTTTTCTACTTAGTTTTGTGATGGTGCAGCAAAGGACTAAAGATAATCTTAGAAGTGGAGACATCCTCACAAGAGATAGTTCCCTGCACACCTCACCCTGCTTCTCACTGACCGGTGAGAACTTCTCACTGAGCAATTGCCAGGAGAACGGTGCTTTTGGGGACAGCATGAGGGTTTGGCATCTGGAACCCTGCTGAATAAACTTGTTTTCTCTGCTCTATTTCTTCTTTGTTCTTCTCAGTTAGTAGCTGAGAAACAATCAGTTAAAGGGATTAGGGGATGAGGATGATATCTCTTAAAATGGGTAATTTTTTCAGCATAAGTAGGTTATATTTGTAACCTGGTATTTCCAGCTATTCAAGGGCAGAGATGCTCTCTGTAGTCATGTGCTGCCATAACCACCATAGTTCTGCCCTTCTTCGGGAGGATTAAGACAGGATGCACGTTCGCACATGTCTTTTGGAAGATATGTTTTTTTGGAAGATAGTCTTTTACTTTGAAAAAGACAGCTGGCAATGGATTAAAGCATTTTTGGATAGGATAATTGCTTTTTGTCTTTTTTTAAAGCCATTAGAAACAGACAACTGCAGTTGTGACTGTGAGGTCTGTCTTCTTGGTAAACACCTGAACACCCCTGTGTCATTCTGATAAGAGGATAAATATGTAAACGACCAAGCCTATGACAGGATTCATTGCAAATGGCAACACACAGGGAGCTCAGTTTGCTTAGATATGACCACCAGGCCACATCTGTGCTGTTTAGTAAATAGCCAGCATTATTCAGTGGCCAATATCATGAAGTGCTGTGCTATTAATAACATAATAAATAGTTAAAACAAAGATCAGGCCTAATGCAAGAACGAGAAGAGGCCAGAGAAGAAAGAACAAATTTGGCAGAAGGAAGAAGACACTTTTTCATGTGGCACTTTATCTTTGAGGGAAAAAAAAATCTGTTGCAACATTTAATATGTTAGTGGGAGGTGAGAGAGTCAGCATGAAACAAATTACACATTTTCGTCTCGTGTTTGTTTCTCAGTGGTTTGAGACTTTGGGGATTTCAAGCTTTCATAGCAGTAACTCAGCCTGGTATTATCACATGCATCACCTTGGAGAAGGAACAGCCAAATGCTTGTTTGTATTCTCTTTGTGCACTGAGTAGGCCGGAATCATTCTCTTCAAACATCATTTACAACTCAGTGTAATGAGCACATGTAGTCAGCAAGGCTTTAAAAGTTAATGAGAAACAGAAAACTTTCCGGGGTTATTTCTCAATATGCTCAGGTTCCACAACTGGGTCTGTGGTTAAAAAAGAGCACTTCTGACCGAAGAGTAGATTTCATTTTCAGGACAATGAACTGGGAACAAAGACATGCATCTTGTCTGGGGCCCAATTAAATGAAAGGAATGGAAGAAAGAAAAGAAGGAAAAGGGAGAGCCATGGGAGGAGAAAGAAGGAAAATTTAACTTGGTGTTGTATGAGATCTGCAGAACAAGGAAAACAACACTATCCTGGTTTAAAACACTGAACACGCAGCTCAGGCAGTTAGCGGGAAGGCTGAAATGGAAGAAAGCAGTGTAAAACAAGTCTCCCTCAGCTGGACTGCTTTTACTTTAACTTTCAAAGGAGGTCAGAGGAGGGGAGGGTTTGCGAGATGATTAATTGGGAAAACAGAATTAAAGTTACTACACAGAGCATGGCCAAGGAGAGGTGAAATCTCCATCTCTGCTAATTCATTAAAGACAATAAGTGGCACAAAATGTCAAGGAGAGCGTGTCATTAGAAACCTGTTGCTCCCCTTGGCTCAGGAGGGCCTGGTCTCCAGGCACTGGCAACTTAATGAACCTCTCTGAGAATCAGTCTCATTGTCTATGAAAGGAAAGGCTCAGGGAGAAAAGGTCACCCCCACCCCCAGAATTTAAATTTTAAATTTAATTTCGTTAGAGGTACTGGAATTTGGAGTTTTTGAAGTAATGTGAAAGGGCATAGAGAGAAATATGAGAATATTAAGCACTTTTAATCTTTATTCTTAAAAAAAAAAACTCCACAAGTTTTACAGTAATCTGATTGCCTTTCCTTCTTTCATTTTATTCCTTGAATATATTAATCCTCAAAGAGTAATTCTTGTGTCCTTTGTTTTCTCTCCCTTATTTGAGAAACTAACATAATGAGAAGAATGGGGAAATGAAGAATAGAGCTGAATGTAAACTGAAGTCCCTGCTGCTCTGTGGTGAGAAACAGAATATCATGTGTACACTGTAGCCAAGAAATTCATCACTTTGCTATTTCAACATATTTGTAAAGTATTGTTTACATTATAACATAACTGTGCAAGCAGATGTCTTTTTTCAGAGTAATTCCAGGAAAGTCATACAACCCCGTGATTTATGGACTTGGACAGTCATCTCATTCTGCTCGTCATGCACCAGAAAGGATAGGATATTTTTTATTCTAATTTTAGTTTAAGTCTAGAATCCAAGGATATATAAAAGATCTGTTGTGACAGAGCTTAACTTGAGTACGAGAAACAACTGTTGGCAAAACCAGCTCTCACCTCAAGAAGAACAAGAGAAAATGTATTGTTATGTCCAATGTGAGGCCACAGCTTAGAAACAGATTCAGGCTACCCCAAATGCCATGTTCAAATGTGATTACAATTTCATGAAGTTTTTATAGTAAAATAAGAAATAAAATCACAAATCAAGACATTTTCAAGTGCATTGATGGAAACCTCAAGGAAGCCAATACAGCGAATGGGGAAATCTATCTATAGGCCCAGATATGATAGTGTTCTAAGACTTTCAATGTGTGCAAGTTTGGGTTCTACCTGAACATTCCAAAGGCATTTGCAGAAAAGTCACACCAAGAAGTAGAGAACAAATGCTTATTTGGGGACTGAGATAATCCAAGATCTTTTGGCCCTGGAGAACTGCAGTATTTTAACTCTCCGTATCCACTGACAGCCTTGTGGAAGTAATGTTGGTGCAGCATTTTCTAGAAACTTCAATTCACACAGCCATGTTCCAACCTAAAATGAACCAAAATCAAAGGAGAAAGAAAAAAAAAGTTAAGTGAGTATTTTGCCAAAAACATTTGGAACAATAAAACAAGACCAAATAAAAGCACCAAATCAGCATGTGTAGACATTTCAAGGTTTCTATCCTGAATCTTCTAAGCTAGTCTCTGACCAGGAACCATTTCCACTTCGTCTCCTGCTTAAGTCTAAACCATACACCTCATAGAAGGCCAGAAATACCTTCAGGCAAAATTAAATATTTAGAGTTGAGAGCATCAAAGCCTTTTATCCCACGGGTGGAGGGTTGAAGTGAGCTGTCTTACAGACTACTGAATTTAGAGCTATTAAGAATTGATTGTCGAGATACTCTGACCACAGAGACAAACTACCTAGGTGGCTTTTCTCAAAGCTACAAAAGTGTTTGGATTAGAAGACAGGTTGTCTGTGATCTGGTACAGTACATTTCAATGTAAATGCTCATGTCCACCTATATAGCATTGCATGAGAAAATGCAAGCAAAATTCCTTGGAACCAAATCCCGTGCCATGCATTTCTACTGGGAGAAATGCTTTTATTGCCTTCTTCTTCCAGAGTCAAATTGTCTTGAGCTATCTTAGTCCTTCTACACTTCCAGAGAAAGTGGAGGATCTAACTGGTTAGTGTGAGCGAGTAATGCTTAGCATTACCCCAACCAGTGTGTTCTCAGATGAAGCAGTTAACAGGACAATCTATAACTTCTGTTGATGAGGAGTTTTTCCTGTGATAGAACAGAGAAGTGTTAGTCTGTTTATTCAACTAAGTATAAGGTAATTGTTTGACATCCATCCACCTGACCCGTCTGTAGCCTGTTTGTTGAAATCTGTATGAAAGTTGCCCTAAATTTCAGTGACTTTAATGTCATACGATCTTAAATTTCAAGCTAGTGCTCAAGTATTTTTAATATTGTCAAAGACATTAATCTGCGTATTAATCAGCTTTCCATTGCTCAGTCACTATTTGAGCTAACTACCTTACGAAGACAAAAAGTTGATGTTGGCTCACAGGTTTAAAGATTTCAGTTCACTGTCAGTTGGTCCAAGTGCTTTGCACCTAAGGTTGCACATTACAGCAGAGGCACTTGGGAAGGCAAAATTCAGTTCATGGAAAGGACTCACAGTTCTCTTCAAGGGCATGCCATCCATTCATCAGGCGGTCTTTCACAGAGTGCTGTCTCTTAAGGTTCTACAATGTACAAGCAGCATCACGGTCTAAGAAACAGTCCTTTAGTGCATAGACATTGGAGGGACATTCCACATCCTACATATAGCAATATGTCCAATCAAATTTTCATAAGACTTCATCTCCAAAATCAAAGTATAAATGTGATGGGAAAGCTGTCTTCTGTCCATGTACCTGCTCCCAACCTCTTTGCACTCTGTTGTACTAACACTCTTCTGTTCAGTGGGGCAGGTTCTTACACTCACTAGATTAACCACCAGCGGTGAAACCTTGGCCAACAATAGCTTTCTTAGATCCTTAGTTATTAACTCTGAAAATGGTGACAATAATTGTATTTGAAAAAATCTGACTGCATGCTAGAAAGTCATAAGGAAAGAAAGGAAAGCTTTTTCTCTCTTCAGTTCTTGGTTGAATGCAGTAGAGATAAACAAGTGAAATGCAAGCATAGTTTAATACCATGTATTATATATATGCGGAGTACTCAGGATACAAGTACTCCACAAAGAGGTGTTTTTAAATCCCAGCTAATGTAAAATTGTCAGGAAACAATAATATTTTCAAAGTGAGAAGACAGAGCAAAAACACTTTGAGTCTCCATGGGTGTCAACTTGTGAGAAGCAAATAAATGTGAGACAAAGGCTGATTATAAAATCATGTCAGCCATCTGGTACCAGCTTCAGGGTGATAGGAACCTGAAGTTCTCTTCAGTGTAATAGACTCTGTTTCCCCTGACAAAAAGCAGTGGTCCAGGTAGGAGCCATAATTCCTGTAAGCTTAGATTCTGGTTTTAATAGAAGGAAACCAAGGAGTATCCTTGCACCTGCTTCTTAATTATCCATGTTCCATCATCCCTCATACTGGGAAAGTGTATTCTGGTTGCCCACAATATGTGCTATGGCATTTTGCTTTGCAGTCAATATTGCTTTAATGTTACTGTTTTTGTTCAGTTCAGTCTTTGCTATAAGCAGTCTTGGCTGTTCCCTCTCTTCTGGTCATGTTGTCTCTGGTAAAATACTGTTTTGCAGCAAATTTCAGTGTATCTTACTTACATAATTGTGTTCTTGTAATTTATAAGTTTTTCCAGTAGTGTCAGTACTGGTCTGGCATCTCTTTAACCCCCAACTCTGAGTGCAGGCCAGGGAAATAACCTGAGCTTAGTAACTATGGATGGGAAGAGTTAATAAATGAGTGGATTGTACTTTTAAAAGTCATGTGAAAAGCAATATACATTTCATAACTAAATGTTACATAGCTTGAAACATTTGTAAAACAAAAAGCCTTATTTTCACATGGGCATTTTTTAAAAAAGCATTTTAGAGAAGTGATAGAACATGTTTAAAACTTCACAGATGATTTTTTTAAGAAAATAAGAAGTTCTGGAGCATTGGGAAATCTCTCTTTGCAAAAAGGAGCAAATTAGTGTGTGTCCCACACTAAAGGACAATACTCCCAATGTGAGACCTTCCTGACAATGATGTTTTCACAAAAGACTGTACTCATTGTGACAAGAAAATGTATGCATGTTCCTCTTATACAAGGGAGAATTAAATAATAGACATGGGAAATAATTGAGTGTGGTCAATTAAGTTTCTACCATTTGTCTATTTGCTAAATGTGTGTCAAGTTCTAACATTTCTCACTCTCTCTCTCTCTCTCTCTCTCTCTCTCTCTCTCTCTCTGTGTGTGTGTGTGTGTGTGTATGTGTGTGTGTGTGTGTGTGTGTATACAATATGAAGGAGGGCAACTATATTAGATTCATGAATTTTCACTGTGCATTGTAATATATACTTTCTGTATATGTAAGTTAACAATGAAATATACACCATACTTCTATCTATCTACACTATTACTGGCCAAATCTTGCTGTAATACATTGCCTCTCTGATAAAAAAAAAGCTTTAAACCTGGAATATACATAGCTTAATTGAAATTTTAAAATTCTTTATAATATATATATATATATATATATATATATATATATATATATATTGCAATACAGTTCAGTTCTATATATCAGCCACGGATTCCCTTGTTCTCCCCCCTCCCGCCCCCCTCACCTTCCCCCCAGCACACCCCCTATTCCCACCTCCTCCAGGGCAAAGCCTCCCCCGCGGACTGAGATCAACCTGGTAGACTCAGTCCAGGCAGGTCCAGTCCCCTCCTCCCAGGCTGAGCCAAGCGACCCTGCATAGGCCCCAGGTTTCAAACAGCCAACTCATGCAATGAGGACAGGACCCGGTCCCACTGCCTGGATGCCTACCAAACAGATAAAACCAATCAACTGTCTCACCCATTCAGAGGGCCTGATCCAGTTAGGGACCCCTCAGCCATTGGTTCATAGTTCATCTGTTTTCATTCGTTTGGCTATTTGTCCCTATGCTTTATCCAACCTTGGTCTCAACAATTCTTGCTCATATAAACCCTCCTCTTTCTCGCTAATTGGACTCCCAGAGCTCCACCCACGGCCTAGCCATGGATCTCTACATCCAGATCCCTCAGTCGTTGGATGAGGTTTCTAGCACAACAATTAGGGTGTTTGGCCATCCCATCCCCAGAGTAGGTCAGTTCGGGCTGTCTCTCAACCATTGCCAGCAGTCTGTTGTGGGGGTATCTTTGTGGATTTCTGTGGGCCTCTCTAGCACTTTGTTTCTTCCTATTCTCATGTGGTCTTCATTTACCATGGTCTCCTATTCCTTGTTTTCCCTCTGTTGTTGATCCAGCTGGGATCTCCCGCTCCACCAAGCTCTCTTTCCCTCGACCTTCGCCCTTCATTACCCCCACTCATGTCCAGGCTGTTCATGTAGATCTCTTCCATTTCTCTGTCATTGGGCGATCCCCGTGTCTTTCTTGGGGTAGCCTCCCTGGTGATGTGAGTAGCAGTCCAGTCATCCTTGTTCCATATCTAGTATCCTCCTATGAGTGAGTACATACCATGTTTGTCTTTCTGAGTCTGGGTTACCTCACTCAGGATGATTTTTTCTAGATCCATCCATTTGCCTGCAAACCTCATGATATCATTGTTTTTCTCTGCTGAGTAGTATTTCATTGTGTATATGTACCACATTTTGTTTATCCATTCTTCAGTTGAAGGGCATCTAGGTTGTTTCCATGTTCTGGCTATTACAAACAATGCTGATATGAACATAGCTGAACAAGTGCTCTTGTGGTATGATTGAGCATTCCTTGGGTATATGCCCAAGAGTGGTATAGCTGGATCTTGAGGGAGATGGATTCCCAATTTTCTAAGAAAGCACCATATTGATTTCCAAAGTGGTTGTACAAGCTTGCATTCCCACCAGCAGTGGAGGAGAGTTCCCCTAGCTCCACATCCTCTCCAGCATAAGGTGTCTTCAGTGTTTTTGATCTTAGCCATTCTGACAGGCGTAAGGTGGTATCTCAGAGTTGTTTTGATTTGCATTTCCCTGATGATTAGGGATGTTGAGCAATTCCTTAAATGTCTTTCAGCCATTTGAGTTTCCTCTGTTGAGAATTCTCTGTTTAGTTCTATAGCCCATTTCTTAATTGGACTGTTGGGCATTTTGTTGTCTAATTTTTTGAGTTCCTTATATATTCTGGATATCAGTCCTCTGTCAGATGTGGGGTTGATGAAGACCTTTTCCCATTCTGTAGGCTGTCGCTTTGCCTTGTTGACCGTATCCTTTGCTCTACAAAAGCTTCTCAGTTTCAAGAGGTCCCATTGATTGATTGTTTCTCTCAGTGTCTGTGCTACTGGTGTTATATTTAGGAAGTGATCTCCTATGCCAGTGCATTCAAGACTACTTCCTACTTTCTCTTCTAGCAGGTTCAGAGTAGCTGGATTTATGTTGAGGTCCTTGATCCACTTGGATTTAAGTTTTGTGCACGGTGATAGATATTGATCTATTTGCAGCCTTCTACATGTTGATATCCAGTCATGCCAGCACCATTTGTTGAAGATGCTTTCTTTTTCCATTGTACACTTTTGGCTTCTTTGTCAAAAATTATATGTTCATAGGTGTGCTTATTAATGTCAGGGCCTTCAATTCAATTCCATTGGTCCACATGTCGGTTTTTATGGCAGTACCAAGCTGTTTTTATTACTGTAGCTCTATAGTAGAGCTTGAAGTCAGGGATCGTGATGCCTCCAGAGGTTGTGTTATTGTACAGGATTCTTTTGGCTATCCTGGGTTTTTTGTTTTTCCATATGAAGTTGAGTATTATTCTTTCCAGGTCTGTGAAGAATTGTGTTGGTATTTTGATGGGGATTGCATTGAATCTGTAGATTGCTTTTGGTAAGATTGCCATTTTTACTATGTTAGTCCTGCCTATCCATGAGCATGGGAGATCTTTTCGTTTTCTGACATCTTCAATTTCTTTTTTCAGGGACTTAAAGTTCATGTCATATAGGTCCTTCACTTGCTTGGTTAGTGTTACCCCAAGGTATTTTATGTCATTTGTGGCTATTGTAAATATATTTTACCTGCTATATAAAAATAAAAAATTACAAATATCAATGAGATCATGTTATATTTTAAAATACATGTATATTGCATACTAAACTTAAATGTATCATATTCTTTATCATTTCTTAATGGTGGAAAATACTCAAAAATCTCCTTTTGGGTTTTTAGATTTGTACAGTACATCATTGTTATCTGTATTCACCTTATTGTGTAATAGTACCACAATGTTTTTTCTGTCCTGCTGTTGCTTCTATTGCTAAAGCTCTCCTTCTCAGCCCATGTTACTCACCACCCAGTGTCAACTCCTATGAGAGCAACTTGTTTAGATTTCAGTTATGGTAAGAGTGTAGGCTTTATATATGATCTGGACATTCTTAGCCTTTTGGTTGGTAGAAGCTTGTTGTCTGTTACATAATGCATCTCAAAATGTTTTACCTGCTAGTCACATGGAAGTTAGATCAGACACAGAGGTGGGCAAAGAATGGTTATGACTAAGAAGCTAAAGACAGCCTAAAGTAAATTGTAATTAGACTGGGGACTGGCAACATTCTAACCTCTCTACAATTGTTGAAGTTCCAGTTAATCAGCCTTGCAGAGTGGTCCAATGTAAGCTGAAGTTCTTTGCAGAAACTCATGCACAGCCTTCATACTAAAGGTGGTTTACACACCATGCTTACAGTGTTACTGTACTCTGAATTAATTTGCATATCTACTTTTACTTATTTGAAACTGCTCCTTGTTTTCTTATCATAGCTTACATATTTCTATCAGTTTGAAGAACTACCCTTTGCATTACTTGTAGAACAGATCTCATGTAGACACCACCACCTAGCTTCTGTCCCTCTAAGTTACACCTTTCACACCTTTGTAGTCTTGGTGATACTTCCCCTCTTCTGTCTGATGAATGACTTATGAGACTCCTTCCTGGCCTATAAGGTTTCATGAGACAAGTTTGCTATAATGCATATTGGGATGTCAATATATACTTTTTGTATCTCTTCTCTTGTAACTTTGAAGATGTTCTCTCTTCCTTTCACATTTAATACCTTTGTTATGTGACATAGAAGTAGACTGGCTGAGTTTATTCTGATTGGCAATATTTGGCCACTGTATATATGGCGAGTCATATAATTTTCAAGATCTGAGAAGTTTTCGTTTATTGTTTCTTCAAATGAGAAAATCCCACTGGCATTCTCATGCTTTTACTGAATGCTAGTAGCTCCAGCATTTGTTTTTGTAATGTTCTCCAAAGTTCCTGTGCATTTTCATCTTTCTTTCTTGTCCTTTTCCAGTAAACTCTCCAGGATATTTTCAAATCCAATGATTTTCAAACTATACTTTTATTTAGTCAATCTTTCTGGATAATGATTTCTTCTATCACATCTATCACATTTTCAACTTTGCTAGAGTATTTTTCAGCTCAATAATTTGTTTAACACTTTTGAAAATTTGATTCATCTCTTTAACTTTCTCTGTGAAGATATTGAAATACTACTTTGTATATTTTTTCAAGTTGATTGTGTTTCCTTACAATGGCTGTTTAAATAAAGTATTCTCTCAGAGTTCTCCCATTCACAACACCATCTGATCAGTTTTCAGCATTTCATTTTCATTATAGGTGATTTCTGGGTTTCCTGAGAGCCCTGGATGCTTGCTGGCTTGCAGTTCTATCTGGGCATTGAAAATTTATTGTTCATTTTAGTCTTACTAATCTTACTTTATTGTGCCTTGTTTTTGAGAAATGCAAAGCAGAACATTTATTTGAGTTTGATTTAACTTCCACTATTTCTGAATTGGACTGTACCAAGTCTGCCTGAAATCTGCCATCGGTATTAGGTCATCATTACTCCTGCTGCTGCAGACAAGTCCTATCAATGTTTCCTGAATCTTCAGTTTATCTACTATCCAGAATGAACCCGGGAGCTTCATAGAAAGTGAAGCCCATCTCCACAAGGCACCTTTTGCAGGCAGGATGAGCGAGATGCCTCTGGTCTAAACACTGGGATTCTGAAAAGAGATGGAAAGATGAAAGGACTGTGAATGGCCTAGTCTTGGGCTCCTATATACCAGGCCTGGGGCCACCATTACCAAAAGCTGTCTTACCAAGAGCATCACAGAGCTGAGAAAGGAGGAAGACCGATGTTGCTATGGGTTACCTATTGATGAAATGGACTCGTGGCCCAAGACCATTGACCATTGCAACTAGCAACAAGTGATAGTACTTGTATTAGAAGTCCAGTATACTGTGGTCATGTACCTTCTCCTGATAACTGTAGCTGTTCCAGGTTTTATGTCACAGATCTTATTTTAACAACCTCATAAGGAGTATTTGGTGCATAGATAGCTGTGTGAATATGGAAGATCGCCTGGGTGTAATAACTATACTTTATCATGTAGTTAACTCAAACAAGTGATTTGTGGGAAACATAAATAAGTGGTAGTGGCCCTGTAGCTAAGGCTCAGGGATCACTGCAGAGGAAAGGGTAAAAAGACTGTAAGAGCCAGAGGATTGGGGAGTTTGCTGTGAGATGGCGTCTTCTGGTATTGTCAGAAGGAGCACCCGTAAAGTCTCACCAATGTGATGGTCCAAATGTACACTGAATAAGGATAACACCAGTGAATATGAGAAACCGGACAGAGAAAAGCCTGCAAGGCCTACAAGGCCTCAGCCCTCCACAAAGAACTAAAGGCAACCAAGGGAAGCCAGGAGCAGAAAGAGGTGGCCTTCCTCAGTCTCAGCCCCAGTTGGAGGAATCAGGGGGAATTATTAGGAGATGTGGCCTGTTGGAGGAGATATATCACTAGGGCGTAGGCTTTGAGGTTTCAAAACCTCATCATAAGTGATTTCCAGGTTTTCTGAAAGCCCTGGATGCTTGCTGGCTTTTCCAGTTAGTTCTCTTTGCTTCATGGTCGTGTCTCAAGACGTGAGCTCTCAGCTACTGCTTTGTTGCCTCATCTGCCTGCCTGTTGCCATGCTTCACCTGACGGTCATGGACTCTAACCCTCTGGAACTGTCAGGCCTCAAATTAAATGCTTTCTTTTATCAATTGTATTGGTCATGATGTTTTGTCATAGCCAATGAAAAATTACTAAGACAGTTTACAAGAAGATTGCCTGCCCGCCTATATGTTTACCATTGCCTTAATGTCATATGAGATTGTCCACAATCTGTATTGTCTATAGAATTACAGTCGACCAAATTAACTTTGACCAACTTTGGCTTTTTTAGTGACGCAGCTTCTATCTGGTAATAGCTTTCATCAAGAAGAGTGAATATTGCCTTTTTCTATCTTACAAAAGAAATTTGGATTTCTGGCAACTTCTCACCCCATCCCATAATATGATGAGACAGAAACTCAGACTAAAGAACCCTAGAACTTAATACCTCTGTATCCTCCCTACCCCAACAAAAAGAAAAAGACCAGTGAGACAGACTGAGAGAACTGAGACTTTAAGCCTGCATGACATGTCTTTGCTTTGGAAGACTTTGGGATTTTATATTTAAAATTTGTTGTTTCTCTATTGTACAATCCATTTATTCATGCTAGAAAAAATTTTTCATGAAGATATTCAATGTTGCTTTAGACTAATCTTATACTGAACATTCAGGGATATTATTTCAATTTATTTGAATCAGTTAACTAACCATATCTCTAAAAGTTATATCTATGTATTATAGAGAGTTGTTCAGATTTACATTGTTGAATGTGTTGTGTGACTCAGTGCAGTACTAATCTATGTTAAATAAAGTCTGTGCCTGGTATAATTGCAGATGCACAGTAAATTGCTTCAAAGAAAATAATAAGCGTTTCTCAGTTGTTAAAGGTTGAGAATTGGCTCCACTGGACAGTTTTTTTTTTTTTTTAGGTTCATTTGTGAGATTGCAGTCACTATCATCTGGGTTGTTTTGAAGTCACAAGCAAGTTGGTACTGGTTGAATTCTTATCTATGTGAACTTCTCCATTTGTTTCTTTAAAAAATATTTTTGTTCATCTGTGTATAAATATTTCCTCACCTGTATATGCATGTACCTCATGCATGCTTGGTGTCCGTGGAGGCCAGTAAAGAGCACGCTATGCCCTGGAACTGGAGTTTCACATGTTTGTGAGCCACTGTTGAAAGGACCAAACAGACACCACAACAGACTGTTGAGTTTTCTCTCATAGGTCAGGCATCAATTTCAGTTTCCTGAAACTGAGCAAGCAGTTTCTGGGAGGGCCATGAACAAAAGACAATTAATTACTGGTTCCCCTTTCAGCAGGGACAGGGAGATAGGACACACCAAGCCAGGGCCACTGAGCCAGCCCCCACAGTCAGTAAGTGCTAGGTCAGCCAGCCTCTACACAGCAGCTCAAGGACAAAGCCTGGGACTTGTTCAGAACTGCCCAAAAACAGATAAATTGTAGCCCTGGCAAACTTCCAACTAACCCTAGCCAATTAAAAGTTACTAACATGATTGCCACCCACATAAACCGATCCTGAGTCTGTTCCGATGTTTTCTGTAGACCCCAAGCACCCCCTTGCTTTACTCCCTAAAAAACGCTGCCCCATTGCTACTCAGGGTCTGCTGCTGCATCAGATGGATGTAGAGGCCCTTGTTAACTCACAATAAAAGGACTCTGATTTTGCATCAGATTTAGTCTCTTGGTAGTCTTTGGGGGTCCAGACTATGGGCACAACAACTATGTGTGTGCTAGAAACTGAACTCAGAGCCTATGCAAGAATAGCTAATGGTCCAAACCAGTAAGCTGTATTTCAAGCTACTCCATCGAACGTCTTGAACATTATTACCATGTGGTGCCTTGTTTCTTCTAAGTATGGAATTCTAGGCAGTATAGCAGAGATGTCTAGGTTTTCATAATCAGGACTTGAAAGAATATCATTCTACTTTACTTTGCTGTACATATAATGTGAGAAAGAACTATCAGGAGTATATATTAAAGTGTCTGGAAGATAAGATGTGTGTCTATAAATTTTTAAAGTTAAAATTGTGATTTAAAATTGGTTCCTACTCTCTTATTACAATGAATTCACTTCTCATGTTTATATAGAGTCCTTATGTTTAAAATCAGGGCATTCTAGTATTTTGTTCTTTTCATTCTCTATGCCATGATCTAGGAAGACCAACTTTGCTCAAAGAATTTTAATTGTCCTTATTTAAGTCTGAAGATTAATTCAAATGACCACAGAGTTTCAACTTGGAATATAATTTGTCAGTTTAATTAATTCCTTTAGCCTAGACCTACACTGCATTAAATAAATGCTAGTGAACTAAGCAATTAATTCATGTTCCAAGAGTGACTTATTGACTTGTAAAGAGTAGCTTAGAAACCAGGGGATTTGGACTCAATAAAATATTTGCTGTCTATTCTATACTAATACTTCTAATACAAATCACATTGGGATATTGCACACATGTAGGATCTGAGTCAGTAGAACTGAAGTGAGGCTGAGATTCTGCATTTCTTTAAGGTCCAAGATGCTTATAGTACCACATTTGGCCAGGCCGTGTGGAATGTGACAATGTCAGATAGGCAAAATTTACTTAAAAGCATTTTAACAATGCTTACTTATCAATAGTATTGGGATTTTTCAGATTTATTTGTGTTGATAATTACAGCCTACCAAAATAAAAAAGACTATATTCCATAAGATATTTCAGCTACACTTTCCCTTAAATAATTATTTCTAAATAGAATATGATTTAAAAGAAATTACTATCTACATATAACCTCATTTTCTGTTTTAAGGAGTTTCACTTTGCAGTGGTTGATGTATGAGCTCTTTAGTAAATGTTTTTTCAGATGGTAAAATAAGGATTTCATTCACATACATGTATTTTGATTTAGCCCTTACTTTTTCTCTTCCAGTTGAATCATCTTAGAATCTAATTATGTCTAACTTCCACCATTTAGTGTGTACCCACCTTTTGACTCCTGTGTCCTTCCTGACTCTTACTCATTCACGGCATGCCATGAGTGATGCTACTGTTAGGGTCTTTTCCATATTTTACTTTAATCTCTTCTACCTCTACTTTGGTCCTCATGAGCATATTTTTATTTAGGACCGTTATTAACAGAACGTATTTTATTTTAAGAATTTTTCTTACCTTTGAACACAAAGTAACTTTTGAAAACCCTATGAGCTAAGATTCTTGTTGTAGTCCACAAAACTTGACTATCTACATAAGAGAAAAAAAATACATTAGAAAAATGTAAATAACACACAAGACCTGAGAAAGGAGAACATTTGTCTATAGAAAGCTGACAAACATAAAACTCTTCTCTTTGCTTTGCCTCCCCAGTAAAGTGTACAGACGCCATATGTGTCTCTCTCAGTGCATTATAGCAATGAAAGGGTGGGGGTAGTCATAGCACCCCAACTAAGTCTACTGCTACCTGGGAAGTGCTGCATATAATGCTATCAAGATGATAACAGAAGTAGAAGCGACACTTGATATTGGATTAAAGGAATATAGGTTTCCTCTGTCTTTAGCATAGACAGAGCCTGAAATGATGGTTCAACATCCTCATTGTATCATTGCTTACAGATTATCTGGTCGCCTCTTCATACTAGTGTGGATCTAACCTAAAATACCTTATTTTTCTCAGTTTATTGTCTCACATTGTAACACTTTTTCTGAAAGAACATGAAGATGAACAACTACAATTACAAAAATGAGATGCCACAATTCACTCACTTTGCATAAGAATCTATTTCACCAAAAATTGTCAGCCTTCATATCCATATCTTCATATGTAAGTCATAGGAGAGATTATTATTTTGGCAAAATAAGGTTGACACAGCAATTAATTGAAAAGAGATATTTATAGGCAGGTGTCACTAATGCCTGAGGAATTTTGAGGGAGAACTAAGCGGTGGTTTTTGAGAAATAGTTCAAGTACCAATCATAGTATATTATACTAATTTGAAGAGTGAGATTTTTTAATCTGATATCTTGTAAGCTTGCCAAACTTGAGGTCAAAGGCAAAGTCTCCCTTAAGACTCTCTCACTTCAGCTACTAGCCATAAACTTAGCAGTCTCTAAGCTGCCCTGATTGATGACAAGCTACCTATAAAGTCAGAAAATTTCCACTGTGCCCTCAAGTTTGATAATTATCTTAAATTCACGGAACTCGAGAAAATGCTATCCTTATGGCTAAAATTGTACTATAATGAGAAGGTAGTGATGAAAACCAGCCAAAGAGAGAGACAGGTAAGGTTTGCAGAGATTCCATATAAGATGCTGTCTTCTCCTCAGGAAACATCACTCTTTAGTGTTTCATAGTGTAGCCAGGGAAGCTTACCCACACTTTGTATGCATAGCTTTGTGGATGAGTTCATTATGTTCACCATTGATTGAATTACTGGCAGTACACAGGAGCTTTTCTTCAAGCTCTCTTCCTCTCCCTAGAGATTATCTGATAATAAAGAATTCAAACTCTTGATTCTCTAATCGCATATTTGCCTTTCTGTAGTGGTCAGCTCTGCTCCACAACACTAGGTACATTAGTATCAACTGTGGAAGAACCTACCTTAAGTTACCTATTAGTATAAGAATTATTAGCTACAGTCATAAAGCCTACCATAAAGAATGAAGGCTGCCCAATCAGTCAGAATACTCTGAGGTTTTGAAGACTACCCAGGAACCAGTGACAGAGGACAACTGCTTCCTCTATTACATACACATATGGTTGTTTTAACATTGTGTATAACTCCATAAGGTAAGCTATACCTCCCAGGTTCTACAGGAGAAAAGAATCCCAACAGAGAGGTTGACTGGATCTTTGAGATTTCTGAAAATGGTATATATTGACTATTAAGCCAAATATCCAACATATTTCAATAATAGAGCAAAAGTGCTACATTAACCATAAAATATCATTGTATATGTAAATGAAGAAAAGTGGTGTCTGTTTATATTATGTTTCTGTAAAATAAGTAATGAGTGGAAAATAATATTCTGTTTCTTTACTATTTGGATGTGTGCACAGGGACTAGTGGACCTTAATGAAAAAGAGAAACCTAGAAGTCAATATCAGCCATCTCAGATAAATGAAAACTTGTTCATATGAGGTTTTTCCTGTTGCATGATAGAAAGTGTTTCATTGAAAATCTTGTTAACCTGTGAAGATAGTAAGTTTCTTGAGAGAGGAACAAATGTTTCATCCCTTTGATTTTTCACATGGCAGTTATATTTTTTTGAAGCTCAAGGGCCATTTTATTAGCGTTTGAGAGAAAAACTAAAGGCCAGGCAAGCTGCGAGTCTTGGCAGCTGTGGGAAGGAAAGAAATGGAGAATAGGGGAGAAAATAATGCCTTTTAAATGCTGGGCATTGCCTTGGTTAGGGCTTCTATTGCTGTGAAGTGACACTATGGCCACAGCAACTCTTTTAAAGGAAAACATTTAATTGGGGCTAGCTTGCAGTTCAGAGATTTAGCCTATTAATGTTATAGTGGGTAGCATGCAGGCAGACATAGTGCTGGAGAAGATGAGAGTTCTACATCTTGATGGATGTGAACTGAGAAACACTTCCTCCCACAAGGCCACATCTCCTAATAGTGCCACTCCTTATGGGTCAAGAAGCTTTCAAATACATGAGTCCATGGGACCCATACCTATTCAAACCACCAGAGGCGAGAGTCTTGGCTAGCAGCTGTGTGATAGAAAGGAGGATGGCTTCAGAGAACGTGGAAGAAAGACCCCTAGTATCAGGGAAAATATGCTTAGACCTTTTACCGGTATCTCAAAGAAAAACAGGTCAGAAAAAAGAAAGGAAAAGTTACACTTTTCTGAGCTGGACCTCAGAAAAGCAGGCAGGTGTCATGGTGAAAGCTTTGTACAAAGCTCCGCCACCTGGAAGTCATTCTGTAAGTGGTAATTT
Source organism: Peromyscus eremicus (assembly GCF_949786415.1). Lineage (NCBI taxonomy): Eukaryota > Metazoa > Chordata > Mammalia > Rodentia > Cricetidae > Peromyscus > Peromyscus eremicus. Next base: position 65,827,428 of record NC_081427.1, read on the forward strand.
TTGTTGTCTTTCAAAACAAATGTTTAATTTTCAAATTACTGTTTTAGTGTAAATCCTCAGTCTGAGAGTTACTATGAATTCTGAAAACGTTGCTCATTTTGTTCTAAAGTTACACTGGCACCTAGTGGTTTCAAAAAATCAGAGCCAGAAAAACATAAGTGGATTATTCATATATTTTATCATCTCACTTATACAAAATATGAAATAGGTGTTTTTCTTCACTATATCCCAGATTTCTCTGGCATTTTTAATGTATATGAATTTGGGTAGCATGACTAATTTATGCCATTTCCGTGGAAGCATGTTGTTTCCTTTGTCAGTCACATGTAGAGTACGAGAAAGAATATACAATAGGAAATGGTTTGGGTTTCAGTAGATTGGATGACAACTTTGTTGTATTTTACTAATTTTCAAGAGTAATTTCACTAGCCAATTCTGATTATATAGCTAAAGTATCCAATTTGTCTCACAAATACCCAGTTAATAGGAAACTAGACATTTCTGGGCTCTGTTTCAGAATTTATTTTCTTTCCCATGTGCATCTTTTCACAAACTGAGACAGGACACCACTGGAACTATGCCTGTAATGACTTCTTTATTGATGCTATGATGACAAACATTGCCCAAGAATCAGAGATAACTTCTAATATAACTTCAGAGGATATGCCCTCAATTTCCTATTTACTGCAGAGGATCAGCTGAAGCAAAGCTGTGAAGTCAGTGAAGATTGACAGGTAGGGATGGCGACTTCCAATCCAGCCTTGGCTTGTGCTTTGTTTGGAAAACGTTCATCTACCCGGTAGCTGGAGTTTCTCTTTTGCCAACCCTTCTTGTGTCTTCTTCCTCAACCCTGGTAATGTAGAAGAGGACTTCACCCTGTGTTTCACCTTCTGTGGGAGAAACTGGATAGATGCAATTTACATGGATAAATATTAGAGGAATGCTTGCTGAAGGTGTACAGGACATGGGATTTTGAAGAATGTAGCACATCTCCACCTGTGGTTAACTGCTGGTATCCAAGCACTAACTGTAACATCCACAGTTGATACAAGGTTCTTGTTACTTAGAAAAATTAAAGTCACTGGATTGTTATGATTTAGTTGTTTCTGCTTCCCTTTCTGTAAAAGGTAATCCCATACACCAATCCTTAATTTTTTTAATTTATTTTTTAAAAAACCTTTTTTTTTCATTTTATATAACAATCCAAGTTCCTCCTCCTTCCCCTTCTCCCACCCTCCTCCACCTTCCCCAATCTCACCTCCAATCCACTTCTCAGAGAGAGTAAGGCCTCCCTTGGGGAGTCAACAAAGTCTGGCATACTAAGTTGAGGCAGGACCAAGCCCCTCCTTCCTGTGTCAAGACTGAACAAGGTGTCCCACCCTAAGGAATGTGTTCCAAAAGCCAGTTCATGCACTCAGGTTAAGTCCTGGTCCTACTTCTAGGGGCTCCCCAAACAATTCTAACCACATAACTGTCACGTACATTCAGAGGGCCCATGTTGGTCCTGTGCATGTTCCCCACCTGACAGGCCAGAGTCCATGAGCTCCTGTCAGCTTGGGTCAGCTGTCTCTGTGGTTTTCCCCATCATGATCTTAACCTCACTTGCTCCTTTGATCCCTCTCTTTAGTTGAAGTCTAGGAGCTCAGCCCAGTGCTTGGTTGTGGGTCACTGAATCTGCTTCCATCAGTTACTGGATGTAGGTTCTATGATGACAATTAGGATAGTCACTAATTTTATTATAGGAGAAAGTAGGCTCAGGCACCCTCTCCATTATTACTAGGAGTCGTAATTGGTGTCATCCTTATGGATTCCAAAACTGAATAGAAATAATGGAGATTCCTTTAAGACTGATATACAACCATCAATGTGTTTTCTGGTTAAATTGAAGAGCTAGTCTCTGAAAACAAATAAAATTAGTGGTTTTCTACAAGTGGATTAAGTCTTCTTAAATTTTGATAGTTTTTTTTTACCATGTTCATAAGAAAAGCATATGTATTTTGAATTTTATCCAAAAAATAAATCTTACATTCTATCTTTAATATCAAGTGTAAGACTTTATTCTCTTTGTGTTTAATGCAATAAGCTAACAAACATCCATGAAAGTTTTTGATATTCAGTAGTTGGCATTTCAAAGTAGGTTGTAGACCTTCGGGATTTACTAACAGAGTTGCAGCATATCATATTACAGTGAATCACAAATCAATTTTAAAAATAGATCACCAGTATATATACTTATAATTTGATGTAATATGGATGAGAATCAATTTATCTGCAAAGTTGTTGCCTAAAAATTTCATGTACTATATACATTGGTCTTAGAATTAGAAAGAAACTCTTTTGTGTAACTAAATAAGTATCAAAATGTCAGTAGTTGACAGAGAATACATAACAGGACTCATGGGCTCTATTTGTTGATAATAATTGTGTTTTTATGTTTTATGACACCATAGAAAAATTCATAGTCATAAGGAATTTGATAAACACAACATGAAACCATGTGCAGATCTTGGTTTCTAAGTTCCACAAAATCAAAGAGATATCAGATTTCCAAAAACTGACAATGATTAGTTCAAGATAAGGAGAAAGAGGTGATGTTTTAGTATTTGTAAATCTTCTCTAGGTAAAAATGTTGTTCACTCTGAGTACAAGTACGTTGTGCTAGGATTAAAATATAATTATTTAGGGTGAATGACCTTTTGATGGAAAATCAAGAGGTTTGTTTATATTTAATATATTAACTCCTATGTGCAATAATCACAGACAAATGTACAAAAGTAAGAGGATTTCTCATTGGTCCTTTAAGATACAGCTTTCCAGAGGATCTCAGGAGGTAATATATAAAATATCAACCTTGTACAACAGAGCACTTAGGTATTCTGAGTTTGGAGTGGGAATCAAAATCTTTTCAGAGTTATTATTTTTTAAATAAATCCCACAAACCAGCCTAGAGAAATGTTTAATTTTCTAACAAAATAAAATATCCACTAAGGTATGGTGACAAAAATATTTTTTTTATTTCAGAAACATGGAACTTGATTATTTTTTTAAGAATTACATCAGGAAAATAACAATGTGTCATCTTACAATGTGACATGCACAGAAGTACCTCATAGGGTTATTGTAGGGTTCTTAGAGGTATCATGACCATGGGCCACATGGAAGATGCAAAGCAGAGACATCCACAGGATATTTGCTTGTTGGTTGATGCTATTTCTTCCATAAGATCCCTGTGAATAGGCACCTCTTACAGTAAACGTTTACTCTTTGTCTCATAAATGTAGAAAATAGTGAACTCTTATTGGCTCTACAAAAAAAGGAGCAGTGGTACGTTATTACCCATTGCCTTTGATCTATATTGATTTTTATTTGTGCAAGGTACATGTGTTTTATGTACTTATGTTAAATATGTAAGCATATGTACCTACATATGTATATATTAGGTAGAAATACAAAAAGAGATACATGCAGTATGCTACAAATGGTAGTACTAAAAAATCATCAAAAATTAGAGTGCTTAAATTCTAAATATTACGGAGCAAGTTGTATCTTCAGGATCATGATTATGACTAATATTATGAAAGCCTTAATCTCTGAATAGTTGGGGGTCAGAAACCACTAGTTATGTTTACAGAAAGAGTTTAGTATGAATAATTTTGAACCGAGTACTACAAACTGACAACTGGCAGACAAACAAGAAAACAATAAAGTGCCAGAAAAATGGAAACTGTTAGAAGCATCTCTCACCCCTAGCGATGAGGAAATAAGTAAGACTGTATAAATTACTAAAACATAGATACTTCAAGAAGAAGCCAGTGGACTCAGATCTCTGAATGTTACAAACTGATGCAGGCCCCTCTCTAAGGAGAAACGACATGACTATGTCTTTAAAATGGTGCAAAATATAAAGCTGGAAGAGTTACCAAGGTAAAGAAGTCTCTGAAATGCTGCTGTAGGCACAGGAAATAAATCCAATTAGCAAGAAGCAATCAGGCAACCCCCCTTTTCTCTAGCCTCCCAGGTTCTGTCTAGTGCCTTTACCCCAGTTTGTAAACTCTCAGCCCTAGTTCCAAAGCTGAAAGGAGTACACCTGGAACTTAGTCACTATGGTTGTAACCCACACCAGATCTTCTTTATGCAGAGGAAAGTTCGTTTTCCCTCGACTTGGCTGTCCTGTACACAAAAATAAATCCATGAGCTCTAATTCAATTCTTTAAGAGGCATAATGCCTCTGTCACATCACCACACTTTTCACTGGGAATATTATAAAGTTATAGCTGACATCTTACTCCGTGTTCTCCACACCACTTGCAGAGCATGTATTAATACTACATGCTCAACAAATGTTAGTTTAATGAATGAATGTGTAAAAGTGTATTCTCAGCACAACTTGGAGTCTTAATTTTCTTTAAGCAATGAATTTTTCATTGTGTTTGATCACTGGAAAAGAATATAAATATTTATTCTATAAAACTGTAGCAATGCGTAAATATGAATTCAAAACTTTAGAAGCTCTGGTGCTTAATTAAGGCAGTTAGTATAGATTTTGCATTTCTTCTTTAAACTACATAGGGCATAAACAAATAAATTTTTTATTTTGCAATACAATTCAGTTCTACATATCAGCCACAGATTCCCTTGTTCTCCCCCCTCCCGCCCCCCTCACCTTCCCCCCAGCCCGCCCCCCATTCCAATCTCCTCCAGGGCAAAGCCTTCCCCACAGACTGAGATCAACCTGGTGGACTCAGTCCAGGTAGGTCCAGTCCCCTCCTCCCATGCTGAGCCAAGGGACCCTGCATAGGCCCCAGGTTTCAAACAGCCAACTCATGCAATGAGCACAGGACCCGGTCCCACTGCCTGGATGCCTCCCAAACAGATCAGGCCAATCAACTGTCTCACCCACTCAGAGGGCCTGATCCAGTTGGTGACCCCTCAGCCATTGGTTCATATTTCATGTGTTTCAAAATAAAAAAAAAAAAAAAAAAAAAAAAAAAAAAAGAAATCACACCTTTAAAAAATACCTGATTCAATGCTCCTTTAAATGAGTTCTAAAGTCCACATATAGATTTTTATAATAATGCCAACAATGATATTATTCTACTTAATAAGATGTGTCATTTAATTTTACTTAATGACAAGTAAAACATAATATGAAGCAAAGCTGAAGAAGATTAGAAATCAATACCATTTTTTCTACCTCAAGACATAACATTTCAGACTTTTTTAAGTATTAAGAAAGAAAGACTGACCGAATTTTTTCAGTGTTTTTATTAATTTCACATTAAACATTTTTGTAAGAAATAAAGTAAAAAAAAAAAAAAAAAAAAAAAAAAAAAACAAATAAATTTACTTTCCCCTTTGGGTTTCCTCTTCAACTAAATATACCTTTCTAAAATACCAATAGTGTATCCAGCTATCTTGGGATCTTCTAGTTTACATAGAAGATAGTGTTTGTAAGAATGAACTGAGTATGCTCTGTGTACTGTATGATGAAGAACAGCTTCTGTTCAGCAGGCTAAAAAACAAGCGTAAGAACAAACATTTAGCTATAGAAGCCCATGGGCAATCCCTGGTTCCTCCACATAAAACATATCTACTTTATTGAAGATATAACTAGGCCTTTAGGTTAGTGTTTAGAAATATAATAGTAAATTTTGAAGCTAATTCTAAATCAGTGCTATCCTGTATACTGTGGCATCTCTGACCTTAACTCAGCAGGTGCTAGTTGCTTCTTTCCACAAAGCTTGACTCCAAGAAGGTTTCCAGGAGAACAAAAATGCCTCCTTCAAGAACCAGCACCAAGATCTTGACTAGTCCTCTTCTGATCTTCTTCTTGTTATTTTCCCTTTGGGTCCCATTAGGATGCAGAGGGTTCAGATGCAATTCTTTCTAAATGCTTATTCCAGAAGGTACTGTGGAGTTAACCATAAAGCAAGGTCAAGATTAACGTTAACGGCATGGATGTTGCAAGAAATTATGAGTTCATGGTAATGAAATACTCTTTTACTCTCACCTATCCTGGGGGTAATTCTAGGGATGCACTGTGTTGCAAATATGAAGGACTCATTCAATGTTATTTTATGTGAATTTTCACCGTATTCTTCATTTTTTAAAAAATAAATTCTTTGTTAGTGATGATGTTTCTTGTCATATTTACTATACCTTATTTAATAATATAATTATTATCAGAAAAGCTTGCAATTAAGATTACTTTAATTATTAGGCAGTATTTCAATATACAAGATACTATAAATATTCCTGTCTTTCATATATTTGGATTATATCTTCAATATTGTTAAATATAAATTATTAGAAATTAATTACAAATGTTATTCCTACATGTTATCAAAACCTATGAATATGAGCTTTGAGTAGGAAAGACAAATGACTGTAGAAATGTCAGTGATGCCAACACACTCCTGATGTTTCCTCAGAACTGCACACAGGACAATTGCCTTCCCTTGAACTAATGCCTGAGGAGAAAATATTAGCGTATCAATAGACACAAAAGCTCAGACATGTATTAACAGAATTACTGATACATCAGATTCATCCAAGTTATAAGTAAGTGTTGAGAAATGATTAAAAGTAAAACGAGATAAGTCCTTATCATGACCAGAAAAAGAAAAATTAATCTGAGAAAAGAAAAGAATAAATCTACTGGTATAATTATAATTAGTACCATTATATTAAAAAGATACATGATCTTTGATAACCAGAATCTTATTAATGCTCATGTACTAGGTAAATTTTTACAGTCACAACTTTTAGCCAACACTGAAAATGGGCCCTTAAAGTCTCTCATTTTGTCATTGTGTAGGACAAAACAAATATTTATTGCAGCTAAAATGTCTTACACTTTTCAGGGGAAATAGATGGAAACTAATGTCACTAAAGTGCTAAATTAAATTAGTATGAGCAGATGTGTTGTTCCTCATTTCTCTCCATCTTCACAACCAAAGCTTCTTAAAGGAAGACCATAACCTTCGATGAGCATACTGATGACCGAGTTAGAGGGCATAGAAGACAAGATAAAGCATAAGAAAAGATTGTATGTAATACATTGTCAGAGCACATTAAAATACATGTCTTTAAATACATATATGTATGTGTATGTATACCACTATGTATATGTCTAAACCTAAAGAATGTGCAACATTAAAAGTGAATTCAAATGTCAACCATGGTCTTTGAATAATATGATGTCTTATTGTAGATTCATCAGTTGCAATGCATGTTCCCTTCTGATGGATGTTGATGGTGGGTGATGTGATGATGGTATGGGAGCAAGGGATACTTCATCTCCTTTCAACTTTTTTGTGAACTTTAAGGTCTTCATTTTAGAGGTTGAAGAGAGGAAAACATATACTAGCTTCATATACAAGCCTGAGGAACTGAGTTTTATTTGTATGGTCTGCGAATACAAATATAGATGCTGCTGCTTTATAACGAATAATTTTAATAATTGGATGTAATTTTGGAAACAATATATGTTGTCCTTCCAATGTTCAACAAATATAAGAAAACACACTATTCTCTAAAAATAAATGACATTTTTCTTTTAGGTAGAGAATAGCATTATCAGAAAATTAGTACTTCTATTTAATATAGACAATGAGAGGAGCTGCTACATTCACCATCCAGAATTAATACCATCAGGTTATACACACCTCTGGTCTTTCCTCTACTTTGAAACTGACAATACTATTTGGCAAATGCCTATACTATCACCAATGTATACACTTTGGAGAAAGTTTACCTTTAAAAAACATTTATCAGGTCAGACAACATGAAATCAATCTTCTTTAAAACATGAGTGTAGACACTGTTTAGCAGATCTGCTCAGCTCATTCATCTTATTTAACTGAAGCCTTGTGTCTATTAGTTGATAACAATTTTCAGACCTGGAAACCACCATTTTGGTATTCAGTTTTATGGAGTTGAGGATTTAGAAGGAACTGAAATTCTGTTACTCTTTTTTCTTAATAGAATAGCTTTCCTTATGTTATTTTTCTCTTACTAATTTAGGACTCAATGATTTCTTTGTTCTCTTAATGATTCGTATTCTACAGCACTCATTTATAAAATTATATTTAAAGTTCTAACAGGGAAAAAGGATGAATTAACTTTACCAATTCGTCTTTCTCCCATGTAATTAAAATATAATCATTAATTATATATTTACAGATTAAACAATGTCTTAATATAAACAATTGTTATCAAAGAAAAATGTTTAAATTATGATCTTATGTGAGAGAGTAAGCAATCTATTGTCTTTAAAAAAAATGGTAAGGAAATAAAAAAATAGAGTTCTCAGACTCAAAACCAGGTAAATCTTTTGATTTCTTGTAATGAGTGGCAATGAAGAACTAATGAAATTTTCTTCCAGCATTTAAGCATGTATCTGAAGCATATTCATTTCCTGCTAGTCCACCTGTATTTAATTTCCCAGAGGACTTTAGGCTGACTGCTACAAAGGTAAGAAGTCCAAAGTTACTCCCATTAGCCCCCATCAGCAATGAGCAGTTCTTTCTGCTATTGCTGCAGTAGTTTATACATGGAGCACTCAATGGAGATTTATTTTTCATCTGGAGCTCAGAGAAACATACAATACAATACAACAACAAATGACAAATGACATAATTGCTTAGGGGTATTATCATTCCTGCTGTGACAGATCAAATCTGGAAGCTTAAAATAAACTAAGCAAGCATTCAGTCTACTAAAGAGCACGAACCAAGTAATTGCTTACTTTTTTCAGAGTTCAGTGGAAAGTCAACCATTAGAGCAAAGTGATTTCAGCTTTGTCACTGAACAATAAATGCGCTCACCAGAGCTTGACTGGTTTTCTGTTGTTCTTTTTTGTACCACTCGGCATAAAACAAAGATCAACTTCGAGAGGGCACAGTGTGTTGGGGGCATTGAGTTGACATGTGGTATGATAATTTTTCTATCTCCATCAACCAAACTTGTTTTCTTCACTAGTGCACAATGGACTTAGAGTTAAGAGGCATGGTTCTAGACATGCACACACCTTCTTCAAGTAAACTCTTACTCTGCTTCACCATATGAATAAAAAAATTGGGATCATATTTGTGGCATTTCTCTCACCAGATGTTTGCATATAACAAGGAGAACTAAAATCAATTAAAAACAGATGATAGATAGATACATAGATACATAGATGCATAGGTAGATAGATAGATAGATAGATAGATAGATAGATAGATAGATAGATACATACATACATACATACATACATACATACATAGTTACATAGATGGATGGATGGATGGATAAATAGACAGATAGATAGATAGATAGATAGATAGATAGATAGATAGATAGATAGATAGATAGATAGATAGATAGATGATAAATACATACATACATACATACATACATACATACATACATAGACAGATAGATAATTGTGAATTTTATAGTTTCATGCTCAAGAAGTAAACTAGCCACAAGGAGTGAGGGCCTAATACCCATTTAAATTCCTGCCATGTGTCAAGAATGTCTTTGGACATGAATGAAGAGACCATTTCATAGCACTCTTTTAGTTCCATGAATTTCTGAAGGGAACAACCTTTTCATTGCAAAATCAGATGGTATCTAGTCAAGTTCTGATCCCGTGATACTTGTGATAAATATGGTTGGCACTGGCACTCCTCAGCTGCATGTGCAGTGCAGATCGCTGACAAGAAAGGAGACTCCACAGCAGGAAAGATGTGGCTTTTGTCACATGTTCTGTGGTAGTTAGGCAAGTGCATACAGGTTGAAACAGCCTCCTCTGCTCATAGCATCCCAATTTTACACAGCATACAATTATTGTGGTGCTCTCTCACCAGAAAAATAATACTACCTTTCTCTCTTATAGATTAGTTACGATTAAACTAAATGATTAAATAGTCATAGAAAGGACTTTAAAAAAGAGATAATAGGAAACTTTTAAATTGAGTTCTGTGAAAATATGTTAAATTCTTAAGATACATTATAAAATAGTACTTTAGGAAACAATGAAATAGGAATGGAAATATAACGTCTGAAATTAAATAGTGAAATTTACCCCTAAGAATCTGCATAAAAAGCTTAATATTGATATATTAGTAAGTGGCTACTTTTATAAGATTTTGCGGATATTTATAAGACTGATTTCCAAATTTGAAGGCTTATGAATAAATGAGTCTTTGAATATTTATGGAAACCTTTTTGTAATGTCCAAAATATTTTTGAACAAATCGGTTACTCCAAACATGTTGCTCACCAAATACAGGCAGGTTGCAACCCCTTAACAGTGCTTCTTCTGAATGTCTTTGTTATCTATGTTATGCTACTCCGAGGTTTCTGTTTCTGAGTGGACTCATATATCAAGCAGTACATAGAAGTACAAGCTAACAACTTCTAGTTACAACACCCTTTATCCATTGTAGCTTGCAAGACAATTGTTAATGATCAGAGAATATATGAGCTGAAAAACGCCTAGAATTGTCTGGAATCCTGTGACCAGTGATTGGTGTTAGTCTGGGAAGCTCACCAATAACATGATACCAAATTAAACATTATGGTTAATGAATCAAATACCCTGATTACTAGAGGATCATCATACAGAAATGTGAATAACTGTTTCTAAAGAAATAAAAGAATGAAAACATTTCACAGATAAACTCTACTGAAAAGGCAAACATTTTAAAAATCAGTATTCCTGAAACAAGGCCTGGAAATATAATTCACTGATAAAGTGCTTGCCTAGTATGTCTGAGGACCTAGGGTCAAACTCCAGTGCCTCAAGGAGTGGGAGTCAATAAAAGGTAACTGAATTTAGAGGCCAACTTGGAATCTTAGTGTCATGAAGTCCCACATTTCGGTAACTTCTTAAAGAACCTACAAAGGAGTGCAGGTTTTTGCTGATGCCACATGAAAACCTGGCTGGAAGAAGAGTTTACTCCAGTTTATTGAGAAATGGCTATACTTTCAAACTGTGTGTTAGGCCCTTCCTCTGGGAACTGAAATGTCAGTATGAGTGGCTGAAGGCTGTACAACTGGTAAACCTGACAAGGAAACATTTGAGGGAGACATCTGCTACATCATCTTCTCTGTGGTATAGGCAGCCTCTTGGTTTGAGCATTCATTTCCTCTCTTTTTCATTTTTAAAATTGTCCTTTAAGTAATTTCTCTGCCTTTAGTGGCTCTCATTCTTCATGTATCTTCCACCAGTCAGCATAAATCTTCTAAAACACCAACTTTTTCTTTTTCTTTTCTTGAAAATAGATTCTCTTTTTATACAATATATCAGGATTATAGTTTTTCCTCCTTCTACTCCTCCCAATTCCTCCCCACCTCCCCTCTCCTATGTATCCACTCCCTTTCTGTCACTCATTAGAATAAAACAGATTTGTAACATATAACAACCAAAGATGATGAAATAAAATATAATAAGGTGAAGCAAAAACTATCATGTTCAACTTGGACATGGCAGCCCAAAAGAGGAAAAGAGCCTCAAGAGCAAGCACAAGAGTCAGACACACGCTGGTTCTCTTCCTCAGGAGTCCCATAAAAACACACGAAACTAACAGTTATCACAGAGGACCTGGTGCAGACTGGTGTGGGCTCTGTGCTTGCTTTTTCAGTCACTGTGGGTATATATGCACCTTCATTAATTGATACAGAGGGCCTTGTTCTCCTGGTGTCCTTCCTTCATTCCCTCAGGCCCTTAAAATCATTCTGCCTCTTCTTAGGTGGGATTCTCTGAAATCTTAAGGGAGTGATTTGATAGAGACATATAACGTAGACTTTCTCCCAGCATAACGTATGGCTGAGTCTCTGAAACTGCTCTATTCTGCAGCCAGAGGAAACCTCTGATCATGGCTGCATACGACATTGATCTGTTAAGTATAGTAGAATATCATTAGGAATCATTTTATTCATTTGTTTATTTTAGGTCAGTAATGTTTGGTTTTACCCTGTACTCTTGACTATCTAGTCTCTGGTTCTTGGTTAAACACTCAGTGTTGGGTATGGGTTCCTTCTCATGGAGTGGGCCTTGAGTCAAATCAGACTGGTTGGCAACACTGAAAGTTCTGTGCCTTGATTGTCCTAGCATATTATGTAGCTATAGATAATACATTAGCATAGATTGTAGGCCAAAGGTTCTGTGGCTAGGCTGGTGCCCATGTTTCCCTTTCAATAGCCTTCAGAGTAACTTCCCCCACCAAAGAGACAAGAATGTAGGGGTGAGGATTTTGTGGAGACACCAGCTCAACTTCTCGTGTACAATGAGTTGTGTTACTGTTGTCCTCAGCAAGGGAGGTTCTGCTGTCAGTTGACAAAGAGCAACCCTTTGTATTAGCAACAGCCTGGATTGTTTAGGAATTTCCATGGGACATCCTTGGCCACCAATTTAATTGAATGCAGCCCAGTCCTGCCACTGAAAGCCTTGCTTGGCAAAAAGAGATGGCCGGTTGAGACTACAAATCCCCTTTACTAGAAGTCCTCATCAGGATCACCTTCATAGATTCCAGAAAGTTTCCACTGCACTAGGTTTACATACCAGCCACCAAATGCCCCCAATTCCAGTTGTCTCTCCCCACACTCTCTCTCTCCATCTCATCTGACCCCCATTCCTGTCCCCACCTACTCCCATTCTGACCATAAACATCTATTCTATTTCCCCCTCTGAGGGAGATCCATGCATCTCCCCTAGACACCTCCTCTTTGTCCCTAGACACCCTTTGGGACTGTGGATTGTAGCTTGATTATCATTTACTTAATAACTAATGTCCACTTGTAAGTAAATACATACCCTGTTTGTCTTTCTGGTTCTGAGTTATCTCACTCAGGATGACTTTTTTTTATATTTCCATCCATTTGCCTGCAAATTTCATGATGTCATTTTTTAACAGCTTAGTAATACTTCGTTATGTAAATGTACCACATTTTCTTTATCCATTCTTCTGTTGAAGGATATCTGGGTGGTTTTCCGTTTCTGGCCATTATAAATTAAGCTGCAACAAACATGGTTGAGCAAGTGCCCTGTGGTAGGATGGAGCATCCTTGGGTCATATGCCAAAGAGTGGTAAATCTGGATCATGTGGTAGATAAATTCCCACATTTCTGAGGAACCACCATATTGATTTAGATAGGGGCTGTACAAGTTTGCACTCCCACCATCAATGGAAGAGCATTCTCCTTGCTCCACATCCTCTCCAGCATGATCTATCACTTGTGTCTCTTATCTTAGCCATTCTGATGATTGTAGGACAGAATCTCAAAGCAGTTTTGATTCACACTTCCCTGATGGCTAAGGATGTTGAACATTTCTTTAAGTTTTTCTGAACTATTTGAGATTCCTCTCTTAAGAATTCTGTATTGAGATCTGTACTCCATTTTCAATTGGAGTATCATCTGCTTTTTTGATGTCTGGTTTCTTGATATATATAGGATATTGGTCTTCGATCAAATATGGAATTGTTAAATAAAATAGTTTTCCCTGTTCAGGAGGCTGCTGCTTCATCCTATTGACAGTGTCCTTTGCCTTACAGAAGCTTTTCAGTCTCACGAGGTCCCATTTATTAACTGTGGATCTTAGTGCTTGTGGTAATGGTGTTCTATTCAGGAAGTTGTCTCCTATGCCAATGTGTTCAAGATTATTCCCCACTTCCTCTTCTATAGGATTCAGTGTAGCTGATTTTATGTTGACATTTTTTATACATGTGGACTTGAGTTTTATGCCAGACAATAAATATAGATCTTTTTATATTCATCTACATACAGACATCCAGTTAAACCAGTACCATTTGTTGAAGATGCTTTTTTTTTTTCATTGTTTATTTCTGGCTTCTTTATCAACAATCAAGTGTCCATAGGAGTGTGGGTTAATGTCTGGGACTTCAATTCCATTCCTTTTTTCAATGTGTCTGTTTTTATGCCAACACCATGTAGTTTTTATTGCTATAGCTCTGTAATAAAACTTGAAATCTAGCATTGTGGGACATCCAGCAGTTCTTTTATTGTTTGTAATTGTTTTAGCTATCTTGAGTTTTTTGTTTTTCCATATAAAATTGGGTCTATAAAGAATTGTATTAGAATTTTGGAGGGGATAGCATTGAATCTATAGTTTGCTTTTGGTGGGATGGCCATTTTTACTATGTTAAGCTTACTGATCCATGAGCATGGGAGATCTTTCCATCTGTTAATATCATCTTCAATTTTTTCTTTAAAGACTTGATATTTTATCATACAATTCTTTCACTTACTTGGTTAGAGTTACTCCAAGATATTTTATATTATTTGAGGCTAATCTGAAAGATGTAATTTCCCTGATGTCTTTCTCAGTTTGTTTATCATTTGTATATAGGAGTGATACTTTTTTTTAGTTAATCTTGTATCTACATACTTTGCTAAATGTGTTTATCACTATAGGAGTTCCCTGGTGGAATTTCTAGGATCATTTTTGCATACTATCATATTATCTGCAAATAACAATACTTAGATTTCTCCTTTCCAATTTGTATCCCCTTAATTTCCTTCAGTTGTCCTATTGCTCTAGCTAAAATTTCAAGTAATACATTGAACAGATATGAAGATAGTGGAAATCTTTTCTTGTTCCTGTATTATCTGTCAGTGCATGCTAAAACTTAAAAAAAAATAGACTTACAGTTCAACCTATAAATGTCCCACTTGAGAATTTACTTTATAAAATGCCACCTAACAATAATGACACTTGTACAGATAAGTTTACTCTAATTTTCAGAATTAAAAAATGGAAGCATATTAGATGTCCACTGATAGGGAAATGGTTGAAATAAATGGTTGAAATAAACATGATACATGCATACTGTAATTTCTGTGCAGCAACTAATAAGACTTGACTATATGCCAGTATCCTAGGATGATTTCCACAATATACTGTTAAGTTTATAAAGGGAAAAATAGAAAAATATTAAAAGACACAATTTTTAAAATAATGACAAAAATTATGAAAGCATACTTATTAGCATGTAACCACATGTTAAGATTCATTATGTGGCCAGTCAGTAGTGGTACATACCTTTAATCCCAGCACTTGGGAGGCAGAGGCAGGTGATCTCTGTGAGTTCAAGGCCAGCCTGGTCTACAAAGTAAGTTCCAAGACAGGCTCCAAAGCTACACAGAGAAACCAGTCTAAAAAATTCCATTTATGTAAATGTATTCACATGTATGTATTTACTTTGTATGCAATGTATATTTGGAAAGCATTATACATTCTATATTTAATCCTATATCTGTGCAGTTTTTAATTTTAAACACAGGATGTCTACTTTTAATATAATTTGACAAACAAAAATGATTTTATTGGTTAATAACAATTTAGTCCTTATTCTTTCTCTGTTTAAACATTTATAGTTCCATGGGAACTCTAAGGACAACATCACTCAATGGTAACCTAAGGTCTTCTGTAGTCTAACCCTTACTAATTTCTTAATGTTACTTCTTCTTATTCCTCTTCACAGCCATTTGGAGTCATAGGTAATCTTCTGAATGTTTCATGGTTTTTCAATATCCTACCTTTAATATCACTCCTCTTTGCTCTCAAATATTTTTTATACTTCCCTGCCAATAAATATCTTCCAATTCTGCCGTAAATTCCAATTTCATTGTTGACTCATGTAAGATGTTCAACCAGTCTTGAACAGAATAAATGCACCACTCTGTACTCAACAAGTGTTAAGTAAGTACCTAGACACCTACCATGTTATTTGAAGGGATCCTACTGACACTTTGGAAAAACGTGTGGTTTGCTTGGTAAAGGTAGTTTAGTAAGGCAACAGCAAAGCTTGGGCAGGTATGGCAACAGAAGCAGGGAAACCCACAACTGCCATGTAGCTGAGTATACATCGCCCTAAAAGCCTTCTAAATATGTATGTTTACACTCATAGACAAATGCTCCCAGCCTTAATCAGAGAAACCTCACCTTCATGGTTAACGCAGAAACCTGCTGCCAAAGATGCTAAATATACCTGAAACAACATTTATACCACCCTGTCTAAAGTTCTGGGAACATTGTCAAAGAAGGAATGGAAAATGTATGTTAAGAGCCAGAAGATTGGGAAGGGGGCTGAAAATGCCATCATCTAGGCACAACACATCCATTAAAATCGTTAACTCACTATAGCTGTGGTTATAGACATTGCTCCTACTAAGTCAACCATGGATGGGTAAGAGGCTTCTAGAGCCCTCCCCCTCACTGCTGAACTATTGGCTACTGACAGATTCTGGGAAAGGGAGCTGTTGTCTTCAGTTTGGGACCCACCAACGAGATCACCAAGCTCCAATGGATAGTTCCAAACCCAGGGTCACATAGACAGTTCTGAGTCAACTCAGTGGGTCACAACACAGCAAGAAGTCCTGATTGCAGGAAAGAGATTCATAGGAAGAAGGGGACTGGTAATGGTAGAAGAGAGATGAGAATCGGAGAATAACCAAAGCGTGTTGTGTCTGTGTATGAAATTGCCAATGAATAACAAAATTAGTAAAAATTTCAAAATGTAACTTTTTAAAAATTCAAAAGAAATGTGATGTGGCATATGGGAGGTGAGAGGAGATCCATGTCAGTGGAGGAAGTTCAAAAAGTTGTGCAGAACAAGTAAAGCCAGAGTGAGTTCATCTGTCCCTTGCTAGGGAAGGATGTTGACAGCAGGAAGCAATACACTGGCATTTTACAATATGTAATTACATATTACAGAGTGACAGTCATATCCCAAGTCTAGGGAAGTGTCTGTGGATGGGATGGGCCTTTGTTTATCTCCAACAGAAGTGAACATCTTGAAAGTTGTAGCTGTGCCTCCCTGATGCGTATCCTTTTAACAGCTGGCACGTACTCCCGGCACAGGATTGTATTCCAAATCTGCCCCCTGAACTGAATGGAAAGGGCCTTTGTAGTCCTCTGGAACCTCACTCAGCCGTGCTATTTGTAACACAGGAAAGTTTCTAACTACTTCATTTTAATTCAAACCAAGGTCTTGAATCTTTTGTGGAGTTTTGTTGATTTGAAGCAAGGCATATTTCTTTCAATAGTTCATCTATATTCCATTTAATGTGTGATTTTAATTTCATCATTATCTTATCTATCTTTTATCTTTTATTCAAAAGAGAGAAGCAAAGTGCTGCATGCATCAGTGGGTTCCAGGAACAATGAGGGTGTTTTTCTGAACTGAACGACTCTGAAGCTTTTATCTTTTCTCCCTGTTAAGGGATATGAAGCAACACTCAATTCCCCAGTAGAAGATTCCTAGGCTGGCTTTTATTCTTAATCTTTCAACTTATTCAAATTAATATTATCTTAGCAAAGAAATACATTTGTATTGCTTTTAAAGTACTTTGAGACTACCAAAAGACTTAACCTGGAAATTACTGGGTGTTCTTTATCTTCATCACTTCCAGCCATGGTCTGAGACAGCCTGGGTTCAGATGGGGAAGGGGCACTGGAGTAAAGAAATGAATTGTCCAACCACCAGATGAATTTCACACATGTCTACCCTGAGTAGTTCCAGTCATCTTTATTTATACATTAAAACAAGTATGTTTTTCCTACTAATAAATAAGTTTTTCCAATCCTCCAGTGTTAATCTCCAGCAAAAACAAATATGTCAAATATGGTTTTTTTTCTAAAATATTTGTTTGTTTTCTGAGACAAAATTTCTCTATATAACTGTCTTGGCTGTCCTGGAACTCACTCTGTAGACCAGGTTGGCCTCGAACTCACAGAGATCCATCTTTAATCTCAAAACAACACTTAATCATTTTACTAGGTTGGCCAAATATTGAGCCAGATACATCCTGTCTTTACAAAACTCAAGAGTGGTTAACATAGGCATACATTTCCAAGAACAACAATATCATTCAAAATGTATTTACAGAAATGGAGGGTGGTCTGCCTCTGATCCTGTCAGCACCAAATCAGAACAGCTCCTGGGGTCTGAAGTGACAGAAGGTGTCCCCAGACAAGAAACCTGAGAAGCATCAGCTTCCAAAGAATTTTAGGGGAAAATATTTGAGAAAATATGAGGTTTCCAGGAATGATCACATTTGTCGTATGCATAATTGACAAAATGACACTAAAACCACCAAAAGAATCATCATTACGAGACAGAAGAGAGCGTGCAGGCCGTGCGGTAGCAGCAGTATTCTCCAGTGTCCCAAAGTCCACTGGTCCTTGCCGAGTGAGACTGTCCTCTTGGGCTTTGTCTCGTCTGGAGACCCGTTGGACAAGCACTCAGATGCTGATCTGGACTTTCGCCTCACAGCTCCCAACAACTGCACCTTCTGTCTCAAACCATGATGACTTCCAACGCTTTCTTTCGGTTTACTTCCAGTATTTGCATCAGCTTTCCGAATCATGTACTTATATCTCTAGTTTTTCAACTCACTCTAGATGTTTGTTTACTGGCTTCTACTATGCTGTATATAACACCTTATTTCTGCATAGAATGATATGTGTGTGGAGATTTAATTAGATCCCATGTACAAAGTGCTCCTCCACTCATACCTCAGACGTAGTCGGATGATCAGGAAACCTGGTCTTCCTGAGTCACCATGAAAACTTCTGTCCTCTCTCTCCTACATCTAGGATGAGATAGTTAGCATAATGAATACAAGAAATGCTAGTTTGCTCTGAGTGAATTAGTAGTTTAGATAGTTTTTGTAAGTGGAAATTAAGCAACAGTTCTAAATGATGGAATTAGCAGAATTGAGGATATGTAGACTAGATAAAATATTTTACAGAGTCCTCACACCTTTCATTGTCTGCCAGAATAAAGATGCACTAACTAATCAGCAAGAGTATTTATGTACCTAGCATAACATTGTTATATAAAATAATCTAAATAAGCCTGGATTTTATAATCTTAGAGTTGATGGAAGCCCTGATACCTGAAATTCCACGAATAATCTGAAATAGTCCTGCTTGGCAGTTGCCAATTAAAAGATTATCTTAAAACATATTTGGTTTACCTAAAATGTTTCAGGATTTGATCTGAACACTTTTAGAGAACAAGAATAAAGCTTCCTAAACTGTATGCCTATTATGTACCTATTGCTGATAAAGGCTTGTGTGTTAAGTAAAATTAAGTCTGATATAGTTGGACAAGGTGGACCACACTTATTATCCCAGCATTTGAAAGGCAGAGGCAGGTGAGTATCTATGAGTTCAAGGTCAGTATGATCTATATAGTGAGTTCCAGGACAGCTAAGAATACACAATGAAATGCTGTCTCCACAACAAAACAAAACATATTCCGGCATAATTTTGTTAAGACACTGCCTTCTTTATGTCTCTGAGCATGTCTGTGAGGATGTTTGCAGTGAGGTTGAAGCATGGATAGAGACCCACTCTGGATGTGGGCTGGGGTCCAAGATGGAATAGAAAAGGGGAAAAGAGAAACTGCCTTGGGCAACAATGCTGCCCCTCTCTCTCCTTCCCAGCTGCAGACATGTGCTTCCTGGCATGAATTTCCTACAAAGGTGGACTGTAACCTCTCAAACCAAGTCAAAATAAACTGTCATTATTTTTTTTTAAAAGATTTATTTATTTATTCTGTATAGTGTTCTACCTGCATGTATGCCTGCAGGCCAGAAGAGGGCACTAGATCTCATTATAGATGGTTGTGAGCCACCATGGGGTTGTCAGGAATTGAACTCGGGACATTTCAAAGAACAACCAGTGTTCTTAACCTCTGAGCCATCTTTCCAGCCCCAATTGCCATTCTTAAAATGAAATAAAATAAAATAACTGTAGAAATTAAATAGCATCTAAATGTCATTCATTTGGGCCTTTTTTTCTGGAAGATTCTATAATAACTAAAAGGATTCCAAGGATTATGTAGAATTCAATTGGTTAAGTTTACAGAAATTACTTATTATGGTCAGTTATTCAGCTTCTTCAGCATTTCTCCTTTTCCTTTTTTTTTGCTATAAAATATATAGCAATTTTCAGTAAATTGTAATTTAGTTTTTTCAGTATTGCTATCGTAATATTTTTCTACAGAAGCAATTAGTTTTTTTTTCTTTTTCTTTTGTTAATCGGTTCTATACTCTTTTTTTTGTTGATGCTACATATTTTCACTTTAGCTCTCTGATTTCTTGGTAGCCCCTAACTGTTCCTAAATAAATCCCACATTGCTAACTCTATCAAGTAATCTGCAAGCTACAGTATTTTCTCTAGAAACCCCTTTGGACTCCAGCCCTTTATAGACCTGAGGCATTGTGGTATTTCCTTTTGCTACAGACTCTGTACCGTTCTCATCAGGATGATGCCCGTGTCTTGGACAATTTCCTTTTTCAGTCAGTCTTAGCTTCTGTTCTTACCATGCTGAAGAAAATGTCCTGATACTTTCCTGAGAAACAGTATATGAGACAAAAGTTTGAAGTCTTTGTATATGTGGAGTAGCACCAGTGATAATCTTGACACTGTCTAGTTTTAAAGTCATGTTACTCTTTACAAAGACTGTTTGGCTACCCTAATTCTTTTGCATTTCAAAGTTGCTTATGTATGTATTTATTTTTTTTTTGTTTCGTTGTGTTTTTTTTTATTGAAAATAGATTCTTCTCTCATGCAACACATCCCAACCACAGTTTCCCCTCCTTCTACTCCTCCTAGTTCCCCTCACCTCTATCCCAGATCCGCTCACCCTCTGTTTCAAGAGCAAGCCTCCAAGTGACGACAGCCAAACAGGACAAAACAAGATTGGTTAAGACAAAGTGAATGCCCTATATCGAGGCTGGACAAGGCAGCCCAACAGGAGGAAAGGAGTCTCAAAAGCAGACAAAAGAGTCAGGCATACACCCGCTCTCACTGTTAGGAGTTCCACAAAACACCAGCTAACAGCCATAACATAGTCTCAGAAGACCTGGTGCAGATCCATACAGGCGGATTCAGCCTCTGTAAGCCCACGTAAGCTCTGCTTAGTTGATTCGGTGAGCCATGTTCTGGTGTCCTCTGTCCCCTCTGACTCCTACGATCTTTCTTCTCCCTCTTTCCCCAAGCTCCAAGGAGAGGGATCCAATGGATACTTCCAATTTAGACTCTGCATAATATCTGTCTGCCTCAGTGTCCTTGCTCTTGCTCCCATCTGCTGCCTCTGGAAGCCTCTCTGATATGAATAGACAAATCACTAATTTCCATGTACAGCAGAATATCATTAGGAATCATTTCATTAGTTTTTACTTTCTATTGCCAGTCATGTTTGGTTCTACACACAGTCTCTTAGCTATCCAGTCTCTGGTTCCTAGCCATTCGGGGCATGGTTTCCCTGTAGTAGCATGGACCTGAAGTTAAGCTAAACATTGGTTGGCTGCTCCCACAAGTTCTGTGCCACTATTGCCCAGGGGGCACAGATTGTAGGTGGAGGGTTTTATTGCTGGGTTGGTGTCCAGGTTTCCCTTTTCTTAGCCTACAGAGTACCTTCTCATGCCAAAGAGAATAGAATATAGGTTTGAAGGCATCAGTTTGACCCCTCTATGTTCAATGAGCTGTATGGATGCTGTCCTTGGCAATGCCCCCCTCCAATGTCAGTTTTCAGAGAGCAACCTTCTGTCCTAGCATCAGTCTGGTTTGTATAAGATTCTTCACAGACCTCCTCAGCCAACAACTCAACCAAATGCCACCCAGTCCCACCACTGGAAGCCTTGTCTGATACAAAGGATGACCAGTTTTGACTAGTCATCCTCCATTACTACGAGTCCTCACTAGGATCACACTCATAGACTACAGTAGGTTCCAGTGAACTAGGTTTCCACACCACCTCCCATCTGATCCCATCTTGTAAATTTAAACAAAAATGTCCACTGGAATTTTGACAGTGATATTATTAAATCTATAAATCAGACTGAAGGTAATATAAAATTTTTTCCTGACCCATAAACATGCAATTTATTTTCATTTATGTATGCCTTCTTTAAATCTCTGAGTAAACAGCTTGTAAGAAAACTCCAGGTCATACATATTTATCAGACCTTTCTTGTAGTATTTAATAATTCTAATGCTACTTTACATTTTTAAATTAATATCTTAATAATTAGTGCTAGACTATAACTGATTTTGTATGTCCACCATGCAGTTTTCAGCTTCACTAGCTAATAAATTCAAATTGTAGTTCCTAAAATTCTATGGGAAATCATCTGTGTACAATCATCCTGTCTATATGTACAGCCAGTTGTGTGTCTTGTCCTCCAAAGTAGGCACCAGCCTTTTTTTTTTTAATTTGGTTTCTTTACACTGGCTAAAGCCACAAGTGCATTCCATAAGACAGGTAGAAAGAACATGTCTCATGATCTACTTGATGTTATAGAGAAAACATTCAGGCTTTTCACCATCTATCATGCAGGTGATAGGTCATCCTTGAATTCGGGTTTTCCGGTTGCTGAATCCTTGTCTACTACTAACACATGAAGAGTTATGTGTCATGTTGGATGTTGTTTACTGGAATTTCAGCATACGTTAAGTTAATAATGTGGTTTTCATTTATTTTTTTAGTCTATTAACACAATGAATTGTCTTGATTGACATTAAAGTGTTAAATAAACCTTGTGTGCTGGCTAATTTTGTGTCAACTTGACAAAAGCTAGAGTTATCTGAAAGGAGGGAACCTCAACTGAGAAAATGCTTCCATAAGACCTGGCTGTAGGTAAGTCTGTAAGGTGTTTTCTTAATTATTGATTGATGTGGGAGAGCCCAGTCTATTGTGGGTGGTGTCATCTCCTGGATAGGTGGTCCTGGGTTCTATAAGAAAGTAGGCTGAGTAAGCTATGAGGAGCAAGACAGTAAGCAGCACTCTTCCATGGTCTCTTCACCATCTCCTGCCTCCAGATTTCGGCCTCGCTTGAGTTCCTGTCCTGGCTTCCTCTAGCGATGGACTATGATGTTGAAGTATAAGCCAAATAAACCCTTTCTTCTCCAAGTTGTTTTTGGCCATGGTGTTTCATCATAGCAACAGTAACTGTAACTGAGACACCTTGTATTTCAAGTATAAACTTTCCTGGGCCTGACTTACTATCTTTTTATACTTTGATCAACTCACTTACTAAATTTTTAGTATATTTGAATGAGAAGTGTTGACCTATTATTTTTTGTTAGTTTGTTTGTTTTTGTTTTTCTCTGTGTAGCTTTCCACATCTCCTGGAACTCACTCTGTAGCCCGGGCTGGCCTCGAACTCACAGAGATCCACCTGCCTCTGCCTCCTGAGTACTGGAATTAAAGGTGTGCACCACTACCACCTGGTGACCTATAATTTTAAAATACTTTAATTTGGTTTTGTTATCAGATTGTCTATGGCCTCTTAGAAAGAATGCCTTTATTTTTGAAGCATTTATGTGCTATTGATATATTTTTTTCTCATATAGTTGGAAAATTTTACCCATGAAACAATGTAAAGTTGGAATTTTTTTCTGCCTTTAGTAAGACGGTCTTCACATAATTTCCTAATATACAGCTGCAGGCCTCGTCATGGCCTCTGCTATGCCTTCACCCTGTTTTGTTCTTTCTAAAATATACCTGAAAAAGAAAGACAAATAGTCTCCTAGATGCTAAAAATTGAAATATAGACAGAGTGATGTGGCAGGAGAGGAGAGGATGTAAGAAATTTCCGGTAGCACATATAAACACACTCCTGCTCTTGTCAACCCAGTACAATCCCCAGCTCCTTCCTTTATACATAGCAAAGGCCATTACCATTTCTTCTTTTTGCTGTCCATGTTTTGATTTGTAGACTGGTCTTATTTTCTGTCATAGTTTTTCTGCTATTATCTCCTTTTACTATTTAAAAACAGAAACTAAATTAATTATTAGTATTATACGTGTGACTATATTTATATGTTGAGACAAGTGGATCCAACTAGAGACAATCACACTAAGCAAATCGAGCAAGTCTCAGAGAAGTAATGTCTGTTTTGTCTTATTTGCTTTTCATACACTTTATATAGAAATATAAAATCATATACGTATATATGTATATAGAATGAAAGTAAAAACAAAATTGTCCACGGGGGTGAGAGTTACTAATGTGAGGAGGAAGGTTTAAGAACAGGAGGGGCATGACCTTGCTGGGGGCCGGTTGTGAAAAAAAAAATCATTCTTACTTTCATAGAATTTTAGAAAGAAATGTAAGTAAATACATTTTACAATTCCACATGTTTAACTGTAAGAAATGAGACAGATATCTTTTTGTCCATCAATAGATATTTAATGCTTTTAAATTACTGTTTCCTAAAAATCAGTATAATTTAAAAGTCTACTTGGTCATGGTGGATGACATT
Organism: Peromyscus eremicus; assembly: GCF_949786415.1. NCBI lineage: Eukaryota > Metazoa > Chordata > Mammalia > Rodentia > Cricetidae > Peromyscus > Peromyscus eremicus. The sequence continues at coordinate 65,851,720 of NC_081427.1, forward strand.
TGATGTGTTCTTGGATTTGGTTTGCAAATATTTTACTAAGAATTTTTGCGTCTATGTTTACAAAGGATATTGGTTTGTAATTCTCATTCTTTATTAGGTCTTTTTGTGGTTTAGGTAAAAGGGTAACTATGTCCTCATAAAAAGGCCTGTGCAATGGTCCTGCTTGTTTGTATTTTTGTGGAATAATTTGAGGAATTAACTGTTCTTTGAAAGTCTGGTAGAATTCTGCACTTAAACTATCTGGCCCTGGGCTACTTTTGGTTAGGAGACTTTTAATTAGTGCTTCTATTTCACAAGTTCTGTTGAAATTGCTTATCTGATCTTGATTTAACTTTGGTAAATGGTAACCATCAAGAAAATTCTCCCTTTCTTCTAGATTTTTCCAATTTGGTAAAGTGTAGGTTTTTAAAAGTATATCCTTACAATACTCTGAGTTCTCTCTCGGTGTCTGTAGTTATGCCCCCCCTTTGTCTCTAATGTTGTTAATTTGGGTATTCTCTCCCTTCCTTTTGGTTAATTTAGCTAAAGGTTGTCAATATTATTGATTTTCTCTTTGAAACCAACTCTTTGTTTCATTGGTTCTTTGTACTGATTTTTATTTGTTTCTATTTTATCAATTTGAGCACTGAATTTGATTATTTCCTGACATCTTCTCCTTTTGGGTGTTATTTCCTCTTTTTATTCTAGAGCTTTAAGGTGCACTATTAAGTTACTAGTATAAGCACTCTCCAATTTTTGTATGTAGGCACTTAGTGCTATGAAATTGTCTCTTTTAGGCACCTTCCTGTGTCCCATAAGTTTGGGTATGTTGTGTTCTCAATTCCATTCAATTATAAAAAGTGATTTCTTTCTTAACTTTGGTCTTGAGCTATTTTTCATTCAGTAGTCAGTTGTTGTGTTTCCATGAGTTTGAAAGCTTTCTATTATTTCTGTGGTTGTTGATATTAAGCTTTCAATCTGCTGTGGTCAGATAGGATTCAGGGTGCTAATAAAATTTTCTTGTATCTGTTGAGACTTGCTTTGTGTCCCAGCATGTAGTTTTGGAGAATGTTCCATGTGATGCTAAGAAGAAGGTATATTCTTTTATGTTTAGGTGAAACATTCTGTAAATTCTGTTGTGTCCATTTGGTTTATGACATCAGTCAGCCATTCCATTTCTGCTTAGTTTGTCTGGATGACCTACTTGTTGTCAAGAGTGAAGTATTGAAGACCCCACTATTGGTGTGTAAAGATAAATATGTGATTTAAGCTAGAGTGAAATTCTTCATGAATTTGAGTGTGTTTAGTGCATAGATGTTTAGAACTATAGTATTTTCTTGGTGGATTTTTCCTTTCAGGAGTATATAATGTCTGTCTCTATCTCTTCTGACTTGTTAGTATGAAGTCTATTTTGTCAGATTTTAAAACGTCTTCACAGGCCTACTTCTTTGGTCCATTTCCTTGGAATAATTGTTTTTCTTCCTGGATTTGTAGATTGATACTACTTAATTTTTTTTATTTTGTTTTTTAGTGCAATGACTTCCTTTCTCCATCTTTTGTGGTTGAAGTTTGCTGGTTTAGAAGTCTGGACTAGCATCTGAGGTCTCTTAGAGTTTTTAGAACATCTGCTCAGGACTTTCTAGCCTTTAGAGTCTCTATTGAAAAGTTGGGTATTGTTTTAACAGGTCTGCTTTTATGTGTTAATTAGTCTTTTTCCCTTGTGTCATTTAATATTTTTTCTTTGTTCTGTACTTTTAGTGTTTTGATTATTATGTGCCAGACAGAACTTTCTCTGCTGATCCAGTCTATTTGGTGCTTTGTATGCTTCTTTTATCTTTATACGCACCTCCTTCTTTAGGTTACAGAAATTTTCTTCTGTGATCTTGTTGAAAATATTTTCTGGGCCTTTGACCTGGATTTTTGTTCCTCTGTTCCTATTATTCTTTGGTATGGTGTTTTCATAACAGTTTCAATTTCCTGGATGCTTTGTGTCTGGATTTTTTTAGATTTAGCATTTTATTTGATAGAGCTATCCATTTCTTTTATCTTGTCTTCAATTCCTGAGATTCTCCCTTTCATATCTTATGTTCTGTCAGTGAGGCTTGGGCTCTGAGGTTCTTATTCGAGTTCTTAAATTTTTCGTTTCCAGTTTTCCCTTAGTTTAGGTTTCTTTTATCCATTCTACTACTTGCAAGTCTTGGACTGTTTTATTCATTTTATTCCAGTTTGTTTCTTTGTTGTTGTTTTTTTTTCATAGATTTCAGTAATGGATTTATTTATTTCCTCCTTAAGGACCTCTAACATATTCATCAGAGCCATTTTGAACTCCTTGTCATATGTTTCATCTATATTGTACTTTTCAGGGCCTACATTAGTAGAGTTGCTGGATTCTCATGGAGGAGACATATCGTCCTGGCTGTTGTTGATTTTGTTTTTATACTGGTGTCTAGTCATTTGGGTTTGGGATGCTTGTATTCTAGGTGCTGATATCTGGTGTTGTTTTTGTTGGGTGGATGTTCTATTCCTTGATTTCTGTTGCTTCCATTGGTTCCGAGGAGAGTGTAGTGTCTGTGGGTTGCCTAGTAAGAAAGGCTTCTGAAATCCTGCCAGGTGTGATCAATGGGGTTCCACTTAAAATGTGTTTCTAGTTACTGGAAACTGATACTTAGGAATGAGAATGGGCTTGAAGGACAGGCCTAAGTATCCACTGGAGGAAGGAAGGCAGGCTATGTCACCAAGATTTGCTTAGTTCCCTTAGAATGGGGACAAAGAGGGAGTAGAAGCTACACCAGGTTGTCTTCTACAGAGCTGGAGATGAGACTAGGGGACTAGATTTGGAGGTGAAATGTGAGAATGAATACCCTTTTTCCTAGCTGGTGAGTTCTGAGGAAATACCTGGGGAGTGGGAGGCTGAGACAAAGGATGGGGTAGTGAGGAAGGCTATGTAGTAGATCTGCAGGGCGGGCCAGAGAGGATGGGCAGGCCATAGCAGTGGTGTGCTGCAGAGTGGGAGATGAGACTGATGGGTGAATGTGGAGAAGAGGAAGAAGGCTGAAGGCCTGAATATCACCTGCCTTGATCCAGTTTACTTCATTAAACATGTATGTCTTTACTGAGTTACTGCTTAGTTGTACTGGTCAGTTCTCAGTAAATCTGTCTTTATAGTAGATATATGAAAACCATTTCATTTTAATATGTACTTACAGTCTTAGGCTTGAAGATGTGTCTTTTATATTATAGTACTGCATTAAGATTAAAGTGGCAAATTTTGCTTTAAATTTACTGCCAGAAGTCTAAATATTTTGTTCATAAACATTATTATTCACTTTTTGCTCTTACTATTATTGTTCTGTATTCATTCTTTCTTTTATTATGGCTTAAAGGACGCTCAGACTGATATTTCATACTAAAAACTACTTCTCTCATGGTTTTGTCTTATAACTACTTCCTTTGTTCTAACTGGTATCAAGTATCTCCTTCACTAATCTTTATTGTAGCTAACCTCTTGTTTTATTGCAAATATACTTTAATTATTTTAAGGAAATAGGAATGTGTAGAGGAAATGTTTAAAAGGCCATTCTTGTTGAAATCCACTTACATTTCATTAGTATTTCTATAATAGTGTGGTTTCTGAATTAACATGATTTCTCATTACCAAAGCAGTTCAAGTAAGCTAGCAGGGAAAAAGGAGAGCTCCGTGAATTGATTTTCAACTGGCATTTAAAAAGAAAGGAGAGTTTAAATCATGTAGTCATGGGCTCCTTAACCTAATGTTACATGTCAGCACCAAAGAACATATGGGCAAGCTTAAGGCTTTCCAATTCCTCTGTTGCCTCCAGAAACTTATCTTAATTCCACAAATGTGAGAGACTGACAATCACCTTTCCTTTCCTTAACAATGTTTGAGATCATACTATGTGCCAATCACTACTTCTGACTCTAGGATTAATAAAACAGATAAAGATCCCTATTTACACTGAGCGCATAATCTAGTGGAGAAATACATGGTACATGGAACAAAGAAATTTACCTAATTTTATGCATATAAATGAGTCTGCCATCATGCACGGGAGCATTACTTGGAAGCATTTTGACCATTTCATAGCTTCCTTGTAAACTTTGGAAGTCTATATTTAGAACAGCACTTAATGACTCTCTAAAGCAAGTAGTGTCTCCTCAAGGCTCTTCTGAATACCCCCTTGTGTCCTGAGACTTTCCATCTTCTAACAGTTGGGAACAGACTCTATTCTTGGTAGGAGTGGGGGGCACATTGGGTGCATTCATCCTTCCATCTTCTGGTGGTCCTATCCCTGACAAGTTCCACTGTGTCCAGTCTGAGTCAGCCTAGCCAACAACTGGAGCTGCTTCCCTGTGCCAATCTCCCCCATCTCTATTAAACCACACAGACCGTATCCATTAGCCTACCACTCCTCTCTGGAATTCTGCTTCTTCCACTCAGCAAATCCTACACGTTAAGCTGGACTTGCCTCTGTACACCTGTGTCGGGAAAATCGCTGTCACATCCTGGCTTGGGCAGATGGTCTAAAGCCTTCACTCTTTCAGGAGCCACATGCCAATAGAGCCTAAACACTGCCTGTCTCCTGGACTCATAATGGTTGAGCACAGGAGGACAATTCTTGTGGATGTGTGTTCATGCGAAAGAGGAAGTTGTTTCCCTTGAAGAATGTAGAGAACATATCCTAAGCTGTGAAAGACCAATAACACCAGCCACCCACACTCTTCATTTTCTTGTAATTTCTCATCCTGATTAGAGTGCATAGCATGTGGAATACTGGGGTTAGAATAATCCTTATTTTTTTACACTGAAAATTAAATGAATACATGATGAAAATACACATGTTATTATGTAATTTTCATGTGTTACATATATTCTTTAATTTGCACTCAAGTATCATAAACACAAGTATCACAGTCCTGGGTGGTTTCCTTTTGAATATAAAAGAATTATATTCAAAACATTATATTCTACACAGCACACTTATTTCACTAAACTCAAAAACATTCAGATACTGCCCTCAAGATCACTGGATTTTTCTCTACTGATAGCAAGGTCTTTAGACATTAGTCATTGATTGTGTGTGTCTTAACTCAATAAATATGTGCAATGTGCAAAAACAGATTGTTGCAAGTCTTAGACATCTTGGCATACTGATGTTTTCTTAAAGGCTTTCATTGGGAAATTCTTGTCAGGTTTTTCTCAGGCTTTAATGCTTGGATTTAAGGATCTCCATGAGGAAAAAGTACTTCCCTGCAACGCTTCTGACCTTTGGAACAGTGAGAAGATACAATACTCTATGAGGTGAAACATCAATTTTAGCACATTGCTATGAAGAGAACTAAGAGAAATGAACTCCTCGGTGGCTTTTTCCAGGCAACTCATGTCAATGACATCGTTCTGTATAGACGGTGGTCATGGACCTCATTTTCAATGTGTAGTATGGCATGACAAATTTGAATTCATAGGGTATTCTAACCAATGAAGAATAAAATGCCATTGGTGTAAATTGCCTTTTTAATGGTTATTAATCAAGATAATTCAGTTCCTATTATACATTAAGTATTTCCTTTCTGTAATGATTCTGAAAAGCACAATCATTCATGAGTTGTTTCTAATTCATGAGTTGTTTCTAATTCATGAGTTGTTAATTCTTAATTCAAGTTAGAAAGTAAAAAATGAGGGCTAGGAATTCATACAGAAATAATGTATGGTGTGTGCTTTGGATGCCCATAAACGTATATTGTGTATATGTTTGTATATATTATATGTATATTACAAGCAGAAACTATATTATGATCTAAAAGTTTTAAAGTGCATGTTCAAAATTAGGGAAATTTTATATTATTTAAAAAGTGATTTTATTAGTTTCTAGCTGCCGTAATAAACCACTAATGGGTCAAAGAAATGTGTTGTCTGTTCTTGAGTCTAGAAGTTTAAAATCAAAGTATTATCAAAGCCATCTTTCCTCTGAACCCTGCAAGAGAAACCTTTGCCTTGTCTAGTTCCTGTGGCTTGCAAACAATCATTAGCATCATTTGCTGGTTCTCCAATCCTCCATTTTCCACATTTTTCACATCCACTTCTCTCAATTTGGTGTGTGTTTATATTTGTGGCTATGTTTCTTCTAATGGCCCCTTTTAGTAAGGAGACCAGTTATATTGATAATAATTTGATAAACTATATCACCAAATAAGGTGACTCTTCAGCATATTACGTATGACTAAGTAAAATTTCAGCATATCTGTGTGTTGCACGTGTACACAGTGTGGTACATGTACCCATGCAGGTATATATGAAGGTCAGAGTTCTATTTTTCTGAGACTCTTAACTTGTTCTTCAGCTCACAGATTTGGTTGATCTGGATATCCATCAAATCTCCCAGGATCTGTCTTTCTCTACCCTGACCAGCACTGTATCTGGAGTTTTATATGAGTGCTAAGGATACGAACTCATATTTCCACAGCAAGTTCTTTGCACTCTAAGCCATTTCTCCTGCTCTTCAGAGTATCTTTTTGTTGGATAAAATTCAACCAATAAAGCCTCTGAAGTCATTTTAAATAGTTAATATCTATACTGAGTTTTGGCATAAGATAAAATGATTCAGACTTGATTCATAGTGGCAGGAAGATGGCTATGTTCACTTGATATTTATGCCACAGAAGACCATCTTGGGTCTATGAAGGAGACACTATGTATTCTCTACTCTGCTTCTCTTGAAGAAACAGGTGTAGATAAGTTAGGCAGTTTGCTCAAGGTTTGTCTGAATCAGTGGCCCAAACTCATAACAAAAGCTATTCTTAAACTTCTTCATCTCTCAAACCTCTTTTAAATCCAAGAAGGCTATAGACACCTTTCAGAAGAATAATTTTGAGGCACAAATCATAAAATAAAAATACATATTGGATTTCAATTATCAAGATATTTTACTTCAAAATGAAAATATATTAGGTCCTGATCATATATAATTTATTTTTAGGTAAAAAATGTATATGCATGTGTGTGGATTTTCCATGATTTATTCTAGAATAATAATGTGTTCCTGTTGTAAATAAGCATGAAGATCATATGACACATTTGATGACTATAGCAATCTCAGAGTGATGGTAAGAATAGCAGTATATCAATAACAATTAAAATGCTATAAAATATGAGTAATTTCTATGTTGACAAAATTACAGAAACTGCTTATACATCTGTAGTTTCTTTCCTACCTCAATAGTTGAACACATTCAGACAGATCTTATGCAACTGAATATTTACATGTAGCTTTTATTTAGGTGACATAAACAGAAGATTATAGGTGTTAAACTTTTAAACTCCCAGAGTTATCTGCTATAAAGTTTGGTTTATAATTGTCGAATTCTTTACTGAATACTCTAAATGCACATATGCATGCGCGCGCGTGCGCACACACACACACACACACACACACACACACACACACACGCAACTCCTTGTCCAGTGTCAGCACTCTTAAATTTGATGAGAAAGCACAAATCTGGTAGCAGAGAAGGGCATCAAAGGAGAAGGCCACCAAGTGAAGACACACGAGTACCAAATGAACAATTGCCCAGAGAAAGGAAGCAAGTTTCTTAAAGGTCCTTAATGCATTCCCCAGCTTTGTCCCTTAATTTCCTCTGGCCTGCATTGAGATCTTGTCCCTATCCATACACACACCACAACTGTGCTGCAAAATCACTACTGAGCTCACCAGAGAAAGATTTTCCCTTTAAGACACAATTTCCTTTCCTTATATTCAATGCATTAGGATAAAGAAGAAAATTAACCTAATAACACTGATACATTTGCAAGAACAACCAACTGTAAAAGAAAGTGATAGAGCAAGCAGTTTGTAAATTTTCCTTTTACAACACTCTTGTTAAACTAATTTAAGTGTCTTGCCTCCAGGAGCAGCTTAGAGAAGATACACTTGAAGTGATTATTCCTAAATAGGTTATTATTTTAAATGGCGTTCTTAAGAGTCACATGTGTGGCATTTGGTTAATCCATTACATTTGCAATTACAAACCAGTGCTTTTTATGGCAGGCGAATTATTTTATGTGCTCCATGGCTGCACTTAGGACAGAAGACTCAGCCCATGACATTCCTCTTGAAAAACATTAAGAGAAGCACTGCCCTGTACTCAAGGGTGATTAAGCTTTTTAAATCACTTCTAAAGGATGACAGAAACAGCCACTTATAATCCCGTTTCTCTGAAGAAAAAAATAACTTCGTACTCTACATGGCCTGGCAGGATTGAGATCTCCTCTGCTCCTGGGTTTAGTGTGTGCGTCTGTTTTAAATGCGCTTGCACAACTTTGACAGGGTCTACCTTGAGGTACATTTATATTGCACCTCTATGCTCCCATTTCATCTACAAATGGATAATGGTCAAAACCCAAGTTACATTTTGAAACATTTTTATAAGACACTGAACTGGATTCTGATTCATGCTGCATCACTTTCTATAGCCTCAAGTAGGTTATGTAATGTCCCATAGCTTTAGTTTCACTCCTGGGTAAAACAGGGGCAAATGCTTTCCTTATAGGACTCATGTAAGAAAATGATGGTACTGATATGTTATGGAGAATTCTTAAAACTCAGAGTAACTATATTTATTATTATTTATATTTATTTATTATTTGTTATATACATATAAGCCAATATAAGCCCACATACCCTCTACCTCAAGGAGGATTAGTGTCTGTGCTTTCTGGTACTGATCAGAATCTTGCACAATGGTGCTAAAGTGGTCATTTCCATACAGGGTATGAAGAACTGATAAAGCTAGCATTTGGATCCCATAGTAACACTCTTTTTTGTTTTTTTTTTTGTTTGTTTGTTTGTTTTGGGTTTTTTTTTTCTGAGACAGGGTTTCTCTGTGTAGTTTTGATGCCTGTCCTGGATCTCACTCTGCACACCAGGCTGGCCTCACAGAGATCTGCCTGGCTCTGCCTCCTGAGTGCTGGGATTAAAGGCATGTGCCACCACCGCCCAGTTTATAGTAACACTCTTAAAGACAGATTTAGCCTGGAGAAATTCAAATTATTAGAGAGTTCAAAGAACAGATATAAGAATAGAACCCAGTATATTGGTTACTGTTCTGTTGTGATAAAACACCATGACCAAAAGCAACTTATGGAAGAGAGTGTTTGCTTGGGCTTATGGTTCCAGGTGGGTAAAAGTCTACCATGGCTAAACTAACTTCTAATGACATTCAGCTATACATCTGAGAAGCTTCCTCCTGCAGTATATGGGAACAAATACAGAGACCCACAGCCAGATAATACAACAGAGAGACCTTGAAATACTCAGCCCTAAATGGGATATTTCTATCAAATCTCTTGCCCCGCCGGGCGGTGGTGGCGCACGCCTTTAATCCCAGCACTCGGGAGGCAGAGGCAGGCGGATCTCTGTGAGTTCGAGGCCAGCCTGGTCTCCAAAGCGAGTTCCAGGAAAGGCGCAAAGCTACACAGAGAAACCCTGTCTCGAAAAACCAAAAAAAAAAAAAAAAAAAAAAAAAAAAAAAAAAAAAAATCTCTTGCCCCTAGCTCAGGGAACCCCTCAGAAAATGAAGCAGAAAGAATGTAAGAGCCAGAGGGCATAGGGGACACCAAGAAGACAAGGTCCTTTAAATCAACATAAGCAAAGATCGTATGAACTTTAAAGCAGCATGCACAGGGCCTGCATGGGTCTACATAAGCTATGTATATATATGGCTTCCAGTTTAGTGTTTTATGGGGTTCCTGAGTATAGAAACATGTGAGTCTCTGACTCTTCTAGTGAACTGGAAGTGGGGTAAGGTCATAAATTGTCAAAGCCCACCCAGTGATGTACTTCCTCCAGCAAGGCTCTGCCTCCTAAAGCCATGACAACCTACCAAAACAGAGCCACCCACCTGAAAGCAAGTGTTCAAATACAGGAGGCTATAGGGGATGTTCTCATTCAAATCCCAAACCTAGAGACAAATGTATGCATTTAAAAGTTCAAGTTAGAACACTGATAGAATTTGAACATTCCTGGAGTAAGGTCAGACAGAAACAACAGTGACTGCTAGGAATGAGCCTCCTTCTTCTATAATTTGCTTCCATTTACCATCAGAAACAGGCCTCTGAGTCATTATGGTTGCAGTGAACAATGATGCTGTCCCCATTACTCATTTATTCACTTTCAAGTGCCTATGAACTGCCAGGCCTTGACTCTCATTCTGGAGATAAATAGGTACAAAGATGGATTTTTGCCTTCCAGGGTCTTAGAAGAGAGCAGACATCTGACTTATAAGGAAAGAGCAATTCTCAGCTTCTTGCTTAGGTGACAGGATGAGTGGTGATAAATAAGCCACATAGATAGTAGTTCATGCAGAGGTACAAGTTACAGGGGAAGCAGACTGCTTAGAGTTGTCTGATGGTCAGCTGGAACTTGTAAATTTGTGACTAAATACTTAGCTGGGGCTGAGTCTGTTCTCCCATACAGGTCTTGGAGTTAGAGTGAGCTACTGTATTCATCTGTTCAAACTGTGCAAAGAAACACCACAGGAGTCTGTCTTACACAGCAGAAGTTTATTTTCTCAATATTCTAGATGCTGGTCAGTTCTGGATCAAGGAGCCAGTACATCTGAGAAGAGTCCCGTTTGCATTGGAGTGACCTCCTTACTGCATGCACTTTTGGCCATTCTCACTGTATGGCTCAGTGGGTAATATCCTTCCTGTGCAAGCAAAAAGAACTAGATTAGGATTACATGAACGCACATAAAAAGCCAGGTACGGCAGCACATGCATTTAAGCTCAGTCTAGCACTCTCTACTATGAACTTTTATCATGCATCAATATTTCTTGAGAGCTTGTTAGAACTGAGATTGCTGTATGGTTGTTGGGGTTTTAACTCAGCAGGGGGCACTGTTCCTGGATGTGAAAACTGCTAAGGGATAGAATGCCATACCCTAAGGTCACCACCACCTACTTCATTCTTCTGCTCCACAACAGGAGGTGATTCATCCAGCAAGAGGTAATTCATCCATGACTCCCAAGTCATGACTACTGGCCACAATAGGATCAAAATGTTGTTAGTGGCCCAATTTTAACAGCAGCTGAAATCAAATGGATGGGCTAAGTTACAGACCAGAAAACCTGATGAGCAAGCCAAGAGAAACAAGACAGTAAGCAGCACTGCTCCATGGCTTCTGCGTCAGCTCCTGCCTCCAAGATCCTGCCCTGTTTGAGTTCCTGTCCTGACTTCCTTCAGTGAAGAACAGCAATGTGGAAGTGTAAACCAAATAAACCCTTTCCTCCCAAGATTTGCTTTTTGGTTATGGTGTTTCATCACAGCAAAAGAAACTCTAACTCAAACACCTGGAAAGCATAAAAGTCCTCCTACATCTGCTTCTTAACTGCTAGGATTACAGGTGTAAGCTTCTATGCATAGCTATTATTCTATGCATATTAAAATAGTGAAAGTTTTTCCTTATGCAGAGTGTTTGCCTAATACACATGAAGTCCTGGATTTGATTCCTAGGAATCCATAAAGCAAACATGGTAGTATATACCTGATCAGTATTGCAAGCTTATCCTCAGGCACATCGGTGGAGGTCAGCCACAGGCACATGAGAACTTGTTTCAAACCAACCATCACACTTTTGTTTATATTTTAAAAACCTTTGTACCATTTGCATATGGATGGAATTTATGTAACATAAAGCTTCTTACTGTATTCCATTGCTTAATAACATCAGAAAGAAATGATTGGTAGAAGGTCTTGATGAATTACTTTGGTTTTAGTTGTCTTAATAGTTGTTTTCCAAAGATTGTCTTTTCTCAAAAGTGCTAAGTAATTAATAGAAAGCTCCATCATGGTCTTAACATATGTATTTTAAGATCTTGCCTCAAAAAAAAAGCACAGAGAATAAAATAGGTAAGACTTTAAGCTACATTTTCAGCAGATATTATAAATGATGTCTTTGTAGCCCAATCTTGTTTGTCTTCACAAACTACTACTTGCCAAAGAAATATCGCCATCTCCTACTCATTACTCTTCCCCTCTATACAAGAAAACACACTTATTCACAGGTTGAGTTCTAATTTTGGAGTTTCCTTGTGCTCAGAAAGACAAATGTGATGTTTCTTTGATGAGGCTGACAAAGGCATTTATAACCTTTATTTCTTCACGTAGTTACTTGACTGACTGAAGTTGTTTATTCCCTTCTGGTGACAGCTTGCATCACAGACTGCAATCTATATTAAGTTGCACTTCCAGAGCTAAATCGGGGTGTTTTAAAATTCTCCAATGGAGAGCCTTGGTTGCATATAAGGCTGCATAATGCATGCTGAGTCAGTATTGGAGCAGGCATATCTATCAACAAAATACCTCACTGGATCTTTTAGAAATTCATACCAAGAGATTCCTCTAACTACATAGGAACCTTGATTGAGTAGGGTAGTAGGCTATATCCAGTTTTCCCAAGAATACTTCTAAAGAGCTGGAATACAAATTACTATTGGATACTTTAACAGAATTCATTATTCCAAGAGGAAGATGTGGAGGCAAGAGCTTCCCAGAAATGAACACATGAAACCATGACAAGAGAGACAGAAGGAACAGAAATACATGTGGATCCACAGAAGTTATAGGAGAAATAATCTGGTATATATTATCTTATATCTCTCTCAACTTAAAGATGAGAACCCTAGATGGAACTGGCTAGGTGTTTCCATTGGCTACTTGCCTATTGCAGAGACTAGGGCAATCACTAGGCATACACATCACAATCATTTCCACTATCCCACTGTGATGAAGTCACAGAAAGAGGCAGAAAAATGGAGATTAACCAGGACATGAAGAAAGGTTGAGAGAATGAAATTACAAAGTAAAGACCGGGATGGAAATTGAAGGGGTGCTTGCAGCAGCATGGAGTAAGTCAGGGTAAAGTGTAGTTGAAGTTTCTAATGATAGAAGAAAACAAAACTGAGAATTAGGCACCATTTATGTGTGTGATTGAGTTTACTTGAAATCCCCATTCCTTCAGAAACCAAAATAATAGAGCCAGAGCTTCAAAGCATGGAGTGACTGTGGCGGTTTGATGTAGGGCAGCGACATTATCAAGAAAATGTGCAAGACATTATCACTTTTGGCTATAGGATATTGGATGAGTGCCAAAAAAGCAATCCATTCCTAATAGACAACTTACACAAAGTGGGGAAGGGGTTGAAGAGAGGAGTCAAATACAATGTCTTTAAAGGAAGAAATAACATAGCCTCGTCTCTCTCTCTCTCTCTCTCTCTCTCTCTCTCTCTCTCTCTCTCTGTGTGTGTGTGTGTGTGTGTGTGTGTGTGTGTATGTTGCTGAAGATCAAACACAGTCATGCACAAACTAGTCAAGTATGCTAGCATGCTAGCATGAGACTACATCTGTCTGTTAGGTCAAAAGAGTGTTTTGATAAGTATTTTAAGATGATCTTGAACTCATTATGTTGTCCAAACTAGCTTCAAATTTATGATCCTTCCCTTTCTGTCTCCAGTTTCTGTTATTAGAATTCTGTACCACCATGTTTAATTGACACTGCATTTTAAAGCACATCTGTATTTGTCACTTTTCTATTGCTATGACAAAGCACCATGACTGAGACAACTAATACAGTGGTCCTCAACCTTCCTAAGGCTGTGACTTTTTAATACAACTCCACCATGATGTGGTGACCATAAAATTATTTTCATTGCTACTTCATAACTGTAATTTTGCTACTTTTATAAATTGTAATATAAATATTTGGGAGTTTTGATGGTTTTGTGTGACCCCGTAAAAGGGTCATTTGACCACAATGGGGGTACCCACAGGTTGAGAACCACTGAACTAATAGAATAAAGAATATAATACTTTACCCAGCAACTTAATACTGTGGGTTAGTTTTTAATTTTTATTTAGAACTTTAAAAGGATTTTCTTGTTTTACTGTGACCGTTTTACAAAGCTGGTTCTAAAGAAAAATCCACAAGAAAGAACTGCATCCAGACTTTAACTTTCATGTAAGCCACATGCTTCTCCTTCTGCCTCTTCCATAGATGTTTGCAAATGTGTAACAGTGGAACCACTCAGGACTTCAAGTGGTCTGTGTCTAGACTGTGGGTGGAAATGACTTACTGAAATAGAACAGGAAGCCAGACCAGAAAGGATAAGAAAAGAGTAAAAACAAAGGTCAGAAGTCATGCCAAGTGCACTGCCCAGACACTGTCCATGGCCATTTGGCTCTATAAAGTCAAAACACTAAGGTCAGACACAAGTGACACACTAGACAGTCACTCGGGTCTTAGCTGTTTATATCATTCCATGGCCCCATATCACTGGGATATTTTCTGTAACTAATAGTAAGCTGCTTAAGATCAAATACTGTCAATTATTTAGAATCCTTATAAGATATACTTTATATTATTAGACAAAATACTAAATGATCATGTGAAGAATATATTGAGTCAACCATAGGTATGGCCTGCCAAACCATAGAGATAATTAGCATGTTATAAGTTCACGTTTCTTTATTCTAGAAGGTAGATACCATGATACCTGAATACCTCAGATACATGATACCTCAATAATGAGGACATACTGTTTCTTTCATTTTGTAGCATAACAAAGTTTATAAATGAGTTAAAAAAAGGAAGGCTTAGGATGAGACTCAGTGGGTAAGAGCACTTTGCTCTGCAAACATGAGAATCTGAGTTCAAATCCCCAGCACTCATGTAGAAATCCATCATGCATGAGTGGAGAGACGGATAGTCAGAGCACTGGCTAGTCTGTTTAGACAAAACATTGAGCTTCTGGTTTTATGAAAGACACTGTCTCAAGGGAATAATGTGGAGAGCAAGGGAGGAAAACATCCAAAGTCCTGCTCTGGCCTTCACATGCATGTGCACAGGTGCATACACTCACGTGCATGCAAAACACACACACACATACATGGTACTACGTGTTTCTAATGATCTTCATCCATGGTCAAATAAGGAAAGATTTTTCCATAACTGAATAAATCACAGTGAAGTAGCAATAAAAGTTTCCACCAAATTCTAAGCTTTTTGAAATCAAGACCAACACAGTAATTCAATTTTTTTGTTGTTCTATGCACAAGCGTGTGCCCACATTCCGATGCCAAAGGAGGTGTGCCATCACCATCAGCACGCCTGGGTCCCGGTATTGCTTTCTGTTGTCATTGTTGTTGTTTGTTTGTTTTACATGAGCGCTTGGGGTTTGAACTCATGTCCTCATGCTTGTGCGGTAAATGCTTGAGCCCATTGAATGGTCTTTCCGGAATGACTACTTTAATAGCAAAATTCATGGATGCTTCTACTAGCCTGTCTTCATGAGCTGTTCAGCTGATTGGAAGAAGACCTGTCAATTTGGGCAGAGTTTCTGCGATGTTAGGATACATGGTCAAAGCCTGAATTTAAGTTTACACCTAACACAAAAGACATATGCAATATCTATATGAATAGTCTTTTGTGTATCTTAACCAAGACTTGGTATTTTTTAATATTTTGAAACCAAATTTTACTAAAGTTACCTATCATTCCCATGGAAGCATGGTGCCAGAACCAGAGTAGATGGGGAGGTAGGACTTAAGAGAGGGTTTCAGGTCCCTTTATACTCGTAATTTAAACATTAGAACCGTGCCAGGGGAACGCTGCCAAAAACATTCATATCTAAGTTCAATGACTTTATCTGAAAGGAAAAGGAGACAAATAGAGAAATAATCTAGGTAATTGAAGGAACACGTAATTAGCCAAATATGCTTTTCTTCAAAAAGCTTCCAAAGGTAAGAAGCAATAAACAGTCCTGCTCAGTTATGATGCTTATGAACCACAACAACCACCAGAATGTCATAACTACCCTTAGGGTACATTAGTGCCACATGTACCTTGACTTAATCAACAGGTTTCTAATTGGACTTAAGATCTGCCCAACAAGAGGGAAATCATGCCTGGTACTGGAAATGTAGCCAACTACCCATAGCTAGTGAAGTCATGTATCTTAGAGGAGAATTGTCAACCACCACTTTAATAAATCAGCATAATCTCTAAATTTTAAATATTTGTCCTTATACCCACAGAGAAGTATAGTCACCACCCTTCATCAAGGAAACTTCTTTTGCAATAGACAGAGACCTATACATTATACCTATAATTACAGAAAACTATAATCAATCAAAATGCAGAGTTGTGGAGCCCAGGCCCAACAGACACAGCTACAAAACAATTCCCCCATACACCTAAGGCTCAGGGAATATTGAAGAGAGGGATGAAAGATTCTAAGAGTCAGAAGATCAGGAAGTTTTATGTGAGACTGTGTCCTAGTATTGTCAGAAGCTACACCCATGAGTCAAGTCTCACCAACATGACTGTGTAAACATAAGTTAACATAAGTTGAACATGCTAAAGGGAAAATCCAAGAGACCTCAACCCGAGAAAAAAACTATAGGCAACTAAGGAAAGCTGAGTGAGAGAAATAGCCTTCCCCAGGGAAGGGCATACTAATTGGTTACCCAATACCAAATGGTCAGCACTAAAATGTACATACAAGTAACATTATACAGCCTATGTGGGTGGTATTAAGAAATGTATATGCATATACATATATTTACACATGTATATTTTCATAAAACAACAATGAAGGGAAAAGGTCATATATTTAAAAGATAACAAGGAGTATGTGGAAGGTTTTAGAGAGAGAAAAAGAAAAAGGAAAATGACGTAATTATATTATAATCTCATAAAAACTGAGGGTAGATACTGTTACCTATTAAATATTGCCTTTAAAATAAATTCTGGGGTATTCTCCAATGAACGAGAATTCTTAGTAAAATAAATTCAATAATTTTTTGTCTTGGTAAAGGAACTACTGTTTTTATTTAAATTACTTTCTCCTGAAAGTTTTAAATTCACATAACATTGGAGAATCATTACATAGAGAAATTTTAATGAGCTCAGGCAGGCAATACAAAAGATTTATTAATAATTGTATTGAGCATGCAAATAGAATAGTTGTTAGATATAAAATTATACATACTTTACTAAAAATGTATTCAGCTATATAGTGATAAAATGACATGACATGGGTGTTTGTAAAATCTTCAGAAAACTGAAGAATAGAGAAATCAAGTCAAATAATATCATCAAAACAATTGAGTTAATCTGATGGTTTTCTGGGAATTTGGCTTATTTTTCTCTTTAACTCATACATAAATTTCTCATGCTAAAGAGTTGTGGATTTTTCAATTCATATATAAACCAGAGGATTTTTTGTGTCATGACATTCAGTTTACAATCTGTCACTTATATTGAAGATTCTTGTCTCTGGTGTGGAGATAAATAAGCTCATGAATGTATATAAAGTCCAATGTAGTAAGCACTTTACATTACCAGTTCAGTGAATTGAACTGTTGTTTTAAAATATTTTTCAGTGTTTGATAAGCAGTTGCATATAAGCCATCATCTTCTTCTTCATTTTAGAAAAGTGTTGTTTTTCATTGAAAATTCAACTTTTTAAATACCTAAGATATTACATCTCATGACTATTTTGTATCTACTACTTTGCATAAGTATGAAAGGTGTAAAATATAAAGGAGTTGGAAGAGTTCTGATCAGAAGACATTAGGTCTTCATCACAGGATTCTGAAGTGTTTTAAATTTCTAAACTATAAAATGTGTCTAAATTCAAGTCAAATTGTGAAATCATTTCAGAAACCTAATTATGATAATTTCAAACAGCACTCAATTATGTCTTTCTAAACTAGCATATTTGGTTTTTAACTCATGATAAAAATATTTTGGGGAAAATGCACTTTAGGCATTTTCTGTAAAAATCTGATAAACTATACAAATGAAAGAAAATAGTTGTTCTGGTTAGCTGATAATCAGCATTCCAGAGCTATTGCTCAGTCTCCAGAGTGGTTTTTTTCCTAGAATTGTATTCTCCAACACTTTAGCAACTCCTCCATCCTTTAGTTGGCAGGGATAGAAAGTTTCCTCTCTGGAGGTGACCTATGTGCTGCCCAGTGGATTAGATGATTGCATGGTTACAGTCCATTGGCTTTGATCCTGGGATGCAAATGTTCTCCTCTGCACTGTACAATTCCTCTTTGTCTTGGAGTCTGGTCCTTTGTTAGCAGCAAACACCCTCACTGTGGGCTTGTCACAATGATTTAGTAAAGGCATATTTTACAGAAATAAGAAGCCCAGTGGTGTAGCTGGAACTCATCAAAAGCCACCGGCAAGCTGATGGATTGTTGTTTATGCAAGATTGGCCTTGGGTCTTTTGGAGGAAGAAACCTCCCCATATACATGATAAAAGCCAATGCTTTGTCATAAAATTATGGTCTCTATAGAAAGGAAGGTAGTTTTGAATAAATTAATAAATAAATGACCCATGTCTTTGTAGAGCCTCTCATAGAACTTTCCATTCGTTATTTGCCTTGGCCATTCATTGAATCATTTATTCTCTTGGTTCTCTCTGATGAGCATTTGGCTGTGTAGCAGGGTTAAAATGAAAATGAGAAAAATAGTGCCTTTGCCTCCACAGATTTTAATTACAGTGGTGGATTCTGACAGGTAATCAGGCACCAAATGGTAGGAAGACAGTTATAGTTACTATGGTAACTGTGGCTATAGTTTATTTTAACAATCTAATATTCTCCTAACCGTTTACCCACTGGGATCATTAATAGTACAAGAGTAGCAGGCAATATGACATTTTTCAGGTGAGCAGGGGCAACTCTTTCGCCCCTGTATAGAACAAGTGTTGAATGGTAGGTTAAGTAGCATCCAGGAACAGTCTTGTGATTAGACATGGAAGGAGCAACCTAGCTGCACTCAATACAGGAGTTAGTGTACCAGCAAGGGAGCATGGGAAAGTTACAGAGACAGGAGTGCTAGTCGGATTCGACCTTCACTGGCACAGACTGGAGACTGTCAAGTAGCATACCTATGTGAGTAGGAATCAAATAGTTAATTAATGTTAATTCTAAAGTCCTGACCCTTAGAAGGCTACCACGTAATTTCACATTCTCATCCCACATGTCCTCCACTCTCCCTCATGGTCTGTCGGAACTCTTTTGCTTTGAAGTGAGAGAGCAAAGGGAGTCAGAATGCCGTAGCCCACAACATCATTGAAACTTAGCAGCTATTTCTTCTGGCTGTGTTCTCACTGGCTGCCTTATCTCAGGTTACAATGAGGACTGCCTCTCTAAGGAAGAAGGGGGAATCTGTTGTGTTTAATGGCATATCAGTCTTTTTACAATTTAGTGATCCTTCTTGTCTATAGTAAAAAATCCCTCTCTTATCTGTCCCTAACAGCAAGAAGATATTCTCTGCTAATCAGAAGGCCTAACAAATGCCGTCATAATTTTCAAAGAACGAGCAGACTGGAAGGAGGGGCAGGTAGTGAGAAAAGCTGTGAAACAAATAATTGATCCTAGAAATTTTAAAGTTGTTTTTACCAAGTTAAAATGTCATCTCATGGAAAGCCAAAGTTCTGTCACTCATAGAAAGCAAGATGTAGTGTCTGTAATATTTCGTTGATGAGAAATTTGCTAATTTTCCGAAAAGTCTGGGTACTTTTCTGACTCTATCTCTAGTTTTCTAAGTGATCTTAAAGTGATTACCTGAACTCTTTGGTTTCTAGAACTGGCCTTATATATCACATAAGGGTTGTAACTATTGAGAGCATGCTGGAAAAAATGGAGGGGGGGGAGACTTTAGAAACACTTAAAACTATATTTCTAACTGGAGGGCAATTGGTGGGAAATAGGTAGAAGGGATGGATACATAAGTCAGAGATGTTGTGTATGGTAGTCAAGGTTGGTTTGCTTTTCAATTACATCAGTTTTCAGTCCATTTGGTCTTATTTGCCCAAAGTAAGCATATTGAATTTGAGAAAAAGGACCCCAATGATGTCCCTTTTGTTTTGGGGAAAGCACAATTCCTTGTCCTTTAGACAAACCCCCCTCTGTATTCTGCAGCTGCGGGCATGTGGAGGCTTGCCAATCATTCACATGAAGGCTACATAGAAGCCTCCTATAGTTCTGTCTTTGACTGGTCATCTCCTGGCTCTCCCAGAATGAGATAAACACTTCAGAGATCCACACACTTGCCCCATGAGCAAAGCAGACGTCTCTGGAGAATAGGACACTGCTGTTTTGTTGTCTCTTGGATAGAAGAAGACAACCATCAGCGTGCAGGGAACATGAAGATCATTTTGACCTGTTCTTAATTTTTTTCACTTAGCAATAATGCTGAGAGAATCCCCCACACTTCACCTGTAGAGAGCAAAACATTGTCAGTTCTGTTTTGTTTGACAGCCTGGAAGCCAAGAGCAACACATTCCCAGACTCCTGCCTTGTTAGAGATGCAAGGGCTGGCCTAAAAGAAGACTGGAGCGCTCAGTTCTATTTGAGTGGGCCAGGTACTGAAGTCCAGCCATCGTGGCCAGGCCATGATTCCAGCAGATTTTAGAGCAGATTCCCCCAAACTGCAAAGCAGCATCTGCTGCCCCAGCCCCATCTACATGCCAAGTGCTGTTCAAAAAGAGATTTCTGCCTGGGCCAGATGCAGCTCTTAGGACAAACGCATCTGTGCACTTTTTCTCACATAGCCAGCTCTAAAAGGTGAAGGGAGCTTCATGCCAACCCTAAGCTATAACGATGCCATTTGTTAGCTTGATAAATTTTGGAACAGAGTATAATCAAGTCATTATCCCAAAAATTTAAGCTTTTGTTTTTTGTGTTTGCTTTTTTTCCCACAGTGATTCCTAGAATCAGACATCTCATAAATTACTATGTACTTCAGCCTTTTTTTTCCCCCAAATCTTCTCCCTGGTTTAGGATTAAAACAATTTATTTCTTAGAAGAGGGATCCTCGAAGATGCCAGAGAATCAAACAAACAAAACACAGGACACAGTGTGCTATGAAGTATAGGGTGGTTTCTTGTAAGTAATAAAATCTCTTGAATACAAGAAGTGAAATTGTGATAGTTACTAATGTGAGGGGGAAAGTTTAATTTTTAAGAAGAGGAAAGTTTTAAGTCCAATCAGGCAAACAGGCATGCCCTGTCATAGTCTTCTGCAGTGAGGTCGGCAGAGAGCTGCAGATGACTTCACTTTTATTTTAAAGTACTAGCTGTGCCATGTCATTTGGATCTTCATGTTTAGGGTTTTCATGTGTTCATTTTTAACCCTGAGAATTTGTTATGAACCTACTACTTGTCAGGTATCATAGAAAAAGTAATAAAAGAGACACTGTTCTTAAAGAGTTCATAATTCTATTTGTACCAGGAAATATTTCAATTAAAACTATATTGTTAAGAACATAGAAAAGATATATTCAGATTCCTAGGGTAATGCAGAGAATTAAATTGTTAAAATTGTTTGCTATGTATCCTTTTCTACAGTCAAAAAAGAACACTTCCAAAGAATATGCTATAACAACTTCCAGTTGTGGACACTTCACCTCCACCAATAAAAACAGGACATAGTCTATAGACTGTCGATGTGAAAAGAAATAAGATTAGAAATTCACTTCAGTTCTGACTCATCTTTCATACAGAAATGAGATATTCCTTTTTTAAGATTTATTAATTTATTATGTATGCAGTATTTTGCCTGCATGTATGACTGCACGCCAGAAGAGTGGTTGCTGGGAGTTGAACTTAGCACCTTTGGAAGAGCAGCCAGTGCTCTTAACTTTTTAGCCATCTTACCAGCCCCAGAAATTAGATATTGCAAAATGTATTACTCATAGAAGAACCCATCTAAAGCATTTTCAGAATTGAGCATATAAGATTGGGGAGGACGTTGGGGACATTTTACTGATGACTAGGTTGACAATCATACCCAGATGGCATGTGTCAATGAAAGAAGGGGGTTGTTGAAGAGTGCAGAGAATTAATCAGGATTAGAAGAGTCTCCAACACCGACCCTATATTTTCCCATCCCCGACTCCTGTCTGTCAGTTGTGTAGTTGGCTGGGTATGGCCAGGACAGGGCTTGACTTTGTTGGCTGCCCACTGTTGGCTTGCTGCTTTGAGATTATACTGCTGTGCACTTAGTTCCTAAGCTACAGAGGTAAAAGGGACAGAAGAAAGGAAATGAGTAGCTTGATTGTGTGCTTAGTCAGGAACCAAACTCTGTGCTGGATCCTGGAGAGGCTGACAGTTCGTCTTTCTGTCTGAGTTGATTTCCAAGAGTGGTGCCCTAAGAGAATGTTCTCCTATTATTTACCCATAGGAGTTTGTACTTGGTCTGAACCCGGCAGTAGAGATTAGAGGAGAATAGATTATTCATAGACACTAGTTAGTGATTTATTTTCTAAACAACCAAGATTTTATGGAAAGCAATCTTTAAACAACGTTTATTTGCAAACAAGCTGGGTAGGAATTTCCATGTTCTACAGGATATTTTTTCTGCTTGGTTCCAATCATGTCTATCTTGATGTTTCAGTAAGTATCTCTGGCTAAAATTATGCATATTCTATTAAACTTACTCCTTTGGGAAAATGCATGAATGTGTGATATAGAACCAGATGTGGTATCTTTTCTCTGGTTAGCCAAAATGTTTCCTATTCTCTTTACCTCTTTTGAAATAAAGCTACAAATCAGCTAGTGTGCATCATGTAAAGGGGGAGTGAATAAAGTACCCATTGTAATAAACCTATATCCTAACCACAGGCCCAAATGTTTGGATGAGCTTCAGAGAACCTCCTGCAGCCTTTGACCAAAGCCTGGCAGCTCCACACAGGAGTTCAGTAACAGGGACAAAGACTGCCAAACGTGCAGTGTGCCAATGACAGCCAAAGTGAGCTGGCAGAAGGAGCAGCCAGAATCCCATAAAGTAACAGTGCCAGGATAATAGAGGCCAGGGTGGCAGGAGGCAGAGACAGCTTCCAGGGAAGTGGGATTGTTTTTAATCACTTGTTGTAGTGCTCCCCAGCCTTCTTCTTTGTGACTGCATGTGGGTTGTTACAAAACCACATCCATCATTTCTTCTGATAGGGGTTAGAGAGCCAAAGAATGTGTGCAGCAACTTATTTCCAAGCAGGGTTGGGACAAGTATTGATATGACAGAAAGACAGTATCAGGCTAGTCTTGAAAACTCACATCTCCAAATGAAGCACCCTATTGCATCCCTGTGATGTCTTCTAATGGCCACTAGGGTTTTAGTACAATGACTTCCAGCAGAGAGTAACAAAGTATATCAAAGAAACAATTTAATAAAGCTTACCTGAATGACGATGGTAATATTTGAATGCTTGGTCTCTGGTTGGGGAATTGTTTTGGGAAACTACAAGGAGTGGCCTTATGGGAAGGGATGTGTCACAGGGGGTTGTCTTTGAGGTTTCAAAGGCCAGACCCAGTCTCACTCTCTCTCTCTACCTCATGTCAGTGGATCAGACATGAGGTCTCAGCTACTGCTCCAGTGCCATGCCTGCCTGTCTGCTGCCATACTGCCCACCATGATGGTCATGGATACACCCTTGAAACTGTAAACAAGGCCTGAACTAAATGATTTATATTATAAGTTGTCTTGGTCATGGTGTCTCTTCACAGCAATAGAAAAGTAAAACAGAAGTTGGTACCAGGAATGGGGTATTGCTGTGAAAGGCCTGTGCTGCTTTGGGGACTTGGGACCTTTGATTAGGAAAGCAATTGAATTCTGTAGGGAGGGCTTCATAGACCATCCTAGTAGGAGCATGGAAGACGGTAGTGCTGAGAGCAGTGTGGACTATGGAGGCAGATCAAAAGGTTTCAGAAGGCAATAATATTAGCAAATGGGCTAAGGATAATTCTTGTAACATTTTGGCAAAGAATATGGCTGATTTTCACCCTTGTCCTAAGGATTTTCCTGAGACTAAAATGAAGAGTTTTGGACTAATATTGGCAGAAGAGATTTCAACAAAACCTAATAGTCACTCTGTCGTGGGGTTAATTGCTTTTATGCAGATCTAAAATGAAAGGGGTTAAAGCAGGGCAAAAAGAAATACAAAATGCACCATTTGAGAAGAAAAATAACACCAGGAGATTTAATGTTAGATTTGTTGGTGCTGAAAGAGATCAGAAAAAAAAAACATAGAATGAAGAGAATGTTGCCCTCTTCCAGCTAATCTTGCAACCTGTGAAAGGAAAGGCTCAAGGGATTTCCTCCACCTAAAAACAACAGAAAGTTTATGCAAATGTAATTTAAGTAAGGGGCCAGTTTCCAGTCCAAATAAGCAGAACTTGGCAGAATCAACTGGCCACATGTGTTTGGATTTAGAGTCATGAAGGATATAGGAGTAAAGGGTTTGTATCCTCTTCCTCCATAGTTAAGGAAAGCTGCACAAGTAAGCCATGTGGCAGAGGAGTCCTGCATGGAGGCCTAGAGAGGAAATTGTGTGAAGATATATATATATATGTGTGTGTGTGTGTGTGTGCGTGTGTGTGTGTGTGTGTGTGTGTGTGTGTGTATTTGAAAATCTGGGTTGGGGCTGAATTGTGTTGGATATCCTCAATACCCTCAAGCTGTTTAAGATGTCAGAGCTGTGGGATGTCTGCAGAGGACAGCTTTGAGCACAAACTGGGACCAGCCCAAGAGAGAGAAGAGGGTTGCAGTCAGCGAGGCTGTGGAAGGAGCGGAGACCCAAAGAGCCGTCTATACTCTTCCATGTCAGACACAGGACGACAGGGTTTGGAGTTTGTGCTGATGGGTTTCAGTCTTCTTCAGTCTAGTACTTTCCCACTACGCCTCCTAGCCTCTCTTTTTGAATGGTATATTCTGTGCTATTATATGCTGAAAGTATGTAATTTTCTTTTTGATTTTGTAGGGGATTAGAGTTGAGAGAATGCCTTGAGTCTTAGAGAGGACTTTGGGCTTTTAAATGGTCTTGAAACTGAAAAACTGAGAATTTTTGAAGTTAGATTAAATGCATTTTGCATTATGATATGACTATAAATCTTTAGAGTCCAAAGAGTGGATTATGGTTGTTTGAATAAGAATGGTCCCCATAAACTCATATATTTGAATGCGTGTCCTCTGCATCTGTTTTGGGAATGATTAGGAGGTGTGGTTTGTTGGAAGAGATGTTTCATGAAGAGTGTGCTTTGAGGTTTCAAAAGCACAAGGTAGGCCCAATCTCTTTCTCTTTCTGCCTCATGACTGTGGATCAGAAGTAAGGTCTCAGATACTTCTCTAGTACCCTGCCAGCTGCTGTACTTCCTGCTGTGATTGTCTGAAACTGTAAGAAAGTTCTTGAGTAAATCAATAAAATGCTTTCTTGTATAATAATAACTTTCTTTTATAATAAATAGCTAGTACATTCTGTGTTCCATACCAGACATTCACTGAGAGAGAGAGAGAGAGAGAGAGAGAGAGAGAGAGAGCTAATAATGTCATCCTGAATGGCAAGCCTCTGGCACATCTATGAGGGATTATCTACAATAAGTTAACTGAGGTAGTAAGATCCACCATAAGTGTGGGCAAGGGTATCCTACTGACTTCATTCCTGAACTAGATAAAGAAGAGAAAAGCAGCTGAGCACTAGATCCATCTCAGTGTTTCCAACTGTTGCCATGCTCTCAATTCTGCCTCAATTCCTGCTGGCATGACTTCCTCACTGTGTTCGAATGCATTCTTGAACTGTAAGCCAAAAGGAGCTCTTCTTGCCTCAATTAGCTTTGATCAGGTGTTTTGTCACACACACACACACACACACACACGCACACACACACACACACACGCACACACACACACACATGCATGCACGCACGCACGCACGCACGCATGTGCACACAAACTTGTCCCTATTATAGAGCTTTGCAGCTACACAAGATGAGAGTTAAAAGTCCCACAGACCAGTCAGTAGACAAGAGCATCATTTCAAAGATAGAACACAGCAGCTTTGAGACTGTCACAAAAGAGTCATCTAGCTAAAATTCACAAGAATGGAAATAAGGTTGTAAGGAGGAGGCTGTTGGAGGAATTCTAAACTGAATAGGGAAGCATTACCCAAACAATAGCAGGGAAACATCTTTGCTAAAGGGACAACTTGTACAAAAGTCACAAAACAGATCACACTAGTTCAAGGAGGCTGAAACTGAGTGTGATGGGAGCAGAGAGCAACAGAGAAGCCAGGAGGTCAACATAAAACCTGAAAGAAATTTTCTAACTCGGGGCAGAGAGTTTAAGTTTATTCTAAAGAAATAAAAATAAGGATTTAGGTTGGGAGAGTAATAAAATTACATTCTGTAACTCAGAAAAAAATCATAGAAAGGAAAGAAAGGTTGCCTAGGTCCATTAAAGTTATCCAGGCACCAGTTTGTGGTGGTCTGAGTTAAAACAAAAGATCATTAGGGAAAAAAAAGTTCCTGGGGTTGTTGACTTGAATTAATATGCTTAGTGGAATGAGAGGGGACAGCCAGTCGAGACTGCCACTCACACTAAAGTGTTGAGAGCAGTAATATATTCCTTGGAACACAAATCACAGGAGAAGGAAGGTGTGTGTGTGTGTGTGTGTGTGTGTGTGTGTGTGTGTGTGTGTGTGTGGTGAGTTTGATGAAGGCAGGCAATGAACCTTGGTTTTGAAATCATTACTACTGTGGTATCTCTAATGAATTTAAGTACTTATTTATATTAGATAAGATTTATATTAGATAAGCCTGTGACTAAGGTGAGAAGCAACAGCTAGAAGCATAGACTGGAAGCTGTTTCACAGGTCTTTATTGTAAAGCAAATGAAAGAACTGCCTCCTACTCTCCCCTTGAAATCTGTGGGCCACAGGGTGATCCCAGGCCATTTGGAACAGGTTTCCTTATGTGAACATGGAGTTTGGAGCTCATAAAATCCAAAACTACAAATTGGAAACATTTCTTGGATTGTTTTAAGCTTCCAGCCAAAGGGAAGTACACAAGTTCCTTCAGATCCTGGAGCAAGTTTGTGTCCCTTGGCTCCCTTCCATTTTCTCATTACAGCCTCTTCGCAGACCTAATCAGACGCTCAAGTTCTACGTTTATATTTATTGGGGCTAAAGGACACCAACCTTGCTTGCAGGACACTAGTCCTAGGCTGGAGAACTGAAACTAAACAATTATATGAGCTTGTCAAGGGAGACTATGAGATGTGAACAGATCAGCCCTTGGGGGAAGAAAGATAGCTCCATCATTTTTAGTTATAGTTATCATATCTGCTGTCCTCTTAGCTGACCAGGCTCCTGCTTCTGGGTTGCTTAGGTTCTTTATAGCTCTAGGTACCTGTGAGACCTTCCACTAGGCAGTCAGGATCAATTTGCTCTTTGTACACATTAAAAATCCTGTATGTCTTGACCCTAAAATTCCTCAGGAGCAGAGTGAAGAGAACTTTCTATAGATCTGATCACCTTGAGCAGCTTGGGCCGAGTTCAGTATTGTCGGGCCTCTGTGTCATGATTATCAGCATCATATTTTGGCAAAATTCATCCTTTACCTTTTCTTTCCACTCCCACTGCCCTGAATTTAGATCTCGCTCATCCATGTCACATCTCTTCAGGAACCTCTGAGCTGATTTCTGTGTTTCCACTCCATTTACTTTTATTTTTACCAATTCTGTCTAATTTTCTAAAATGCCTTTCTATGCTACCTCCCTTTTCTGATAGAAAGTGTGTGCCACAGAACTTGGCTTCCTGAGTTACTGATTCAAATTGTTCAGCTGGCATTTCAAGGCTCTCCCGTATCTGAAGATGTATTAATTTTCCATTTAACTGCCACCATCTCCTCCCAGTGATTTCTCTGCTGCCTGCATATATTTCTACATGTTCACTTCCTCCTGCTGTTCTCTCTTAATACCAGCACAAATATTGTCTTTTCTTAAGACCCAAACTGCATCCTTCTCCCACCTTAAAAAAGAAAACAAGCATTCATAATTAGCTACGAACTACGTTTATTCTTTCCTTAGTACCTACAATACATATATCCATTAAATTACAAATGCAAAAGCTAGAAGTGATAGGAAAGTCACTTGGCACACTATCTTCTCAAATAAATGCGTAAATTGAGCCCTCTCAAGTCAAATTGACTTCACAAGTGCATTCTGTGCAGTCTTACACTTTATGAATGCTTTGCTAGGCTTTTCATACAGAGAGAGGAACACTGCTCTAGCCTGCCTACTGCCTCTTTGATGGTATTTTTGTCAGCCAGTACCCTGCTGAACAGAATCCAAACTGAGTCCAAAGGCCCTTTTAAAACTAACAAAGTGTCACTGCTTCAAGAAACCTGATGCTAAGTGTGGTGCTTTGAGTAGGAATGGCGCACATAGACTCATGTGTTTAAATGCTTGGTCTATAGGGAGTGGTGCTGTTAGGAGGTGTGGCCTTGTTGGAGTAGCTTTGTTGGAGGAAGTATGTAACCGTAGGGGTGGGCTTTGAGGTTTCATATGCTCAAGCTATGCCCACTGTGGGACACAGTTCACTTCCTCTTGCAGATCAAGATGTAGAATTCTCAGCTACCTCTCCAGCACCATATTTGCTTGCACGCTGCCTTGTTTTCTGCCATGATGATAATGATAATGGACTTAACCTCTGAAACTGTAAGCCAGCCCCAATTAAATGTTTTCCTTTATAAGCATTGTCATGATCATGGTGTATCTTCATAGCAATAGAAACCCTAAGACACTAAGTTTTCTGAAGATTTATGTGTTCATTTTTTTTCTTTTCCAAATTTGAATTCTTATTGCCTTTAAGTAAGTATAACTGGTCAAAATAAATAGAGGATTCCCTTAACTGGTAAAAAATAAATCTAAGAGTAGGGGAAATGTATAGGATGGCACCAAGTCACTGCTTCTGAGAACGAATCCTAAGCCTGTGGACTTTCAGAATGTGAAGTTCCCCAGCAGGACAGCCCCTCCAAGAACTGGGAAGGCTCATGCATAGCATTAACTACCTTGGGAGGTCCATGTTACCCAGTGGGTTTCAATAGAAATGACATGTTCTAGGCATGACTGGGGAAATTGAGATCAAAAGTAAATAAGTGAAACAAAAAAAGTTACTTATCCGGGCTCTCTTCTGGGTGCCCACTGATTTTTCAAGTCTAAATGACTCATTAAATCAGAATCCTATTTTTTAAAAAAATACCAGGACAAAGCCATTTATGCTTCATTCTATCTATATTACCTACCAATAATTGTTGTGGTGATAAAAAAGAAAATGCGCTCTCCAAGTCTAAGTTGCTATATTATAAAATAATTTGTTTGGTACCGGTTTGTTTATATTGGCTCTTAAAATGTTTTTAATCAAAATTTATTTATATAGGAGATATTTCAAACCCAGACATTTATCTGTTTAGATAATAGTCATAGCCAATCACAACAGTAAATGTCAGTTCTTACAACAACAGCCCACACTTGCTCAATACAAATGTTATAAATTGGTGCTCAAGGCTTTAGTGTGTTTAATAAAAGCTTAATAGTTTTCTATGCTTTTTCCCCATTTCCTGACACAATTGACTTCCAGAGTATCTGAGTACATGTGTGTGGAAGCGATGCCCTTTAAACATGGCCAATTCTTTATATCTACTGTTTATAATTTGCCTAATCCACTGAGAACAGAACAATCCCCTTAAATCAAGATGATATAAGGGGTTGGGGAAGGAGATCAGCTTAACGCCAGGAAAGTGATTTGTCTTCCCCTCCAAAATAAACTAAATAATGAGCTGAGGAAACAGCTTTAAAAAATAAAATTATTGTTCAAGTATTTCTGTCTTAAAATAATTTAAAAACAATCTCCTCATAAAACGAGAAAAAAATGAACAAAGAAATAAGTAAAATTATGGTTCAAGTATTTCCATTTTAAAATAATTTAACTTAAAACAGTCTCCACATAAAGATGAGAAAAGATTGGGCACAGATGTAATTCTCTATAGTGGAGTTGAGATGTATCAATTTTCCAATCTTCAAGCTATTTGAGTGTCTGTAAGAGACTCCGTATGGTAGATCACAGGGCAAAGGGTCAAGTGGGTATGCCTCCATCTACACTGTCTGTCTACAGCGGAGCACAGGATTCAAGCAGCCTCACTACTCACATAGGGCTGAAAACCACCTGAGCAGATCAAACCACGGGAAAGGTCCTCTCTCAGTACATGCAGTTGGACTTGGAATTGGAGGCACTAAAGTTCAGTAGCTCAGAGGTACTGAAGAGAGTCACAACTTCTACAGCGGCCTGTTTCCACAGTGAAGCCTGCAGCCTGACCTGAGGTGAAAGCAGGGTGGGTGCCACATCTCAGAGGACAGGAAAACAGAAAACAAGGGAGACAAACGTATCTCAGCTAATCTTATTGTAACGTTTTGCCCAGGATTTACAAAGTCATCAAAACCCAGAAGAAAACTCCATTGGGGAGATTAAAAACAGACATTTATGAACACTACAATAATTATCATCAAAATGTGGGTGATGGGAATGTGGGTCATTTAGAGGGAAAGAAGAGTCATTCAGATTTCAGATCTGTAATTTATAATGATTTTATTGAAAACGATGTCATTCTGATTAAATGACAGGAACAAACGAAAATGTGGCATGGGCAAATATTACATACCCACAAATGATTTTGTCTGTTAGAACTCCTCTAATAAAATATCAGAGACTGGGTGGTTTAAACAATATTAATGCATTTTCCTCAGCCCTGGAGGGGAGAAGTCAATGATCAGCATGCTTGGTTCTTCTGATGTTCCTTGTCTGGGTTATCAAGCAGTGTCCCTGTCTCCAGCAAGAAGGTAGAAACACATAGTATAACAAAAGTTACATTTTATTATAATGAGGGTCCTCACACTATGTTCACACTCTAAATATCCCTAACCACAGTCCTAAGCCTATCTCCTCAAGGCTGTTCACCTGTGAGAGACATCTTAGTTGAAGGTCAGGATGAGTCTCTAACAAAAGTCCCTTATTTGAGGGTCAGGATCTGGGGGAGACTCTCCTGCCACAGGGCAGATCAAGGTGGCATCTTTCCAGATGCAGAGCAGAGCAGAGCAGAGCAATGCTCTTGGTCTCTGCTTATATACTGTCCAGTGGGCATGATGGGGTCTAGGACTGTGTCTTGTTATCGTGAGTGAGTGATGTCACTGAGTTCTGGTTATTAGATGCAGCCTTGAGTGTAGTGGGAATCCTGACTGAGCTATTTTTTGTTTTGTTTTGTTTGGTTTTGGTTTTGTGAGACAGGATTTCTCTGCGTAGTTTTGGTGTCTGTCCTGGAACTCACTTGGTACCTCAGGCTAGCCTCAAGCTCACAGAGATCCACCTGGCTCTGCCTCCTGAGTGCTGGAATTAAAGGTGTGCGCCACTGCCGCCTGGCAGACTGAGCTATTTTTACATGTCTGAAAGGTATTTTTTTTACCATGCTTATTACATTCTTTGCATGTATTTCATTATCATTTTTACATGTATAAAAGACATTTTTTTACTATGCTCATTACTTTTCATCCCCTGGTCCTTGAGGCATGCACAGTGTCCATGAGAATCACATATAAAAATTTTTAACGATTTCACAGTAATTTGCAAATTCATACCACAATGGGAAAAGATGAAAGCATACAATAAATATTCCAATCTCTAATAAACAAATAAATGCAAAATAAATAAACCTCAGGCACTCAAACATATAATTATTAAGCAAAATGGTCAAAACAAGGTAAATCACAGAATATTACCATGATCCCTATGGCATATACGTATCTTCCAAAATTTATATTTTCTCCAGGCTTGGTATGCACTAAGTTGAAAAACATATTCAGAAATAAAAGATAATACAATCATGTTTTAAAAAATGTTGTTGAGTAAAGGGGGCATAGCAGAGTTGGAACTGTAGGACTCTGTGCTAAGTCAATCATAATAAAGCATCATCCTAACTTGATGACAGTCAAGTAGGAGCATGTGGGTCATGGCCATGAGTCATGTGTTTCTTCTTTTATTAATGAAAAGAGCAACTAAGAGTCCAGTAAGCTTCATAATTAGCTTCCAATGTTGTTTCTCAGTTTTGTGTATGCTAATATTATGAAAAAGCAAGTGATGAACGTAAAGCATCAGGAAGTCTGGTAAGTCTCCAGAGGCATCCATCTCCAGTCTAAGACCAATGTATACAGACCATCTCTCTCTCTCTCTCTCTCTCTCTCTCTCTCTCTCTCTCTCTCTCTCTCTCTCTCTCTCTCTCTCTTTTGGTTTTTCGAGACAGGGTTTCTTTGTGTTGTTTTGTGCCTTTCCTGGATCTCTCTCTGTAGACCAAGCTGTCCTCGAATTCACAAAGATCCACCTGACTCCTGACTCTGCCTCCCGAATGCTGGGATTAAAGGCATGCACCACCACAGCCCGGCACAGACCTTCTCTTTTGGCAAAAATGGCAACTACTTGGTGGAGTAGAACCAAGAATCTGGAATACAATATCCCTGGCCTGAGGTGTCACCACAGAGATAAAACATCTCCTGAAGAAGTTCTTTCAATCATGGTTTGTATAAATGTGTCTGCCCAAATCATACATGGCTGGTTTGTTCCTTGCAGTGGGATAGTAGTCTCTGGAGCTCATTGTCATAGTTTCTCCTAAAACTAAGTTTATTAAACAAACCCATAATAATCATAAAGCGTTTACATGCCAAAAGGGCGAATATAATGTATATAGAAAGCCAAAAGCTCTTCTTTATCCAGTGAAATAAGTTTCACGTGGGAAAGCAAGTATAGTCAAATCCAAATATCCTACCAATCACATCAAATAAAGAGCATTTTTTAAGGTTTCTAGCTTTATGGTTATAGGCAATAGTGAGTACAACTGATAAAAGTAGGACTCTCTCTGTAGTACCAGGGTCTCAATATCCCTAGTAATCTCATAATCCACTGAACGTAATTGTGGCGTGTTAAAGGAGAGAACAATGAAACTGTCATTAATGTCTTTCTTAGCCTTTCCTAGCAAGTCATCTTTGTGTTCATATTTATATAGGCCACCTGCATCAAAAACATGTCTCTGGGCAAACAGTAGGCTAGAGATCTTGAACATGTTTGCCTGTTCTGAGAAATGAACTGTAATTCTAATAGCGTTGTATATAGCCATACAACCAGGTTCTGCAGAATAAAAAGTAGAGTCCAAGGTGTTCATGGTGATGTTATAGCTGTCAGTTGTGGAATTGAAAGGCTTCATGGAGCACACAGTAAATATTTTATTGCCAATGTGTGTGAGTTGGTTTGCAAAGACCGGTTCTGGTATTCTAAGCTCACTGGACAAAGGATGAGTGGCCACAAAGGTATTGGCCCCAAGTGAGCTGATATGTTCCTCTGGGTAGTAGACATCCTTTGTATTAGTCCAACTAGTCCATAGGAAAGAATCAGTGAGAATAACAAATCCATTCCCAAGTTTCCTAGGCAATGGGTGTGTGTGATAAGCTGGTACAGCCTTGTCCATATAGACTAAGAGTAAATGTCTTTTGCAGAATCCATGCTCAGACCAAGAGGTTTGTGTTGGGTCCAGTAGAGTCCTGTACACTATCATTTCTGTTCCAAATCCTGTAGAAAAGAGCTGATACAGGTCTGCCTCTACTCTTTGAAAAATGAGTCTTGCTTAGATACTGTGGGAGCCCACAGAGACTCCATCATGTGGTCTTATACCATCTAGACTCAAGGTCAGAGTCTGAGCTTGTTTTGCCCCACAAGGATGAATAATAGTATGTTTTGGCCTAAAGGCGTGGTTATCAGGTGTCTTATACTTTAAGGCCTAATTACAGATGTTTTGCTGTAAGGCATGGCTACTAGATGTTTTGAGAACTAAGGAAGTGTTTACACTCATCTGTACTTCATCCTTGAGAGAGGGAGGTCTTTTGCCTCTCCCTTTGTTGGTGTGTGAAAAGCTCCTGAGGAATAAGCTGGGGCAACTGTGGTATTGACCCAGAGCCCTTCCAATGCTTTCTGTGTCTCTGTCTTTTTCTTTTTTCTATTATTTCCAAATCCTTACTTCTCCCTTCAAGGACTGTTTGATAGTCAGGCTGGGACCCAGCAGGATACGTTCTTCTCTTTTCTGTTCCCCTGAATAAGTTGTAGCAGATAATTTTGGGAGATCTGATTGGCTACAGCTAGTCTCTTCAAATTTTCAGCTGTGTATTTGTTAGTATCTGTCAACAATTGCTTTAATAAATTTATTTCCAGATGAAGGCCTATAATCAGTTTGTAAATAGTAACTAGTCCATTAGACAAGGCATTAATAGTCAATGCTGGTTGTTCAGTAAGATTTCTTTTTTTTTTTTTTTTTGGTTTTTCGAGACAGGGTTTCTCTGTGTAGCTTTGCGCCTTTCCTGGGACTCACTTGGTAGCCCAGGCTGGCCTCGAACTCACAGAGATCCGCCTGGCTCTGCCTCCCGAGTGCTGGGATTAAAGGCGTGCGCCACCACCGCCCGGCTCAGTAAGATTTCTGATGTCTACTATATCTTCATTGATGTCTTACAGAAGATGCTATGGCAGCTCCATGTAAGGAGCCAACCAACATATCTCCAATAAGCATCGATTGTAAAGGTTTTCTTGAAGCAAACCTATTTCCTGAGGAGTAGGAGAAGATTGGTATTCTCCTAAATTCAGGCTCAGAGCAGAGTTCTTGAGGTGGGAGCCATGATTTGAGGTTGAAGGTGAGTGAGAGAGATCTTCTGGATCCTAGGTAATTAGAAGTCTTACAGGTAGGATAAGCTGCAGCAGCATCATGGGTGCTTTGGTAACCATTGGTGGGGTGCAAGGGGGGTTGACAAATGCTGCCTTCAGTGGGCTGTGAAGAATTTGCTATTCTTGTCCCATCTTCCTCTATCAGTGATGCATGCAGGCTGCCTTCTTTGATTCCCTGGGTTAAAGTCTTCCATGTCTGGCATCTCAAACCTTACTCTCTCTTACTTTCACTATAAGGTGGAAGGATGATTTCAGAGATATTTCTCTCTGGTGGCATTTGTAGATAGATGCTGCTGTGATATTCTTCCAAATCTGTGATAAATGGCTATTCAGTGGGTTTCTTTCCTTAAAATTGGTGGTTTTTAGCTTCCTCTGGGTCGTTGGTGACTGTGGATCTCAAAATTGGTGCAAAATGGGCATTAGCTATTCTCCACTCCTCACAATAGCTATACCAAACTGTATTCCCAGTAGATTCACAATGAGCATATTAAGCATAGAATGCATTCCTAGTGTATTTTATGTGAGGTTTAGGATGAAGTGTCTATGGTCCCAGTATTCTGGTAGGAATCGATCCAAGATGTAGTAGGTTAAGTCACCAATATCACACTTTTTTCTTAGTTAATTTGTTTGTTGTTCCTATAGTCTACTGTGAATCTCCATTGACTATTTGGCTTCTTTACTGGCCAAACAGGACTATTGAAGTTGAAGGGTTGTGTGGCTTTAACAACATCTTCCTTCAATAATTTATTTACAGGGTCAGTTATGGTTTCATCCCCTCCCTTGATAGGGTATTGTTTGGTAAATTATTCCTTAATTTCAGGGAGTTCTATAGGAGGAATTTTTACTTGGATGATGTTACAACCTGTGGTGATATATTGTTACCCCAATGTATTGTGCATCCTAATAAACTTATCTGGGGTCAGAGGACAGAACAGCCACTAGATAGACATAGAGGCCAGAAAATTGTGGCACACACACCTTTAATCCTATCACTTGGGAGGCAGAGATCCATTCGGATCTCTGTGAGTTCAAAGCTACACTGCAAACAGCCAGGCATGGTAACTCATGCCTTTAATCCCAGGAAGTGATGGCAGAAAGCAGAAAGGTATATAAAAAGTGAAAACCAGGAACTAGAGCCTGGTTAAGCTTATAGGCTTTTAGCAGCAGTTCAGCTGAGATCCATTCCAGATGAGGAATCAGAGGCTTCCAGTTTGAGGCAACAGGATCAGCTGAGGAATTGGCAAGGTGAGGTGGCTGTGGCTTGTTCTGCTTCTCTGATCTTCCAGCATTCACCCCAATACCTGGCTCCAGGTTTGTTTTTATTAATAAGACCTTTTAAGATTTGTGCTACAACAGCCCAAGAGTTTAATATTTTTAATGCAATGCCATTGAGGAAATAATTTTGGTATGGCATCCATCCCCAGTGCACAATTAGGTGCTTGTGTAAGTATTGTGGGTATATTTACAGAGACATTATATAATAACAATTCTATATTTTCTATTCCTGCTTTAAATGGTTTTCTTGCTGTTTCCTCAATAATTACATAATTTGGGGGTTTGGTAAGGTGGACAGGCAATTTGCAAATTGTCACTTGACTCCCTGTGTCTATCAGTCAATGGTCGCTTGGATCATTCCCCTGATCTTTGCTGGCACCTATATGAAGGGTTTGATATCTTTCCTTGATTCCAGGGTTGTTGATTCCATACACTATTTTTTCTGCCTAGGAATCCGTTTCTGAATCCTCCTGCTTGGGGCTGGCTGTGTTATTGCTATCTGATCTTGTCTTCCAAAAAGGTCTTATATCCCTTATTATCTGAAAGAATCTAGGGTTGGGTCTTGGCTGTGGTCTTACCTGACATCTGACTAAATATAGACACTTTTTAGGTGAATTTTTCAGTGGTGGTGATTTGGTTCGATTCTGTACATTTGACTGAAGGGATACTATCCTATCTGTCTCCAGTTCTCTCGTCTGTTTGAAGAAGTTAATAGCTTCTCCAACTGTTTGGCTATTGGCCAGAGTTGATGTCAATATCATTCTCAAGTGTGGAAGGGCACCCTTAATTAGGATTTTCTCCTCATGCTGGGGAGCAGTGGTGGCACCTGTGGTTTGGGGCTGTTATGGTAAATTAAGTAAAGTATACCCTACTTTCTAGCCAGTTCAATTGCTTCTTTCATGTTTTTCCATTGTCCTTCTGCCTTGAATTGAGTTAGACAAATTGTGGGAAAAGCCTGCCTCCATGTAGCCGTTACTCCATCCTATAAAGTGTGGGCTTCACCTCTGACTATATCTAAAATTCATTCAAGACCTTCAAATACGTGGGGATTTTCTAGAATCCCTTTGATTCCCTTCATTTCTTCTGAGGTTAGTATTACTGTATCTGCTCCCCTTTTCTATAATCAGGCTACATAGGATGCATCTTTATCTCCTCTTTGTGAAAAATCTTGTCTTGTTTGCTGCAGCTCTGTCCTTGTAAATGGTCTGGATTCTACTTCAGTGGTCACATGAGTATGATTGGTTACATAGCTAGAAGTAGCCTTAACCTTACTGGCAGTTACTGGTAGAGAGATCTTGGTGTCATTGGGGCATCTGACTGGGCCCTTAGCACATGCCTCCAATCCTCTGAATGGGTTGTTTCTACATCTTCTTTCTGCCAAGTTCCTAGCTAGCAGTTTGCTTTTACTCTATTGGACTCAATGTCTTTAATTATTTTGCATAAAAGCCTAGTGTGTTAGTCAGGCTTCTCTAGAGCCACAGAACTAATAGAGGCTGGGTGTCTCAGCTGGTCTTCTGTGTATGCTAGAATCCTGAGTAGACTCCAATGCCAGTGAAGAAATGGATGTGTTGACAAGGTGAGGGCAAGCAGGCAAAGAAGGAACACACCCCCTTCCTTCTTCCACTGTCTTTCTAGCAGAAGGTGTGGCCCAGATTAAAGGTGTGCCTTCCCTCCTCAAGACCCACATCAAAGGCATGTTGTCTTCTTGCCTCCAGATCTGGATCACAAGTGTTCCCTCCACTTCTAGATTATAGTTCACTCCAGATATAGTCAAGCTGACAATCAAGAATAGCCATCATACCCAGGTACCTCTGAAGGATCTGCCCTCTCTAGTAAGGGGTCAGTGGCCACTGGGGTGGACAATGGAATATCAACTGTTAGGTTCCTTCTTGAGCCTAGGTAACTTTTGTTGTACCAAGCCACATGTTCTGTTCTATCTGCCCTCGAGACAGTTCTTACCCCTTACATTAGTTTTTCTTAATTTCTGTTATTAGTCTCTGCATTTTGGTCAGTTTGCCAAATAATAGAGGCATTTGACTTCTCTTTTTCTGAAGTATCAATTTAGGTTGCTGGTAGAGTAGGCCTGGTTTACCAGGATTTCATGTTTAAGACCTGTCTTGCTTACTATTCTCTTCACTATCCAGTCCCTCCCATAACTCTGAGCAAGCTGCTCCTGCTTCCTGGTCTTAATGCAGAAGCCTGTGGCTTTGTGAGGGAGTTCCTGCCACAGAGGTTCCTCAGAGTTCTGGTTCTTCCTTCCCAAAACAATCTCTCCACTACCCAGTCTTAAGGCAGAAGCCTGTACCTTTGTGGAGAGAAGTCCTACAGTCAGGAATTCCGCTTTCTCCCTGGGACAAATCTGGGGATGCCCTTGGAATAGCAATAAGCCACCTCAGTTTCACCTTTTCTAGGGATTGTCTAAGATCCTGCTGACTACACCAACTGTCCTGCGCAAGAAGGTAGATACAC
The DNA here is from genome assembly GCF_949786415.1 of Peromyscus eremicus. Classification (NCBI taxonomy): domain Eukaryota; kingdom Metazoa; phylum Chordata; class Mammalia; order Rodentia; family Cricetidae; genus Peromyscus; species Peromyscus eremicus. The sequence continues at coordinate 65,890,111 of NC_081427.1, forward strand.
ATAGTCAGTACAACAAAAGTTTTATTATGCTGAGGGTCACCACACTAGGTTCACACTCTAAATATCTTAAACTACAGTCCTAACCCTATCTCCTCAAGCCTGATCACCTGTGTGATGTTATCTTAATTGAAGGTCAGGTCCAGTCTGTTAGGATCTTGCCCTCACTCCTGTACATGCGCAGTTCAGGGTCTTAAGCAGTCTTGCGTCTTACATCATCAGTGTGCACTAGCGGCTACATATGCACCTTAAAAGCTAGATGCAGACCCCCATCTTCTCTGCTCTCTCTCTGTTCCCTGCTCTGCTCCCCATCCCCACCATCTTTCTCTCTCTTCAGGCCTGGCTCTCTTCTTTCCCCTCCTCCCCCTTTCCCTCCTAATGAAGCTCTAAAAACTAACACTGGGTTCTGTCGTGACCGTGACCTTTCCATGTGGTAACCAGCGCCATTTATCATCCTTTCACAGTCTTTAACAGAAGTCTCTGATTTGAGAGTCAGGATCCTGGGGAAGACTCTCCTGCAACAGGGCAAACAAGGTGGCATTTCTCCAAATGAGCAGAGTAGAGCATTGCTCTTGGTCTCTGCTTATATACTGTCTTGTGGGCATGATGGGGTCTAAGACTGTGTCTGGTTATCGTGAGTGATGTTGCTGGGTTCTGGTTATCAGGTGCAGCCTTGATTGTAGTGGGGATCCTGACTGAGCTATTTTTACATGTCTAAAAGGCATTTTTACCATGCTCAGTGCAGTTCCCTTGTCTCCACATAGTCTCTTTTCTGTTTCATCTGGAACCTTGTCCTTTCTTCTTACAAGAACAGTAATTATATTGGAGGAAGGCCCATTCACATAGCCAAGATCCTGTCTCTAAGTATAGTCACCTTTTAAAGTACTGTAGGTTACAATTTCAATGTATGAATTTGGGGATGTAACAGAATTCAGCCCATAATAGTTATACACTTCCACCTGTGTCTATATTCTCTGGCAATCAGCTGCGGTGATTTATAACATTTATATTGAGCAAGTGTGAGCCATTGGTTTAGGAATTGATATTTACTGCTGTGGTTGGCTTGACTATGGACTAAATAGATAAATGCATGATAAATAGTTATGTTTGAGAAGAAACTTGAGGTGGGTGGCTTATGAAAATTATTAAACACAACTTATTTTTGCTTGCTACTTTATAATAATCCTGGTAAGCATACCAGGTGGGAGCATAAGTTGTTCTATAGTTTCCATTATGCTCTTACCTTTTCTTTCTTTGTATGATAGTTAATTATTTTTGGTCTATAGATACGATATTGCATCCACATTTGTGTTTTACAATAGCTTAGGCTTCTTAGTACTGAACCTATACAATTATTCTTCCATAAAACTAGGAGCCTTGATTTTTAAATATGTTGAATACAACCTAAGTTTTATGAAAATAATCATTCAATAGTGTTACTATTTCAATAGAAACAAGCTATAATGTTATGACATATAGAATAAGAAAACAGTGTCAATGAACATGGCAAAATAAGGGTCTCTAATGTTCTTCCCTCTACAGAAACAATGAGAGCAATGTTGAAATTGTCAGAGGATCTTTTTCAGAATTCTGAAAACTAAAGGCTTACAGTAAATGAGAACATGGCTGAATCTTGCTAAAAGGAAAAAAAAGTGAACTTTTAGGACTGTTTAATTTGCCTTATCTCAGCATTTCATCTCACCTACAGGTTTCTTTGAATTCAGAAGTCATAGTCAAAGGAAATCCAGCAGACCCCTGGCAACCCAGGCAACCCTCTGAGGCCAAGGGTTGAACTGCTTCAAACCACATGCCCAGAGACTTGTCATTATTTCCCACATCTGATGGTTAATGAGAAGATTCCACTCATAAGGCTAGCTTTATTTCACCGGGTTGAAACTTGCCTAGTGAAAACAGCCTTTTCTTTGGAGACAATTGCTAAAAGCAATCAGCAGCAATGGCTGAATGAAGCGTTTATCAATTATTCTTTATCAATAAAAACTTGGGAGTCAGATATCAGGTAAGAACCTGAATGATCAGAGAAGCAGTGGAGAAGCAACCAGTGACCTCCTCTCAATCTCTCAATCTTTCTTCTCTCTCTCTCTCTCTCTCTCTCTCTCTCTCTCTCTCTCTCTCTCTCTCTCTCTCTCTCTCCTCAATCCAAAAAGGGCTGAGACCCTCTCTAAGCCCCACCCTACTACTTCCTGTGTCTATATGTCTATCCTCAGTCCTCCAAAACCTCTATGATTAATTTTGGTCAGCTAGTAGCTATCTCCACCCTCTGATTCAAAGCAAAGTTTATTGGCAGTCTTGGGAACATCAGAATGCAATCAAAATATCACACAAGAGCTGAGCATCACAGATGTTTCAGGCCATAGATAATCATGGAGGCAAGTATTAGGCTAACATAAAAGCGTAAAATAAAACAATGGAAAATATGGTGTACTGGGAGGCTTCAGATTGATGTGATATATTTTTAAGTATCTAAAAGAGCACATGCATGGGAGTGGGAAGTAAATTCTCCTGGGGCTCTGCATATAGCCTTGAAGGACATGAGAAAACCTTAAATCCTCACCTCTGCCTAATCTGGACCCAAACAGGCAGGAAGTTGAGTGGTCCAACAAACATACAGGCTCGGGCATCATGTTGATTGAAAGCGGCCACGCACATGGCTCATGCAATTCAAAATCTGTAGAAAGCAATTGACGTTGATACAACTAGACAAATAGTAGTTACTGCTTCTTTGGATGCTCTTCATAAAATAGGATGAAGCAACCCCTCTGAGACCTAGGAAATGCTCAATATCTTGGTCAAACATGTCCCCATATACAAACTTGTCACATTACAGAAGTTTAGGTGTGCTTGCTTCACTGTATAAATTGTAACTCAGTAACTCAGATTTTGTTTTCAAACATGAAAGTGAAACTTAATGAATGTGTATTAATACTGTGTTGTTAAAATTTTGCTTTCATTTAATATATGTGTGTGTGTGTGTGTGTGTGTGTGTGTACTACTTCATGTAAATGTTTTTTCTATAAACACAAGAGTTTGAAAATTCAGAACCAGAAAGGTAGAATTTTATGAGAAATATTACATACTTTAAGATAAAGTATTTATCAGAAGTGTTTCTGGAAACAAAATTGAAAGAATACACACATTGTGGGAAGCAATGCTAGATAAATTAATTGTGCAATAATGATTCAGAAACATTCTGAGCTCATTAGCAACCCTTAAACTCTATCTTCAAGCATAATTATTTATGAATCTTTCATCACTGTCAAAGCCAGAAAAAGTAACCTCTTATCCTACTAAATTTTACAGTAATTTATTGATATTCCTATATATGTATGTAAATATATATTACACTAAACAGGTATATTGTTCATGAATTACTTTACTTTCTGAAGTATGTGGTCCTATAATCTAATGACAAATAACTTTATTTATTTTCCATAAAGCTTAGTAATATTTGACTTGATAGCTCCTATATAACAGAAAAAAGTCAAAGTACTTACTTTTGCAATGTATACTGTAAAAGTTCAACACATACACAAATGTAAAATGATCTCAACATCTACGTATAAAGCTTATCAAATAATCTGAAATTGAACGATGTAAATGTATATGTATGCATGTGTATCAAATGTATATATATGTTTATGTATATGTGTACATATGTTTGTATAAAATATACATATATACAAGTAACTGGAAATTTGAAGTGATATTTCATTAGGAATCAAAGTGATTATTGGATTCAGTGCTGAAAAGACCACTTTTCTATTATGCATCTTACATATGGATTGCTAACCCAGGTTCACAGTTCACTAATATTAAGGAGAAAATTTAAAAATCAATAAAAAATGCCTTCTGCTGAGAATTAGAAATGAGTGCAGTATCTGCACCCATCCATGACAGGACCTACCACTTTATCATTACATATTTGGAGATGCTCAGAAAACTGTGAAGACACAATTCAATCATGTTCCAGAATTTAAAAAATATTTACTTATATTTTCAAAACAAAATTATAAAAATAGAACCTGCTCCTAATTGAATCTTGCCCTTCAATGCAATGTTTTGTGGTGAAGATAATCAAGCAGACTTTGAATGGAAATTCAGTGTGTGCTATTCCGGGGCTGTGCCTTTCATGGGCAGCTCGTGGCTTGGCAGTTTAACCCTTTGCCATTTTGCATGGTGGTTACTGCTATGACTTTTTGCTGATTGCCTGTAATTGATTGAGCAGTGGGTGGTGGACAGCAGGGGAGTGAGACCACACATGAACTGCAACGAGGAAGCACTCAGGAAATTCATCTTAAGATTTGAAGTTCTTTCAAACATAACTGCCCAATTCTCTGTAAGAGGAGCAAGGCCTTTGGGAAAGGAGAATTTGTACAGAAATAAATCTACTCAAAACCTCAGCTATTCGCATTCTATGCAATACAATCTCTACATGACATAATTTAAGGATTTTCAGTTGTGAACCCATTATTTGACTAAATTCTTTTTCAAAATGTCTGAGTATAATACAATACCTAACCTAACTTCCAATGTATCATTTACAGAATCATAAAATGTGTAAGTTAAAAATGATAAGAATTGACCTACATAATAGATTAGTGTGCAGGTATCCTGTTTGGCAAGGAGTTTGGGAGGGGGGAGGCTTTTCTTAGAAAGGACTAGAAAACAGTAGTTTTCAATGACTGTAATACTTAGGCTAGGGTTCAGACAGCAAGTTCATTTCATTCTATCATATCTGCGATTTTATTTTATTCTCCTTAGAAGCTAATAAATTAACCTATTACTGTCCCTACTGTACCATAGACTCTGGTAGCAGAAAAAAAGATTTCTGATTCAGAAATAAGGAACTTTAGAACTCATAGTACCATACATCATGTGAACATTAACCCTATGTACTAACTCTGCCCCAAGCAGTAGCCTTCAGATAGGGATGACCCCTGGCCCTGTTCAGCCCTGTTCATTTGAACTTCTTTGATCTTGTACTAGAACTTGCACATGCACCCGTAGTTGCTGTGAACTCTGTGAGCAACAGGCCAGTCGTGTTTGGAAAGTTCGGCTTAGAGGGGTCCCCTGAAATCTCTGGCTCTTCCAATCTTGCTGCTGACTCTTCTGCCAGGACCCCTGAGCCTTCAGAGGGGAGGATGTGATATAGATTTCCCATTTAGAGCTGAGCAATCCACAATCTCTTTTTCTCCACAATTTGTCCAGTTTGGAGATCTTCATATTGCATAAAGATGCTTCTCTGGTGAGAGTTAAGAGCTACACTGATCTGTAGATACTCAGATAATTATTTAGAGAGCAGTTGGATATTAAGTCTATTTAGCAGCATAGGAGTAGGTAGTAGGTGATCCCTAGGTCAAGTTTACCCATCCATGGGTTCTTGGTCTAGTTAACAGTGCTAGGTACGAGTTCTATCCTATGAAGAGGGTCTTATAGCCAATCATAAAGCAGTTAGTTAACCCCATAATACTCATGCCACTATTGCCATCAGTTTATAGGTAAGGAAGCTACTATGCAGAGATTTTAATAATTCAAAAATCACAGAACTGAGAAGTCCAACCCACCTCTCACATCATGGCCCATTTTCTCACTTACAGTGTCTCTGAAGTAGTTTGGAATTTGAGAATTTGGTCATTGAGAATTTGTACTGCTCTTTGGGGCATTTTAATAAATATAGACTTATCATGATTGCACACTCAAAAATACTTTTTGCAATGTTTTTCTTAATTCAGTTCGATCTTTGACAGTTTCATACTTGTATCTAATGCATTCTGATTAATAATTCCCCTCCCTCTTTTATCTCTCTCTGATGCCAATCAATACCTCCTCATACCCAGAAGTCTGTTTACCAGATTCCTAACTTTTGGTTTTGTTTTAAGAGTTAGTTTATCATGGCTGTCTGTGTAAGAAATGGATTGGAACTAACTATTGAAGCTTGATGGAGTCATTAGTAGGAACAGGATTGAAGACAATGATTCCCCTTTCCTTAAATCTATCAGTAGCAAATTGTTCAGAGGGTGGGGACTCCTAAGCCACTAATCCATGCATACTAACTACTATTTCTGTGTATAACTAATTCAGGAACCTACAGCTCTTAGGAGTTCATGATTACAGTTTCTGTGTTTCACTGATAAGATGGCATTTTGTAAAAAGATCTTTTAATATACACGCAGTTTAAATACAAATGTCACAAAGAATAGAACATTTAATAGATGAGGCTGGTAATAGAGCTTTCTCTCTACATAAAGTTAAAATGTCCACATAACGTCTGGAGGTAACACCTTTGTCTTGTTTTGGGAAACCTTGCCTAGTTTATACCTTTGTCCTTAGGTATTCATTTACAGTGCCTCTACAACATGTTGTAGTTTTTATTGTAGGGGTAGGATTGTTTTTCAGAAGTTTATAAAAATAGCGTAAAGGAACTAGTTGGGAAATCTTATATATCCAAGTAGCATTTTTGAATTCTTATATATGCGTATGTACTGTATTTACATGATTTCCCCTTCTTACTCTCTTCTCTCACTTTCTACATTACAACTTCATCCTCTAAAACTCAGACTCTTTTTCCTTAATCATTATTGTTAAAATACACACACACACACACACACACACACACACACACACACACACACATACACATACATAAACACGTAAGTATAACCTGCTGAGGCCACTTAGGGTTACATGTATGTGTACATGTTTAGGACTCACCATTGATATTGGATAACTAATTAGGGGCTCATTCCTGTGGAAGAGTAATCCTCCCTCTCTCAGTAGCCAAATAGCATTTTTGTTTATTTTTGAGATTGTAATTTAATTACATCTTTTCTCCCTGACCCTTTTTGCCTCCAAATCCTCCCATATACCTCCCCACTCTCTTTCAAATTCATGCTCTCTTTTTTAATTAATTGTTATTGAATGGATATATGTATTTGCACACACACACACACACACACACACACACACACACACACACACGCACACATATTGCTAAATATAACCCATTGAGTTGATACACTATTTTTGCATGCGTGTTTTTAATGGCTGACCATTTGGCATTGGAAACCAATTGGTGTGCTTTTTCCCAGGGTGGCCCACCGCTCCTATTTCCAGCTTGACTCAGATGTCTATAGTTCTTTGTGTAGGGCTGAGGTCTCAAGGGATTTTCCCAATCCAGTTTGGCATGTCCGTTGGTGTCTTCCTTGTTCAGCTCATATTTGGGTGGAAGGTTGGTGCAGGTGCAGCTTCTGATGTTGCTAGAAGATATAATTTCACAACAAACTTCTTAATCCTCTGGCTCTTAGAGTCTTTCTATTCCCTCTTCCAAAATGCTCTCAGGGCCTAAGGTGCAGGAGTTGTTTTGTAGATGTATCATTGTGACTGGTCCCCACAACTTTGCATTTTGGTTGGTTGTGGTTTTGTGTAGTCGGTCTCTCTCTGTTACAAAGAGAATTATCCTTGATGAGAGAGGTGAGGAGAATCTACAAACAATAATCTACTAAACCAGCATAATCCCTAACTACAATCTGTAAACATTTGTCCTTATACCCAAGTAGCACTTTTACAAATTATACTTCTTCGTCAAGGAATTCTTGTCAAAACCATTCATATGAAAATGTATCCATTCATCAAACCCAGTGCCACCTGACTGACACTTTCTAACATACACAGAAATGTACATCATGGCAATTTTAACCATTTCTACTTTGAGTTCTTTTCCCTGTAGCTCTGTAACTCTCATCAAAAACTGACAGGTAAACTCTGACTAGTCACAGATGTAGCTATACTAGGACAGAATAAAACACGAGTTGTTAATCTGAAAGTTTAGTCATCCATCTTGAAATAACATTTATTACAAAAAAATTATTTACCTGACTACACATTATTGAAATCCTGTGTATACAAAGTAAAATTTACAGCAATTTCTACCTTTGCATAAATTAAATAACATATATGTATCTGAAATTATTTTATAGTACAGCATTCAGAATAAGGAAAAAATGAATTTGAAGTTTAAATATGTGCATGTACATGTATTTGAATATATAAATTAAATTACAATAAAAATAGCATTCAATTCAATTTTTCATAACTTTATTGTTATGAAAAATTGCATCAGTTCCTAAAAGTAACAAAGTTGGAAACAATATCAACAAAAGGAGTAAGTATACTTCCAGAAATTTGTCATCCCATTGAGAAGAGGATAGGTTCTCAAGAAACTAACATAAGAAAGTAACAGTTTCAAACAGTTCACCTCCATACAGATACCCACTCTTAATAATCTATCCTGAGTGCAGAAAACAATCTGTGAAAGGCAGAGAATGTGAAAAGAGATACGATGTAATATCCCCTCTCAAACCAGGTATTTGTAGCAAGCAGTTATAACCATGAGATAGTAGTAAATATACACACAAGCCCATGGTGAATGCAATATGACTCAAGCGGTGTTAAAATTTATTCACACTTTCAGCAGCAGATAAGATTACTTGTCACAAAACAGGATCCTCAGGGGTTATGTTGAAGACAGCTTCGTTTCAATTAAAGAATGAATAAAGATCATACTTGGAAGTCATTTAGATAGGATTTCAGAAATTAGAGTTAGACAGCATAGTACCAGGAGTTCCTAACTACCACGATTAAGGTATTACAATATGCAAATAAACAAGTGGACAGATCAGTACTGGACTCTAGAAGCTTAAAAGATCTTGGGTGTATTTTGTATAGCTCTTGACCAAGACACCTGACCATTTTTCCCCATTTTTTATCATATAAAACAGGACAAGCACATCATTCCCTACTGTGAGAATGAAATTAGAAACATTTTAAAGAATTATTTAAGAATTCAGTACTCTAACACTAAACATGTGGAATCTTCTTGGATGAAATTCAAAATGTTCTAAACCTTTGTTTTTTCAAAACGTGATAAGTGTCTTCTTTATCCTTCCTCTCTATCTTCTCCCTCACATTATCATTACATATGTTTTTACAGTTAACATACATACTTGCTGTTGAATCACAGGTAACAAATGGGGATGTGAACTCCAAAAAGAACAGAGAGTACAAGTGAAAGTCTCTTCTCTCCCAGAGGTAAGAAAATGCAGCTCAAAGGATGGGCAAGCACCCAGCACATTGTTCAGCATGGCTGAGTGTTGTGTGGATCCACTACACCAGACCAGCTACAGAACAGAGCTCCTGGGGATGAGCCTATTTCCTTCCACCTTCCCCAGTGAAGATTCTGTCTTGACAAAGAGCTTCGAGAACTTTAATTTCCAGGCTGCCCACTGCATTATAAGCAGCAAATGCATTCCTTCAGGCTGCTGTTCTTTCTCACTCTCATTCTCCCTGAAAAACCTTGTGTGCCAGTATTTCAAACATCTATAGAGTTATGAGGAGAGTCTACAGTGCCGTCATGGAAGAATTTCTATCCTTATTGTTAAACTCCTTCTGTTGGGAATGTCAGAAGAAGGTAATCTTCTCAAAGAAAATGACAGATAATTAATCTTCCAGGACTAAGAGAAAGGAGACCAATTTAAATAGTGTTGCAGCTCATTTTGAGTTATATGGGCTTTCATTCTGAAGTCCAGTGTCACTGGAACTGAAAAACAAGAGATCCATTAGAGAAAATGAAAATAACACTCTGTTTTGGTATCATTTTATTCTAGTTTGTAATTATTGTTGCTATTTTAAACATATTTTATAGATTTCATATCTCTCACACAAGCCTAGGTATGTGATATGTATTTAATATTAATGAAAATTTAGATCCACACAGAAAGGCTTTGTCTTGACTTTTTCCTTTAAAAAAATAACTACTCTTGTACTTCCAAGAACATTTAAACTTTTTTCTAAATCTGGAATCGAGGGTTCATGGAGTCAGAAAGCCCTCATTGTCCAGGAGCAAAGGGACATAGGCAAAGAAACTGTGACTGGGAAAGGAAAGAGAAGATTGGGGGAAGAAGTAGGAAGAAGGAGAAAAGGAAGAAATAGAGGGGAGAAGAAGAGAAGAGGGGAGGAAGGAGGGGAGATTAGACAAGCAGTATTCACACATGGATTATAAATGGGAATTTTGAGAAACTGTTCTGGCAGTTCTTATTTGTCCTACCAAAGAAAGTGGAGCACATATATAGAAACCAAAGAAACTTCAGTGATAACAGAGTCTAAGCATAAACAATGGTTATAATGCGTTAGTCAGAATCTGGCTAGATATCTCAGTGGTTAGAGCAAATGCTGCTTTTGCAGAGGACCCAGTTCCTAGCACCCATATTGGTTGACTCACAACTTATCTGTACTCCAGCTCCAATGGATCTAATACCCACTTCTGACCTACATGGGCACTTGAATTCATGTGCACATACCCACACAGAGACATGTACACATAAGTAAAATAAGTCCTTTTTTGAAAAAGAATCCATTGGCTAGGAGAACCCTTCTACGGAACTTTATGTCTAGGCCCTAGACCTGTTACAACCCTGGCCTTATACAGGGTACATAAGCTAAAGCTGCTTCCATTTTCTCATCTGTTAGGTGATACATTTCACCTAGATTTCAAATCTTTGGTGAGAAAAAAAGTCAAATCCATATGTAAAATACTTAGGATATTGTCTGTCAAGCAATGGAAGGAAGATGTGGTAATGTTGGACATGAATTATTACTATATAATCTTTATCCCTTCTAGTACCTCCCTAATACTTCATTATATCAACAAGCTTACTGAAGAAAACAAACAAACCAGAAAATATTTACCCATAAAAAAATACCAAGTTAGTTCCAATTTTGAAATAGAACTTGAATACCATGTTCTAAATTTTGGCTCATTTAATCAAAATGTATTCTCATCCATGTTTTTCTAGTTACCAAGCTTACCAATATACCTCTCCATGAGACAGAATTCTATAAAAGTAACTGCATGCATTTATTCCACACTTTAATCAATTAATCCAAAACTTAAAAAGTATAAATAAATCAAACATTTGTCACAAGTATCATAATAAAAAACAATGAAACATACCACCCGGATATTGACTCAAGAGTAACTTTAGGGATAAATTTTAAATAATGATAGCAGAATACTTAAGGGAGACAGGGAAGTGCATAGAAGGAAAAAGTAAGGAGTCGCACTGTAGTTTGTGACTGGGATGTGGGAAGTAACTTTAAAAATACAAAGAAGTATACAAACCCATAGTCCCATGGCACACCTCTACTAATGTCAACAATGTCTACTTTCCCTCCATCACAGCAGAAAGGTTCTCTCAAGCCCGTGGCAATAATCTGAGCATCCTCTACAGTAAATGCTAGGAAGCTAACCGGTAAAGTTTCAGTTCCTTTGCAATTAGAAATTTATTAAGAATTGTAATTAGAAATTGCTTCTAAGTTCATTGTTCTCATGTATGCATGATCCAAAATCAGTTCCCTTATATTTTAGCAGTTCTGTTAGCTTTCTACTTGAATTAGCTTATTAGAGTGGTTCTCCCACGAAAAGGACTTGAAAGAATGAAAACTGTCTGTGTGTGTTTGTGCACACATGTGTGCAAGTGCACACACACGTGTGCTCATGCATGTGACAAAAGGAGGGGAGAGAGAAGGAAAGAGATTACAAAGAGACAATGGGAATATGAGTGAGAACTTAAGGAAATGTGCCACATAACTGCGAAGAGTGTAGACTAAAGACAAAGACCTCATGATTAGTCCAGAGGTTACAGGTGCAGATAATAGTTGAACTTGGAGTTGAAGGCAGTCTGCAGGGAGAAGTCCTTCTCCTGGGGGGGAGATCAGTTTTCTATTGCAGTCTTCCAAGGAACTGGTGAGATGACACTTTAGAGAGTAATCAGATTATCCAGGCTACTGATGTGTGTATTAATATCAGCTATAAACACCTGCACAGAAGCATTTAAAATAATGCTTATCTTGATGTCTGAGTTTCACAGCCTAGGTAACTTGACACATGAAAATAAGCCATCACAACTATTTAGAGAAGATTTGTTGTCCACATGAAAAACTCTATTATATGATTTCCATAATGCTGCTAATAAAATTTTAGGCTAAGGACTACAATCCTTATTCCACTGGTGGAGGAAAATGGTTTAAGAAAATGTCTTGTCCTGATCCATCAAGTTTAAATAAACAGAAAGTGATTTAAGCCAAAACTCAGGATTCCACATGCAGTGTCCTCAGTAACTCTGCTGCTGCCAGTAAACCTGCTGGAGAAGGTAACACCAAGCCATGGGAAAATTCAGAGAAACACAATGGTAAGTACTAACCTCCTCTGGAAAAAGTTTCTGTCCATCATATTCCTAACTTAAGTCTACAGGAGGCTTTATGGAATAATGTTTGTCAAGATGGCTAAGCAGCAAAGGGTAACATTTGAGAATGGAAAAGAGTGTGGTAGTTTAAAGCCTACAATACAGCTGCACGTTTCAACAAAAATGCATCTTGATGAATGAGGTATCCAACTATGGATACTTTCCTCTTGTCATCCAGCCTACATTTCCAGTCCAAGCACATCAACTCTATACTCACACTCATCCCCACAGTGTGCTAGTTTTCCGTTCCCATTTCCCAACGACAGCTATTTCTTCCAGACAGGCTGTCTTAACGAAGACATTGCTATTTCTTCCAGGTTTTCAAATGACATCATTAACATTTTCCAGTGTTTGTCCCCTACATCTCACATCCAACAGAACCATTTCATCACCTGAGTTAGTTTTTGAGAGCCTGGGAAGATTTAAGAGGGTCTCTAAGTGCCCAAACTGCAATAATATCTGTTTATATTACAAATAAAGTGGTAAAAATGGTAAGCTTAAGTTCTCAACAGTATGTGCCCAGCTCTTCAAATTCTAAGCTATTTGTAGCTTGTTTAGTAAAAGGGCCACCTCTGTGCTGAGACTTTGGTATAATTCTTTCAGAGTGGTAAGTGTATGTAAGACATATTCCTCAACCCCTGCCCTCAGATAAAATTAATTATCTTCTTAAACTCTAAACTCGTCTAAAGATAGGATATATTACAGTGTTTTAGAGTTAATTATTTATGCCCATGACTATGCTTCAGATCTAGGCTTCTTAACCAAAACAGTAACACTGTCTGTGCATTAAGCTCTCTTTGCTGCCCTTTCATATCAGCATTCTTCTAGGTACCAAATGTAGAGTTCATCATCTGTCAGTCTCCTGCAATTGCTTCTTTCACGTGTCTCATACTCCATCTTACTTTCTTGGCAGAACCCCAACTCTAATTAAACCTACCTATCATCCTCCTCCATGTCACACCCAGGCAAGCGTACTTTGCCTGAGAATCATTAAGTCAGGCCTACCAGTCTTAATTGCTGATGAATTATCACAAGGATCAAATACATAACACGAAGGAGCAGCCTTTTCATACTTTCTTCCCCCTTTAAACAAGAAACTACTTTTTTTTGTTAATGTCATCAGTCTATTGTAGATTACTGTCATGTCATCATTATTTTTATTTCATTTTGGATATTTTTCTCACATGACAGAAGGAAAAAGTGCTATGAGGTTTCCTACACTGGTATTAAATATGCTGACTCAGAATGACACATGACCTTGGTTCATGACTTTTGAGGTCCAACAAGCCATATTGCATACCGACTATACAAAAGTCAAACAATTACTTCTATCTAGGCAATAGTGACTACCACAGACTTCATTATACATTTAAATTACTAAATGTTTATAATAAGTTAATCAGGTTTCTTGATACTAAATATGTAAAAGGAAACAAATCATGTCCTTTTTTTACTTTGATGAGCAAAATATGTCTCTTTGACAAGTTAGTCTTTGATGCATAGACCATTAAGAGTTGAAGAGATGAGGTTTCTAGCACGACAGTTAGGGTGTTTGGCCATCCCATCACAACTACTGATGGATCTGGATGCAGAGATCCATGACTAGGCCCCAGGTGGATCTCTGGGAGTCCAATTAGCGAGAATGAGGAGGGTTTATATGAGAGAGAATTGTTGAGACCAAGGTCGGATAAAGCACAGAGACAAATAGCCAAACAAACGGAAACACATGAAATATGAACCAATGGCTGAGGGGTCACCAACTGGATCAGGCCCTCTGAGTGGGTGAGACAGTTGATTGGCCTGATCTGTTTGGGAGGCATCCAGGCAGTGGGACCGGGTCCTGTGCTCATTGCATGAGTTGGCTGTTTGAAACCTGGGGCCTATGCAGTGTCCCTTGGCTCGGCATGGGAGGAGGGGACTGGACCTACCTGGACTGAGTCCACCAGGTTGATCTCAGTCTGTGGGGAAGGCTTTGCCCTGGAGGAGATTGGAATGGGGGGCGGGCTGGGGGGAAGGTGAGGGGGGCGGGAGGGGGGAGAACAAGGGAATCTGTGGCTGATATGTAGAACTGAATTGTATTGCAAAATAAAAATTAAAAAAAAAAAGAAAGAATACAAAAAAAAAAAGAGTTGAAGAGAAAGATCAGGAGGAAGGGCATTCTAGACAAAGGCACAGCTATCTAAGACTGTAGTAGAAATGTTTCTGTTCTACTACATGGGTCCCAGGGATCGATTCAAGCCATCTAACTTAGCAACAATGGCTTTGTTAAACTGAGTCACCTCACTAGCCATTATAACTATCATCGTATATTAAGTTAAATCTTTCTTTTGAGACAGGGGTACCTGAACTAGGAGACAAAGGCTCTAGAGATCACATAGATACCAAGCAGAAGGGACCCTGTCTGTAAGTCTCTTTCAGTATGGACTCTGGCCAATGTTATACCTATCATAACCACACTTAAGTAAATGGAATAATAACTGAACAAACCATCCACACATTAACCTTTCCATGGACCTTAATATTCCTTTAGAAATGTCTTTACTATTGGGTTTGTCTTTCTGCTCTGCCAATAAGCTCAGGAATGACAGACTGTCTTTGTCACCCTGGTAGGTCTTGTGTTTATCAACTTACACAAGCTAAGAATCAGGAAAAAAATTATCCTTTCCTATTTCCTTTTAATGAAGAGACAGAAAGAAGACTGTGGTTTTATGTTCCCTCAAAATTTACATTTTGATATCTGACACCCACATTTATGGGATTGATAGGTGGCACACTTAAAAGGTCTTAATGTCATGTGGGTGAAATTTTGACTATGATTTATAATTATAGAGGAGACCTCAGAGATTCCCCTTACTTCCTTGTGCAATGTGAAGATGCAACAAGATGGTGCCCCCATTCCTGGGGAGAGAAATGGACTCTCAAGAGATATTGAATCTGCTGATGCTTTTATCTTGGATTTGTCAGCTTCCAGAATCATAAGAAATAAATGTCTGTAGTTTACTAACTTTCCACTTAGTAGCCAGAGAAGACTTTGAGAACACCTTTTGTAAAAATCAAATCTTGATTTTGACCTGCCATTACAAAGGAGAAAGATAACAGCTCTTAATTGGAGGTTTTTGTTCATCCTCAGGACCAACAACTGTCAAAGCATGCAGTTTTGGATGAGGAGGAGAAAGCATGGCCTTAGGCCAGGGAGGACTTCACAAGGCTCCTTGTGGGAAAACCCATGACCTCCCTCTGACAGCAAAGAAAGAACAGAATCCTAGTTATATTCTCATGGATCAGACTGGTCCCCATGACACACAATACTTCAAAGACTGGCATGAAGTCTTTCAACTGAAGTTCTACAGGAGGCTTTACCCACAACCTCAGCTTTTGTTCTCTGCTCAAATAGAATGCCTACACACTGCAGTTTTCCGTCAAGTAAGCGTGTTCTGCACAAAGAATATGTAAAGTTTAAACCAAATCTTTCATATCCCATGAGGGAAAACTCCTTGGATACAGCAATAAATAACTGACAATTAAATCCACATCTAAATATCAGTTATGCTTGAAAATATCACAGGAAATTCCATTACAGATCATTTAGAGATTGATGTGGCCACTAGTGGAAGCAGCTTTTTCTCCCCAGAGGGAGTAAAGTACTCTGTAAATGCTCCATCCTCCCAGTGCAAACAGAAGGCATTAAGGTTACATAAGCTATGCAGTCTTCATTGATTTGTGAATGGGAGTAGCAGGTACTATTAATGAACCTCTCTGTGAGTCAACACGCAAGCAAACAGCCTAGTAGTTTCAAGCTTCAATGTGAAATATAAACTTAGCTATTCTGGGGCTGTAGATGCATACCCACCGAGGCAACTGGGAATAATTCTCTTCCACCCTCTATGACTCTCTCAACTCAAACAAAGAACAAACAATTTTAATTAAGACTTTAAAATATCTGTGCATTAGAATACATAAAACACAACATTGTGGTTCCTTTCCAAGCGACATTGTTTCAAATAGAAATCTAGTTAGATCATTTTAAAAAATGGTACTTTACCTATGGTTTATAAAATGATAAACCTAGATAAAAAAAATAGTAAATCTAAATTACTACCACAGTGGCTCAAAGTTCAAGCTTTGATCAGAAATAGACTGAGAGCTTCTACTCAAATTATCCTGAAGGAAAAAATGATAAAATGCATCATTTTCTTTTTGACAAACATTTGTTTCCATGGAGTTCTCTTAAAATAATTTCCCTCTTGACTTTTCTCATTAACTAAACACACCACAGGCAACAACTTTCTCTATTTCTGCTTATTTATTAGTTTGAGGAAATGATAAGGAGTAAATTAAGTTTTATTTAATACAAATGAGCAAAGATTAAGACTAACTTGCAGTAAAATGTGTTCAATATATGAAACATAGTTTTTTGGGGCACTGAGACCGGGCCTTCAGCTTTCTTCATACCATACAGCAAATCACTAGCTAAGGTCTGTGTTAAATGGATGTTATTAGGCCCCTGAGAAAAATGTCACTTATAGAAAGAATGGGCCAACGTCAATTTGATTATCAATTATTCGACACATTTTCTTTGCCTCTCTTTTTGGCAGTCTAGACACTAGAAGAGGCAACCCTTGAGTGAATAGGTAGTGATGCCTTCTATACTGCTGCAGTATTCATCATGATGTCTCTTTATTTTTATTTAATTCAAAGGACTTTCACTTTTTTATTTTATGTGTTACCCACAATTCTAGGAATCCTATAGTTCCAAGTTTTTTTTCTAGAGAACTCCTTATTCAAATTGTTTCTTTTATTTCCCTAAATAGCTCATGTTAGATCTGTATTTCTTATGAAATGATATTTATTTAGTGACATTAACATGTATTAGAGGTATAGGCATTCTAATAGATACAATGAATTATCAATTAGATCATAGTTTAGCATTTTTTATGTGTTTAATTATGACATCCAGAAGATAACTTTAATTCAGAGCTGGAAGTTATGGGTTTTAGATCAGATTCTATGATTTTTATTGACTCAGTTTTGAGCAAGTCATTTATCCCAAATCTCAACATTCTCAGTTGATCACACATTTCCCACAGTTGTTGTACAAAGTAAACATAACTGAGAAATAAGTGCTGTGCAAACTGCTAGCACTATTATAAGAGATTTACGATGCTTACTTTCATAACACAAAAACCTAATTGCTTCATGTTTTTAGTTGAAGATCACATAAAACATCAAAAATTCAGAAACCATCAAACTTCCTAGAGATTATAAATTGTGAACACATAACATATTGGCTGATGAGACAGCTCAGCAATTAAAGGTGCTTAATATAAAGTATGAGGACCTGAGCTTGATTCCCAGGACCCACATGGCAAAGATGAGCACCATCTCCTGCAAGATGTCTCTGACCTCCACACACATGCTGTGGGATATTTGGCCAGGCACATACATACAAAATAACTAATAAATGTATTTTAAACATTCTTTTTAAACCATAAGGTTGCTGTTAACACATATGAATAATAAAGCCTTGGGAAACTACTTTTAATAAACTTTTAATAAATTTTTCTCTCTTAATGCTCAACAGTATTTATTTCAACTGTAAGTACTAATAACTCAATGGGAGTACTTCACTTGTCCTCAATCTCTATAAACTAAGAAACAATATAATTTGATACTGTGAAATTTAACTATATATGCAGTAGTGTTAAAATGCTAATTAAATAATTACACTCTGACATTTTTCATTAATTTCAATTAAGAACCTCTTTCCTTTATCATCACTCCCTTTGCAAGTTTTGACTACTTACCTACAAGAACCTATGTTACCAACCTGCTCTCTTGCAACTTCCACCACCCGTGATGGATATAAACTACCATCGTTTCCCACTCGGATTAGCACAATCATCCCAAACAGATAGCTTTGCTTCCTCTTTGGCCCTCCTTTAATCCATTATCTGAAAACTAGAAGAAATAGATAGTAAGTTGCATTACTCCTCTGTTGACATTCTCCACTGGCTCCCCTCCACACTTGAGATAGAAAACATCCTAATTTGTCTTTCTTACACCTTTCCACATGGTCTGGTGTGTTTCCTTCTTGCTCTGATTTCCTTTCTTTTCTTACCACTCAGGTACTACTTCCTGAACTCCATTGGAAGTGATAGATTCCTACCTTGGGAATCGTGAATTTGCAAGAAATTATATTCATTCGATATTAGACACTAGCTTCAACACCACCATTTTCCATAAATCTATCCCATCATTTGCATCACCCAACACAAACAGATTAGTATATTCTTTGATTACAAAATAACAGTACTTTGAAGTCTCCCAGAATCCCACTAAAATGTGGATCCCTAAAATATTTTCTAGAGAAAAGTTCTGCTTCTACTTGGAACATTCTCCACCAGACCTTTTCATGGACTGTCTTTCTTTCGTTTTTCTTTTTCGTCTTTTGCCCTTTCATATTTCTGCTCAGCTGTTACATCTTCAGCAAGGTTGTCACTGACCACTCTCTACATATGTCAACCACCCCTTTATATACATTATATTTCTTATTGATTACATCTCTAACCATACTGCATTTCAAAATTTGAATGAGTTATGAAATTTTGATTTATGTATATATGCAAGAACTCAACTTACAGTATTTCTGGCCTCTCTTCCAAGATGCTCCCTGAGCCAGATGATCAGGAAGCCTGCTGTGAACAGTCTCTCCTAGAAATCGCTGCATGAACAGAACTAGAACAATGGCAAAGTCAATAGACATGCTTATGTGGAGGGATGGAAATTTTATGGGATCCCACCCAAAAAAAGAAATATAGGCAACTAAAGACTGCTGGAAGAGGGCTAATTAGCCTGTCCTGAGCCTTTATTCGTTATCTATTATAAAGTGTTCAGCCCTGAAACTATATACACACAAACAACAGAAACAGACTCAGCATGTTGTTTTTAGATATGTGCATACATGCATATGTATGCATGTGACATTAACAAAGAAAAAGAGGCTATCAACTTTGAAAGTGGGAAATGGCAGGAGAGTGTTTGGAAGGAAGATATCTGGGAGGGGCTAGAGGGAGGAAAGAGAAGCAGTAAAGTGATGTAATTCTATTTTCATTAGAAATGCAGTTTATAAATTAGCAGAGAAGAGAACTCTGCTTATAATTACACATGAAGTATGTTATTATAAGATAATAATAATTTTCATAAGCAAATTATGAATTTTCACTAGCAGTACCAAAGTAATTTGTAATGTATTCTATTGCTCAACAAAAGTAGAGATGGGAAAACAGATAATTCTCTCAAATATTTTTCAGTATCTTCATTTATTCTGTTTTATTTTATTGGGTTAAAAATAAGCCAACATGTAAATGAGAACTTGAGATAATTGTTTAAGCTGTTATTTATTTATTTATTTATTTTTAAAGCACTAACAACTGCCCATCTTCATTTGCAGAAGCGGCAAGTCATAGTTCCAAGCTATTTTATGGCACATAGTATAAAAATGTCTGTCTGTCCCTGTCTCTGTCTCTGTCTCTGTCTCCCCTTCTCTGTTTGTGTGCATGCGTGTGTGTGTGCATGTGCGTGTGCGTGCGTGTGCGTGTGCGTGTGCGTGTGTGTGTGTGTGTGTGTGTTAGTATCAAAACAATAACTCTGGAAAGAATGTTTTCCAAAGTCCATTATGCTTACTGTAAATTAGACCAATATTTAACTAAAAGTTACCAAAATTTTGAATATCAACTTGAACCTTGATGACTCCTCTCTTTATATACATATTTGAGACCCCTCCCCCTTAGGATTATAAGTCTACTGCCACGCTCTGCTTTTATAGGAGTGCTAGAAATCAGAATTCAAGGTCCTAACACTTTTACAGCAATCTCTTCGCCAGCTAAATCAACTCCTCCAGCCTTCAGGGAAAAAAATCCTAAGTGTTAACATTGCCGCTGATACACAAGCAGATTTTCTACGTCAATATTAGTTCCAGGTCACATTTTTATTTCAAGCAGGCATCACAATATCAGCTGTTTTACAATTCAATTTGGCATTTCCAGTGAAAAACTCAACACACCACTCAGCAATCCTATCTAGTGCCTTAGCAATGATGTTCCAACTGGGCATCTGGCTGAAATACTCAGCCTTGCTGACATGCCTTGTATCCACATTCTGGCATGTTATTTGGAACCTCAAATATGGCATATTCTCTTCTATGAGACAAAGGAAGGCATAAAAATACATGTAACACTTAATAGCTTAAGTCTGATAAAATCTGATATTCTTGTTTTACATTCTTTTCCTAAATAATGACATTTTACTTTCCTAAATAAAATATAATCTTGACCCAATTTATAAAAATAGCAAGAAAGTATTCATTCATTTCCAATTGTATTGGTAAGTTTATTTATGGATTGTGCTATGGGGAACTGAGCAATGAATCTTCATCACTTTCTTCATTGTTTATATAGAGGAAAATAAAATATGTACTAGTTACTAATAATCCAAAGCAAAATAATCTGATTTCTTCTGTATCTTTCAGAATGCTTTTGGACATTAGTGAAGAAACACACAGAATCAAATTGAGAAGCTTCCACATCACATCTTAGTGACAAGCTGGACTGTGCATCAGTAAAGAGATGTGTTTCTCCAAGGAACTTGCTTTCCCACCTGCAGAGACAGTTTCTATGCCCTGCTTCTCCCACATTGGAAGGTCTTAACCATCCCCTCACTGAAACAGTAGATGGGATCAACCCCGGGCTTTCTCATGTTTTCACTGTCAGATCTGCACTCTACTGGACTCCTGCATGTGTTCTCATCACAGAACCAGGCAGGACTGTCTTTGTTAACTAAATCCACTGTCCTTGTGTAGATAATCCTGAGTGTCTTCCCAAAATGTATGAATGTGTGTGTCAGTTGGTTCTTCCTCCCTTCTTGCATCATTGGTTTTCCTCTCCTGAATGGACTGTCCCATAATTGGTTCTTCAAATTAAAAAAAAAAAAAAAAAAAAAAAGAACAGTCCAGAATGATGAGAGAGCTCAGTCAATAGAGTGCTTGCTTTACAAGCATGAGTACCTGAGGTCAATCCCCAAAAAACTGTAAAAATACTGAGCATAATAGCCTGCTTGTAATCGTGGGTTTAGGGAGATAGAGATAGGAGGATTCCTGGGGTTCACTCACTAGTCAGGTTAATCGGTAAGCTCCAGGCCAATAACCAAAAACCTTTTTTTTTTTTTTTTTGGTTTTGTTTTGTTTTTTGTTTTTGTTTTTGTTTTTCGAGTCAGAGTTTCTCTGTGTAGCTTTGCACCTTTCCTGGAACTCACTTGGTAGTCCAAGCTGGCCTCGAACTCACAGAGATCCGCCTGGCTCTGCCTCCCGAGTGCTGGGATTAAAGGCGTGCGCCACCACCGCCCGACAAAAGACCCTTTTCAAAGGAGGTGGATGACATTCAAGAGAATGACACTCAAGGTTGTCATCTCTTTGCCAGATGTGCATACACACACACACACACACACACACACACACACACGCATACACACACACACACACACACACACACACACACACTACAGATGAGTTAACTTTCAACTCAATTTTCTCCTAACTTCTACCGTTTGTTCATGGTTTTTTTCTATAAACTTTAAAATTTTTTCCTTTTATATCCTTTAATTCATGACCAAATTTGCTTTTACTCCAAACACTCTCTGATCAATGACCTTATCAAAGCTCCAGTTGGTCTCCATTTTGCAAAAATTAGTGAATATTTTTTGAGAGTTCCATAGACTCTCAGCAACATTAGATACTATTTAATAGTTCTTTGTCCTTAAGCAAAAGCAGACTCTTCTCTTTTACCTTATTGAGCTGCTCATAGTCCTCTCCTCTCCTCTCTACATGCCTCCTCCAGGGAATGTATGTATTTTCTAGGTCTTTAAATCATTTGTGTCTTCTTGATTTATAATTCTAGCCTGAATGCCTTCTCTAAGCTCCAATTGCTCCATAGCCAATTGCTTTCTCTCCCATTGGACTTGCACCTTTAGCAGAGTTTTCGAGTGTTAAATGTTCTAAAATTATCTTGATTATTCCTAGGAAAAAACAGTGTGTTTTCAACCATCTTCATTTGGCTCAACCAATCCCCAAACTGATTCTCTTTGTAATTCACACTCATATCCAGTTTATGAATAAGATCAATAGAGTCTCCTTCTAAAATGCATATAAGATCTGACCTCTTCCTTTTTAAAAAAACTGGTCTTATCTTCATCCAGATTATCATCTCTTAGAATATGAAACAGCCTAATTATTCCCATACTTACACTCTTTTTGTAATTATTTCTTTTATTTTTGGAGATTACAATTACATCATTTCTCCTTTCCCTTGTCTCCCTCATTCCTTCCCATATGCCACTCCTTTTCTCTTGAAAAGTTATTACTTCATTTTTTATTAACTGTTGTTATATATATATATATATATATATATATATATATATATATATATATATGTCTATGTGTGTATAGTTATTCCTAAATACATAAGTAAAACCCACTTAGTATATATAATGTTACTTGTATATGTGTGATTTCAGGGCTGACTGTTTGATATTGGATAACCAGTTGATCTGCTATTCCCTAGAGAAGACTATTTCACCTGCTCTAAGCATTCCATATTGCCTGTAGTTCTTCGTGTGGGGTTGAGAATTCATGGGCTTTCCCTTATCCACAATAGCATGTCCATGGTTGTTGCTCTTGTTCAGCTCGCATTTAAGCAGTCATTACTTTTGCCTGCTTTAGGTCTCTACACAATAGAAGACTATTGTTCTTACAAAGTTAATTCATGTCATTACTTTCATCAATCATGGAACTGTGATGAAAAGAAATAGGCCTCTGAATATTGAAAGATATTTACATTTTGTTTCTTGAAATTTAGGGGCAAACACCAGGATAACAGGTGAGCTTTTGCAAAGATACAGAAGCAGAGAAGTGTAAATGAGTACCTTCATATGTGTGAGTGTCTCTATGGTTATATCAAGGAATAGCCTAGAAAAAAAGTATTACATAAGAAGGAAAGAGCTGGAGCCAGAGAGAAAGGCTCTGGTTTTCTGCTTAGTATTTGAATTCATTTGGTAATTTCATTTCATGATGAATTGAAGGATGAGGTTAATTTTGTGTTTGTAAATGAGAAGCAAATGTAATGTAAATATATGAAGATTGTGTCTTCTGTATATTAAGTGATGGACCAGCCATGAGAGCCTTCTTGTCATATATCTTGCTTCTCTTTATATCATGGACCATTACACTGGCTCCCCTTTGGAGACTGGAAGTTGATAATAAAATGAAAATTTGTCTCATACCCCCATCTCGTTTTTTTTTCTTTGACAGAGGGACAAAATCTCACTTCCCATTGAAATAATTAAAAATCCATTGCTAACATGCTGCTTGTGCAGTATTTTGTTTTTTGTTGTTTGGTGTTTGGGGAGGGGCAGGGGGGAGAAATAGAGAGAGACAGAGACATGTAGAGAAAAGAGAGAATTGAGGATATATACTTTTGTAGACCTAGAGGAAGGGCTTGTAATTAAAAGCACACTTGCTGCTCTTATAGGGGAGCCAGATTTGATTCCCAGCACCTACATAGAAGCTAACACATGTCTGTAATTCCAGTTCTGGAAGATTCAACTAGTTCTTCTGGCATTCACAGGTACCACATAGGCATGTAGTACACATATACATGTAAGAAAAACTCATACATATAAAAAAAATAATGAATTATTAGATAGCATATACTGTTTTCTATCATAAATTTTTCACGGAAGGTATTCTGCATCTATTCACATTTAATACACATGTAAACATACTAATAGATTTTTGTCAGTGATTCAGGATTCAACATCTTGTGTAGACTATGTCAGCTGACTGACTGATCCACTCAGATGAGTGTCTAGAGATGAAAGAAATGAAAACATCTCTCAGTTTCAACTTAAATTTTGTAGTTAGCACAGCTCATTTCCTCTAATGTGTATCATCACCCTTGACCACTGCCAGCACCTCCAGATTTCAAAAGCTTTAGGGAACAAAAAGTAATTTTATCCTAAAGTAAATATTGTACAAGAATCCTGAAGTAAATCCCACTGGATTATATAATATTGTATCATGCAAATATTTTGTAAATGTGTAACTGAATCTGGCATCAAGTCCATTCACAACCTTTTAATACTTGGAGCATTGGTCAGTAAAGCAATTAACACTTGGAGGTCTGTAGCCAAAAGTTTTTATTAGGGAAAAGAAATCAATGAGGCTTTGAGGCTCCTGAGCAATTTAAAGATTCCAATTAGACATTGCAAAGAGAGTCGATATAATTTTAAATAACTATATTGGCAAGATCAGGTGTGTATAAGCTGCAAAAGTCAGTGTATTAACTGCCACAGGATAATTTTCACACAATTACAAGTGTGTTGTGTGTGTATTATAGTTTAAAACATCAAAAAGTTCAAGTATTTTTATGTAAATTCCATTATCTTCTCATCTCATAGTTTCATACATCCAATTGTGTGTGTGTGTGTGTGTGTTTTAATTAAACACAAGAATTTCACTTTTCTTCACATACAAGAAGAAGATGAAGAAGAAAACAAATAGATTTGGGTATATCAACCAAAATATATTTGAAATAAGAATGCAAACTGACTGCTTACAATTCCTCTTGTATTCAAGACTCCTTTTTACCTCTGTCACCATTTTTTGGTTAGTTCTCACATTATCAAGTGTTTTTTTTTAACTGTACAACAATTTTGGTTATCAGGATACAACTCTTGTGAAACTGTATCAAGGATGACTGTGAGAAGATAAAACATCAGCAAAGACTCAGAAGAGCGCTATTCTCCCCACCCAGGTGGAAGCAGTTCTGAAAAGAAGTGCTGAAAATCAGCTATCCACATTTACTCCTAGTCTTCCTGTTTCTACAATGTGAAGAGGATGACTTCTGAAAGTCAGCACAAAATTGTTAATTAAAGAAATTGGTTAAAAGGTCCAGAGAAACAGATGTATCCAGCCCTTGAGAAGAATTCTGTAATAAAACATTGTTTTCTTAACTAAAATGTCCCCTGATCATCTTTTCCACAATCTGAGAAATCCTGCCTACATGGCGTCTCAGAAGTCTTCCTTTCATTTCCCATGGAGGGTGGGAGAACAAAGAGAACTGGTGTAACTGGAATCATGCAACTGGGATAGATCGTAATTGCATATTTTAATGTCCTTAAAATTTTATAAGATTAGGAAGTGTCTCAGGAGAGTGGAATGAAAAGATACTTGGACTTTAGTGTCCTAGGCATAAGGAGGGTCTGGGCTGGTCACCTCCACGCTGCTCCAGCTGTCTAATTGCCTAAGTCCAAGTTTCTTCCTGTGTAAAATGTGGGTGTTACTGTGAAAAAAGGCAGTACTTTTTTAGCACTATATTTAATCATTCAATCATTTTCACTCAATGGTTAGAAGCAACCATTTTGTTAAATAGTGCCCTTTAGATACTTAAGTCAAACACAGTCGCAGTTGTTGAAAAACTTCTTATCCAGTTAAGGAAATCACATTTTAAACAAAAGCAATGTTACAATATGTAGTATATTTTGGTAATGTTTTCATGGGGTTGTGGTACTATCTGTTATTGTTAAAGAAAAAACAAGAACTAATTTATGAATACTCTATGTAGTTAAGATGGCAAAAGCTGAAAGCAGTGCCAACAATCCATTCTGCATTCTCCATCATTTTGTAGACATTAAACTGAACTTTCAGCTGGGCCTGCAGAATACCCAGAGCACACTTCAAATTTTCCATCTTCCTTGCAAACAGGTATTACCATACTGGTCTAATTTACAACTGATAGAGTAAAAGTAGAATGGATCTGAACAAATTTATATTTGTAGATTTAAAATAAAAGTAACCTATCTTTCCTCTCCTTTCTCCTTGTTTCATGGAACACCACTAGGTTATAGAGGACCAGGACATTGTGGATGAGAGACAGTCTCAGTGAAGCAGCAGAGGATGAGGGACATGGTTCCCTCAGTTGGTACCATTCCAGTTTTCATAGCCTAACCCCCAAAACTTTGTCCAGGAAAGAAATACCCTTCTTCATATTTAATACACTGACTTTTGAAAGTCTTTTTAAATATAGCTATTGGATTGAAGCACAGAATTTATCCAGAGGCCAGAGGGAGTCAGTGATGGGTGTTTCAGAAACAATTTCATCAAATTTCCATTTTGAAATCTCTCTTGGTCTGGTATACAAAATTAAATTGAGAGGTCATAAAGTAATAGTATAAAAGGTTTATATTGCATCATCAATTATGTGGCAATATTATCGTATCAGCAGCCAATATAAAAGAAAGAAAGCTTAATATGCAATGTTTCTCTAGAAATAAAACTGTAATTAAGTATAGTGGAAAGTGAGAATGCCAGATTAAGAAAGACCTGGCAGTCTTTCCTCATACCCCTGGATACGGGGTGGTATTAAAGGTAAACAGAGCACAGGATTTAATATGCTAATTCATTCAAGGCACTTGCCAAATTTTTTTGTTGACTATTACTAAACTTTATAGATTTTATAAACAAAATAGAACATCTATCACAGGCAATTAAAATGCTGTTAAGGGTTAAGGAGATCATCCAAGATTAAGATGGGAACTCCATCAGATTCAATTTGACAAGGAATAGGCCATTGCAAAAATCCAAGTTGTGGAAGTAAACATATGCTTTTGACCCTATTTATGGCACAGGCTAAGAATTTGGGGAGTTCTGAGACTTTACCCTACCCGCAGATTTATGAATGCTGCTAACTGAAGGCACACATACCTGAGTCTGTGGCAAAGGTTGTATTGTTTGCAACAGTAAGAGCAGCCAGAATATCACCACATCCTCACAGGGGTTGTCCTATGTCCCAGATTCCTGAAGACCTTTGAGATGGACAAAGTTGTTTATTGCTTGCACATGCAGTGCAGAGCAGAAGAGAATATTTAAGCTTAGGAAGCCTCAACATTTATAATATACCATAAAAAACAAACTTTTGTTCCAAGGAGAGGCATTATCATTGTATTTCATGGTTATCTGTTTTCAATGAAAAACAGATCAGAATAAAATTAGCCATTGTCACATAAAATTTACAAACATGCAAAATAATTATGTAGAATTATCTCCTGCTGCTGTCTGGATGAGACCCTCCTGAGGATATAAAATCTTACATAGACATATATTTGTCTTTGCTTGAGCAATTTTGCCAACATTGTACTGTTAAAACATTGACTATTAATATTGGATTATTCAGCATTTCAGAAGTTATATTTGGTGGATGTTTATTAATATCTTATCTGGGACAATATATTATGCTCAATATTTTTACAATACAAAATGGATAATATGTGGTCTGCATCCTTTAGATAGTCACTATTAGTAAAAAAGAGGGGCATGTTAGATCTGGTGTAATGAGAAATGATGGCAGAAGAAATTATGGGCTAATAACAGGTATCAGATGATCTAAACAAGAAAGGAAAATTTGAGGTGGAAACAGAATAGACAGATCTTGAATAGAAGAAACAATAGGTTGATGTGGGGTGGGGGTAGAGTGAAATATGCATTTAAAGTTAATCACATTAATAACAACATGGAAAATGATTTTGAAAGGGAAAAACTAGAAAAAAAAAAGAGACATCTCTAGTGAATGTTCTAAAGAAAGCCTTACTGCCAATCTGAATAGATGCTGTGTTGGTTAGTATCATTAGAAAGAGGGTCTCAGCTGACTAGGCAAGAATGTGATGTGTCTCAATGTATTATCAAAGATGAAGAGAGTAAAAATAACGAAAATAACTCATGTCAGTTCTGAGAGGTTGTTGAATCAACCTGGGTTCATCACTTAGTATGGTAACTTGAGCATTCATCTCTTCCATCCTCACTTAGAGACAAATCTGTGATGCAATGAAGTGTAAAATACTCAGATCTAGAGCATTGGCTTGAACCATTGGGAACCAAAGTGCCCTTTACCCTGGCCATAGAAATGTTAGTATGTAGCACTGAGACCCTGAGTGGCACTGCAGAGAAAAACAGAGGAGGAAAAAGGCCATCGTGGGGGTGGGAGGAGAGTATAATGGTAAGGATTTAGAGATAAAGAGAGAGAGCGAAGATGTAGCTTGGTGGTAGAGTACATGCCAGCCAGATACTAGTCTCTGGGTTCAATTGCCAGAACTAGAGGAAAAAATGTAGGAAAGAAAGGGGGTGGGGGATAAGAAATATGACGGAGCTTAATACTGAACCAATAGGCTACAATGACAAACCACTGAAGTTTTTGGTATTGAGAATTAATTTTCCTCTTGTTTGAATTGTGTTTTGCTTTCTTTTCAGTTTGCAACTGAGAGCATTCCAACTGAATCATGAAACCTCATGTTACAGGTACAGGACTTCAGTCTTTCCCCTGGAGTTGCTATTGAATGTGTTGCTTCACTAAGTATGGGTTGGACTACAGTGATCTCTTACAACCTTCTAATTAATTCCAGGTATTGATAACAAGCTAAATTTAAAAGCATGTGTAGGAAATCAGGTGTCTGTTAATATGATATTGCATATATGGAATGTGGCTTTTGAAGCATCTTTGTGTTTTAAATACAGCAGCATCTCTTCCACAGGATGTGCATAGATGCTTGCCTGCACTATTGACTTGTGTGCAGGATGAAATAAAGAATTCTTAGGCAAAAGTCAACAAACAATGACATGCCAGCCTAATGTGACAAGGACAGTGGCCCCTCCTATGCACATCAATCATGGCAGAACCAGAAATGAATATACAGCCTTGTTCAGAAGTGTCTCACAAAATTGCTTTAGAACACTGAGCCATAAAGTGCTTAGCTTAATGAGTTGGTAACATTTTGCAGATTTGCTTAAAACATGTTGCTTTCCAGACTGTGTTAACAGACTCCAACAGAGCTTGCCAACACACTCATCCTAAACAATTACATTAAGATCCATAAGGCCGTGTTTACAGTTCTGAGAAGCGAATGCATTGTTAATGGGCCATAAACTATCCTCTGATTCAATGCTTTGGTTTTTTGAAATTTGTGTAATAGTCAATGGAAATTTTCCAACATCTACTTGGCATGCAAGCGGAATTGGCTTCAGGGAAATAAAACTGGATGCTGAGAAGTATCCTCTCCACATATTTCTGATCTGATGTGGCTTTTTATATATATATAAAAGAACAATTTAAACAAAATTTTGAAAGATCATGCCTATAGTTTACAATATTTTCATATGTTATGGTGATGAGTAAATATCATGATAAACATTTTAAAAAATCCTGTGTGTACACTATCCTCCATTTCTCCTTAAATGTTCTTTGACATCTCTTGTGAAATGGCCGCATCAGTGAGTCCCAAATAGTCTGTGAGCAGACATTCATTGCGACTTCATGCTTGTCAACCTGCTATTTTCTGAGGCTGTTTTCTGGTTCCAACCTAAACGCTGAGCTGTTTAAACTACTGTTTTAAATCTTCCTGTGGAACTCGGCTCTCACACCAGTTTTCCATCTTTTTATCTTTCTCTCGTTTTCCTCTTTAGATTCTGCTGTCTGCATTTCTGCTTCATTCCCTGCTCATTCTAGAGACATCTTTCCTATGTCTGGCTAATATTTTTCAGTTCTTTTTTCCAGATGGTTCCATTTTTCTCTTACTGATAATTTCCATTTATCTCAATGTGTTTTTAAAATTAATTCGCATCATGCTTTGCAAGCCTGTTCCTTGTTTAGCTGAATTTCCTCGAGATTTTAGCTGTCCTCTCTCAGCTTTGCAATTATTCAATGACTCAGTCATTTGGCATATGTATATCATGATGTATAGCTTTGTATAAGAAATTGTCATATTTACTTGTTGCCATAACATATAAAACTACTGTAAACTATAGGCATGATCTGTCAATCTGCATAAGAAATTATGCCAGGCCTTATTCTACTCAAGCATTATAGTAACCCATTGATTGTCCAAATACCCCTCTGAGATAAATACTATCATTGCCCCTAGCTTAAAGTCAGAAAAATTAAGTTGCCCAAGCTCAAGCAGAAGTAATTCTAGCCCATGGTGTGTAGCTGATGCATTGTGCCAATTGTGCTTATTAGGTGTCCAACAGCCCCTTGGGAGATCAGGTAAACGGTATCTAAAGAGAAAAGAGTATTTATATGTTGTTCACCCTGAAAAGTTAAAGGATGATTTTGGAGAAACAAGAGAAACATAACCTTTTTGGATAGAGTGTAAAATCAATAACAAAGCTGCTTTACAAGTTTTTGTGAACAAAGGAGCAGCAGTTTTTACTTAAATGCACCCTTTGAAAAGAGTTAGGAAGTGTAATAGAAAACAAAAGTATAATTTCATTATTTACATAAAAGTCAATTTAATCAATTATGTAGGATTCTTACTAGCACAAATTAGTTCCGTATACATAAAAACCACTAACAAATGTTAATTTTTGTTACTATTATTATATTAATACTTTCCTTTAGCAACCACCCAGTATATTTCCATTGTATAGTATATACATTTGATGTTTTGCTTTATCTTTATTTTTAAATTGCATTTACTAACATATGAATATGTGTATATATGCACATACAGAGACAAACATACATGCCAAGGCTTGCATGTGGAGGTCAGGGGACCACTTTGTGGATTCAGTTCTCTCCTTCTGCCTTTAAAGTGTTCTGGGGATTAAACTCAGATGGCCAAGTTTGAGCAGCAAACACTTTTACCTGCTCATCTATCTTGCTGGCACTTGCCTTTGTTTTTGTTATTGACTCTCTGTCTTTTGACAAAACTCTTCTGAATTTTCTATATATGTGCCCGTCTAACTTTCCCCACAGCTCTGAGGTAGAAGCATGACCTACGTGTAAGACTATCAGGAAATTTTGTTTTTTGGGAACTATGATTATTTCAGTATAAGCAATGGGACTAAAAGCAATGCTATTCAAACAATGAGCATTTATCTTGGACCTTTTGTAAATTGTCTAAGGCAAAAGAGTCATTCATTTTCCACTGTGAAAAATGAGGGATTTGTAGCACCAAATGTCACCATCTCATCACCCAGGAACAATATGTTTGAGACTGAAACCATCACCATAAGGCAAAGCCAAATGGAGAAACTAGGTGGCGATGAGTGTTTGAGGATCTGAAGTAGGACACATCATTGGACTCCTCAGGCATTGGAGTCAATAAGTTCCTTCAGTTTTATGGAAATTTGACTGTTTCTCATACTTGTAACTAAGAAACTTCCTCATTCTCTCCCTTAACACTCTCTCTCTCTCTCTCTCACCATATCCCCTACCCTAGATTTCTACCCCAGACTTTCTTTTCCTGTCTTCTGTAATGAGAGGAATGTCCAAGAATGACTTTTATTGTAGAAAAACGTCTCCAATGACAGTTTATGAATTGGAAAGCTCTAGACACCCTAATATTTTCACCCAAATCATCAGTGTATTGTGTGCCACAGAATATCTAGCTTGAGTAAATAGAATAGAATATATTTGCCTTTGGGGGTTATTTGATGTCAGCCTTCAAAAGGAAAACCAAAAGTAGAGATTACTGCTTCTGAAGAAATATGCAAACAATTGTGATCTACATTAATACATAATATATTTAGCTGTGTTACAGCTTTATTCTTTATATTAGGAGGGAAAGTAAAAAATAGTCACAGCAATTTCTGATATTCTGTTATATTAACTATTGGTGTAATTTTAACTGCCCAAAATACATAAAATTTATTCTGATAAAACAGAAATATGTTTGATCAGCTTTTAGAATATTTATAATGATGTATATAATCTAAGACAATTTCCAGAAGGAAGTACATTGCTGCTTCATTTCTTAAGTATTTCTCTTAGAATCCTAACACCAAGTGTAAGTAAGGGTAGGTCACAGCTAGAAATGGCTAAGATAGCAGGAACGATCAACTTTAGTTGAAGCAGATGGGGAAAGCAAGTTACTTAAGAACAAAAAAATAATTACTTGGCCCAAAATAACTGGTTTTGGTAGTATTTTTAAATTTTTTAAGGACAAAAATCAATGTTGAAGACAGATAAAATGTGGAATTTGAGACTTCTGTTCTTTTGGGACAGGCTGCTTACGGCAACAGCTTTTCAGAACTCTGGATAGCTCCCAAAGTACTGTAGCCTTGAACTAAACTCAAGGCTGTTTTCTTCCAACCTGCAGCCCAAGCATTCAGCTGGCATTCTACTTAAGCAAAAATTTCTAGTCATTTAAGTTATGCTATTAGCTTTTCTGAGTCATTTTCTAGTCATTTAAGCTTTGCTATTAGCTTTTCTGCCATTGTAGATTAATAGATGTAGAAAACTTGCATGAATCTGAGCCAGGAAACGTTTTCTGTAGTGCATCATTACTTTTTAGTTCCTTTCTCTAGCACTTGATAAACAAATCAGATTGACTCACATATGGAGAAAATATCAAATACTGGTAAGCCTATCAGCATCTACGCAGTCTTCATTGTGACTCCTTGACACAATTAAAAGAACTCTCTCCAGCATTGCACACAAACTTCCAGAGAAGTCACTATGTGTGAATACACAGGTCTGTGTATCAATCATTAAAGGTTTTTGAATTTGGCTTCAAATCAGAATCATGAATCTGCCTCTTGGTCATCATTCTGTGTAGCACAAATTTGAATCACTCTATTCATTCACATTGTAATTATCTTACAACTCTCATTTTATGTACCTGAAAACATAAAGATGTATAAGAATATTGATTTAAAAGTTCCTTAAAATATCAAAAGCTCAGAAAAAAGTGTATATTAATTTATAAGCTCATTACAAGTTGTAGTATATCTACATAAAGAACACATATACATTTGTGTATATATATATACACACATATATATACATATATATGAAATACATCACACACAAACACTAATATACCATTGTTTCTACTTTCGCTTCTGTTTCTGTGACAAATTACCCTGACCAAAATTAGATTTTGGTAGAAAGGTATTTATTTCAGCTTACAATTCCAGACTACAGTCCATCATTGTGCAGAAGTCAAGGCAAGAACTTCAACAGTTGATTACAACACATCCACAGTCAAGAAGACAAAGCAATGAATGCATCCATGTTCACTTGGTCAATTGCCTGTTCTCAGCTTCGTTTGTTTCTCCACTCCCATACTGTTCAAGATGCCATCCCCAGTCAATGGTGCAACTCAGGGTGGGCTAGTTCTTGATATATAAATTAACTTAATTAAGGCAATCCCCACAGGCATGCCCATAGGCTAACTCAACATAGACCATATCTCATTAAGACTCTCCTCACAGGTGATTCTGTGTTGTGTTAAACTGACAACGAGATAACTATTACACTTGATTCCCAAAATATTCTATCAAAGTAAACTTTTAAACATGAAAAGCAAAAGAGAACTGAAACATTATGTTAATAGAGTGCTTCAATTCATGGAAAACTTTAACTATGCTTGTTTGTACACATAGTATCCTCACATATAATACCCCAGGATTAGCTGGAAACTGTTACTAATTATAGGAAGCTGGAAACTGTTACTAATTATAGGAAGGAATCTTATGGAATTTGTTGAAATTTTATTATGCATATGCATACTAACATGTATGTATATATATATATATATATATATATATATATATATATATATATATATATATAGTGTGTGTGTGTGTGTATGTGTGTGTGTGTGTGTGTGTGTGTGTTTGACTTGCCTGAAACTTACCAAGTAGGCTGGACTGACTGATCGAAGATCTTCTTATCTCCACTTTCCCAGAACTGGGATTAAAACCACACACCACTGTACCCAGGCTTTTTCTGAGGGTCAAACCCATGTCCTTATGCTTGCAATGCAAACATTTTACCAACTGAGCTATCTCCCCAGCCCCTTAATACATTTTCAAAAGTAATATTTAAAGGAATATGCACTTATGACACAGCCATTGTAGATTAATAGATGTAGAAAACTTGCATGAACCTGAGCCAGGAAACGTTTTCTGTAGTGCATCATTACTTTTAGTTCCTGTCTCTAGTACTTGATAAACAAATCAGATTGACTCACATATGGAGAAAATATCAAATACTGGTAAGCCTATCTGCGTCTATGTAGTCTTCATTGTGACTCCTTGACACAATTAAAAGAACTCTTTCCAGCATTACTCACAAACTTCCAGAGAAGTCACTATGTGTGAAAAGAAAGCCACAGACATTTCTTGTAGAGCAGATCATTCTGTGCCTAACATGGTTAAGAACTTCCTGTCATAGAAATCAGCTGGCAGTGATTTCTCAGAACTGCCTCCCACTGAGTACATAATTATTGCATGATGAATTGCTGGCTCAGGAACTTAAACATTCTGAAAAAGAAAAGGTTTTATGTAGCATTGGTTGGTGGGATATAGCATTGTTTGGTGGATTATGAGACCTTGCCCCATAATCAAGAAAGCTCACTTCATCTCTAAGCATCACTTAAAATAAAAGGATTTTAGCAATAAGAAATCATGTATGATGTGCTCCTCAAATTTAGGTTTGGAAACAAGTTGTGAACCCTAAATCCCCTTATTCAGAGAAAATCTAAATTGAGAAGGGAGGTATTTAATATCCCACAATGAAAACTGGTACACATGGGTGTGAAATGGTGACTTCTTCAATAGGGAAATACAAAAATAAATTTCAGATACTCGAGGAGAAGATAAACACCTAAAGTGTGAGATTAACCCAAAGTCTACATTAAAGTGACCGGTCCTGTCATGGGCTCTTTAAAGGAAAGACATCTGATAATTGCTGCAATGCTATCTCTGGTGAGACCATGCCTTATCTATACTTTGCTATCTCACATACTTTTTATATTTCTGTGATTCATTCATAATCATGCATTTATTTTTTGAGGGAGAAAGCTAATTATCAATTGTTAAAACATGTAACAGTCATTTCATTGACTTTTCTTTGTGATATTCTGCTATACTCATAGATTGGTGCCTAGCCCAGTCATCATTAGAGAGACTTCATCCAGTAACTGATGGGAGCAGATGCAGAGACCCACAGCCAAACATTAGGCAGAGCTTGGAAAACCCCATGGAAGAGGAGAGAGGGAATTGTAGGAGCCAGAGAGGTCAAGGACACCACAAGAAAACTCACAAAGTCAACTAACCTGGGCTCATAGGGGCTCATGGAGACAGAAGGAAAAATCACAGAGCCTGCATAGATCTGAGCTAGGTCCTCTGCATATATGTTAATGTTGTGTAGCTTGGTGCTCTTGTGAGACTCCTAACAGTGGGTGTCTCTGGCTCTGTGGCCTGCTCTTGGGACCCTTTTCATCCTCCTGTGTTGCCTCCTCCAGCCTTGACATGAGAGTTTGTGCCTAGTCTGACTGTAACTTACTATGCCATGTTCGGTTGATATCCCTGGGATGCCTGCTCTTTTCTGAAGGGAAACCAAGGAGGAGTGGATCTGGGGGAGAGGGGAGTGGAGTTATTCCAGCATAATATTAAATTATAGTAAAATATTGCCAAATATTTATTTCTTCTTCCTATGTCATATATTTATTATATTTGAAATCTTATAATACTCTTATTTCACCTTTATCTTTATTTTTATGCATTTTAATTAAAATAAAATTGTATCACTTTACATCTTCCCTTTCTTCCCTTCAGCTTCTTTCACATACCCTCTTTCCACCCCCTCCCATGCCCCTGACTCTTTTTCTATTATTATTGTTGCATATATGTATAAGTATAACCTTAATTGATTAAAAATTATATTTTATAATTGAATATCCTGTAGTACAGTTGACCCAAAAACATTAAGTTAATGTGAGATCAATAACTTTATTGAGTGTTTTATTGAGCAAAAAATTGTCTCGGGGTTGTGCTAGAAGTCTTAGCTAGCACTAGGGGATACTTAGCCTGAACTGGCCATCTCCTGTAATCCGGCAAGCCTTACATTGGAGGAACTGGGACACCAACCCATCCACCTTAGACATTAGACCTACAATTTGTTCTGCCTATGATATGTGCTGGAGTTAAATGTGATGCAGAATTGTGGGAGTGGCCAACCAATGACTGGTCCAGCCTGAGACCCATGCCACTAGAGGGATCCTACTGCGCATCCCTGATGTTGTCTGGAGCACCAGGACCCAGAAACTGGATAGCCCAGAGACATAAATTATCACATATTTGGATTCAATACTGTAACAAGAAGAAAAGCTCAGCTCTGTAATCACATGAAAATCACTTTCTCTATGTTTTCAGATGGAAGAATTACAGCATTTGGAGGATCAGAATCCCTGACATTTAGTATTTGCCCCATATGTTTACTGACGGCCCCATCTGTGGCGGTTCTTTGGGGGAATAACAGCGGGACTGTCTAATTCACCTTGGCTGCTGCTTTCCTTCCAAGCTCAAAGAGAAAAGTGGCCAACTGTTATCAAGGACAGACATTTTCTAAGTTCTTCATAAACCAACTCTTCTGGGGCTCAAGGAGAAACTCAGTGGCAGAATGCTTATCTAGAATGGATAGAGCTATGGATTTCATTCTAGCACCATAAACGTTTTGAACTTTCTTCTATTGTCTGCTCTTTGAACGGTGGAGTGGCAGGCATGTGACTTCACTTACTGAGTAAGCTATTAACTTTGGATTATTTAATTCTAATCTTGTTGTACCTAAATTTCTTCACTCTCTTCTTCATTTTAGCACTATTTACTCCTCCTTTACCTATACTACTGAACACTTACATTCTGAGCTTTCATTGCATGTGTTTGTAAATATTTATATTCAGTCTATATAATGCCATGGTCATAGTCTTGGCTTCTGAATTATGCACTATAATATTTTATGTTTAGTGAAACAGGTCAAGTTGACAATAACCTGGTTTTCAGTAATTAATGTGTTTTGATTAAGATTGCCACAGTAACTAATTTTACTTTGGACATTTTATTATCTCACAGACAAATATATTTATTTGAAAAATAGAGTACTTTGTCTGATAGTGGCGTGGAGTATTGGTATGTGTGTGACTGTGTGTTACTGCTTCTGCAAGCAAAATAAAGGAGTGGACAACAGAAACCCAGAGAATGAGGTGCTTTATATTAGATACAGGTTGTTAAAGTCCGTATATTTCAGGATGAACCCTTGCACTCTGCCCATCTCATCATGGAATTCCTCAAGCTCTTCTCGCTAAAATGCATACTATAGCAGAATAAACAGTTGGGGCTTGTAGACAATTCTTTCCAACAAAGCTTAAATCAGCTTATACCAAATTGTCATGTATTTGGAGTAGTATAAAGAGTTCAGTGATATGCTCTCATACTTATTTGGGAAGCTCAGCATCCAATCAGATATGTGAACTTAAATATGACACCTAATTTCTGAGTCACAGTTTTCTTATCTAAAAAACTGTAAATAACACTCAGTATACAGTAGATAGAAAATAGATGACAGTTTTTCTGTACTGTATTCTTTTTCTTTTTTCCTCCTCCTTCTAGATCACAATAATACCTTATGACACTCATATGTTTTATGAGTAACCAAAAGCAAAAAACTGCTACTTTTGCAATCTGCCTGTAAATCATAGGTGTTTGGGGTTATTTTAATATTGTATTACTTATTATAAGGTAATATTAAAGTTCAACCTATGCTCACCATATTGAAAATGGTAGTATTTATTCAATTAGCTCACTTAGCAAGAAATGCCAAAGGCAATGAGAAATTTCCATGCAATAGGGAAGGCTGATATAAAGATGGGAAATTTTAATTTTGAGCACCAATGTATAGACCTTTATAGTTTGAACATGATTTACTGATGCAATGAATTAATTTTCTAAGCGTGCACAATGCACCAGCCTTTACATCAAGTACTAGAGATAAAAGATTGATATGACCAGGTTATTGGCCTCAAGATCCTAATGGGTTAATGGAGAATTGGCATGCACTCATGTACCTTTTAAAGTTCATATACGGATGCATATAGTGGAACAGATGCAGCACAGTGCAAGCAGTGTTTAGTTTGTGGTTTGAATGACAAGTGCTTCTAATAACCACCCTCTAAAGCTATATGGAATGTCATGTATCTCTCATAGACTAGGAATGAGGAAGCTTCCAGAGTTCAGTGATATACACAAGGTCACAGAACTTAAACAAAGTCCCAAAATCAAATGTAGCTCCTAAACAAGTGCTCTTTCCCAAGTTATCAAGGCCTCAACTGAATCTCTATGAACCATGCTCCCTCTGGCTTTATTTATTCTTATATATTAATTTTTATCTCACATGCATATAAACATGACATTTTTCATATTAGTGGATCATATCTCCCATTTAAACACATATACACACTGTCTAATATGCATATATATATTTGAGGCACTAAAATTTTACAGCCCTGGCTGGCCTGGAACTTGCCATGTATGCCAAGTTGGCCTTGAACTCAGAAAGCTTCTCCTGCCTCTGCCTCCCAAGTGCTGGAATTAAAGGCATGTGCCAGCACATCTAACCAAAGCATTATATTTCAAAATGTTTTGATAACCTGTTTACATGTACAGCCCATCACTGTTACAGTCACCTTCCCTTCTGTGTTCAATGTTTTAAAGATTTATTTATTTTATATTATGTGTGTAAGTGTTTTTGTTTACATTCATGTATGTACACCATATGCAAACCTCCTGTCCACAGAGGTCAGAAAAGGGTATCATATCCCCTAATCTGGAGTTATGGACATTTGTGAGCTGCTGTGTTGGTACTGGGAACCAAACCCAGATCCTCTGTAAGAGCAATGGGTGTTCTTAGCCGTGGAGCCATCATTCAAGACCCATTTACTTCCATTTTTAAATTGACATTTAGCAATATCAAGAGGCTGCAGTACTTTTTTTCTCTTGTAGTTAGTATGAAAAGAGCAATAGAATTATCATGTATAGTGCTGAAATAACAATCTGAATCCACCATTATAGAAGTTTGCTGCCTCTCAGTTTCATGCACAAAGTTCTTCCAAAGAAATAGGATTACAGAATATTTTATAACTGCTGTATGCTTAAGAACACAATCACTGAAGACATGATTGCTGGATAAATAAATGGTCTAGTGAGCCTCCTTCCCAAAAGATTATCTTTAACTACTCCTACAGTTTCTAACATATTGAATTTTGTATGATGCAGGCCTCCATATAGTGAACTAATACAATACTTCTATTACACTCCTTCAAAAAACAGCTTTATGTGGACATTGGTCATTCATGTAGAGCAATCTCCCAATAGACCCTCCCAAGTATTTGCTTTAAAGTAAAAATTCAATATGAGCTTTTGAAAACTGGAGGCATTCTTCCCACCTCAGAAATACTGTTTAGTGAAATAATAAATTTAAAACCTGTTACATTCCACAGTTTTTCCAATATTTAGTAGAGCTACTTCATTCCCCATGGATTCTCTGCTACAATGAATATCATTTCCACTCACTTCATATTTGAACAATTCTTATGAGGAAGTACAAGGAACAACAATAAGGATTTGGTGTATTTAAGGCATTTCTTATGGTAGAGATATTCTCTAATTGAAATTAAAATTTCATTATATTTCTAAATTCAAGCTATGATTATGGACTGTGAAAGCTTTCTTTGTAGCCATAAACATTGGTGTGATGTCCTCACATTTTGCACTTGCCCTCATATAGATGCATGTATTTCCTGTGTGTTATAAGATAAAACCACAGTAAAGGAAGAATGAATAGGAATTAGAGTTATTTGCATTTTTTGCAAGTCTATAGAAATGCAAATCCTAATCTGGTAATTATATACTTGAGAGACCCAGGGGAGTACCATATTGTGATATAGCATCTTAAAGCTTTCAGTTATCAGCAAGAATGACGTTCTTCTCCTTTACCACTGGCTTCTTTTTATTACAATAAAAATTCTTTCATTATTGTTTGTAGCACTTTCTTCCTATTCAGTGAGAAAATTTATCAGCATAAATATACTCCCCTATTTAAATAAATTAATACTTTATATAGCTGTTGGGCAGTATATAATGCCAACTTGAGAAACAGAAGCATAGATATTTGGTAACACTGCTCAAATTTATACTGACAAAGTCAGCTTCAGGAAATGGTTGTCATCAATGTTTGTATCCTTCTATTCTTGGGGAACATGCACATGGAGGTGCTGACGGGAGTGGGCTGGGGTTCTGATATCCTTTTGCTCCAGCCTTTCACACTGTCTCTTCTGTACTGCTTAGGATGTTAGGTCTGGGCGGCAGCAGCAATGCCTCCCACAGATGTCAAAGGGGAAAAAATACTAAGAACCGAGTCCTGAGGCTTCTCCTTCCTTCTCCTAGCTCATTTGAATTAGAAGGTTCTTTCTGGACAAGCTGTTTCTCGATGTCTTTGAGAGGAAAGGGGAAGTTTAAGCAGCCAGACAGCCTAAACGGAAGTGGATTACAAACAAGTTGGCGAGCCGGCTAAGGAAAAGGAAGACAAAGCCACTGTGGATGACAGAAAAAGATTTTATAGTTAGGAAGGAAGTGAGACAAAGAAGGGAAGGAGGGAGAGGGGAGAGGATATCACATAATTAACTCTCATCTTTACCAAAATTTTTGTTGAAAGTAGTGATAGTTACAGGAAATTTAAATATTATTCTGTAGTGCTATTTGCTCCACCCATGACCTTGGGCTATAGGGCCCGGAGGAGGCGGTGCTTCTTATCATTGTATGTGACCTCTTAAAAGGTCAGGGAGAAGAGTCACAAGCCCCTTCCTCCCTGCTGCCTGCTTTCTGGTCTGATATACCGCCAGGTGTATTCGCTCCCGGTCAGAACAGAGGACGACATCACTTGTTTACTCGGTTCTGTATTCTTGAGTGTATTTCCTCAACTTATATCTTGGTAAGTCCCTATGACCCATTAAATAGACTCACGTGGATTGATCTTAACAAGTGGCGCCCCCTTGACAAAAAGACCCCACACTCCCTGTGGCTCCTACCCACAGCCTCCGCAGCCTGCCTCTCTAGCACCCCCTAGCTAGCGGCTCTGTCCCAACCTCGTGGATCTGAGCCCCACCTTCCCCAACTGGGGTACTGGCTTGACCAAAACCTAATGCACATGGGTGGCTGCTGGTGAGCTTCTCCGCCCTGCAGAGCCCACGCGCAGCCCAAATCCCCCAGTAACTGTCTGACCCCTGCTCAGGTGACCGACCACCTGCATACAGTGGCCCTGCAGAGAGCCTGTAGACCAGGCGGCTCATGCCGCAGCGGTTCTTGTAACCACTGCCAGAAGCACTGAGTCGGAGAGAAAGGTACCTGTGCTAGGCACCTTTCTAGCTCTGTGCTTGTAGCAGCGGGATTGGGTCACAGACCTGGTTAGAGACTGCCAGCAGACTGTTCCTTTTCTTTTAAAACTGTTCAGTGTAGCTGCTGCCCACTCTATCTTTTGAAACACCCGCCAACTCCACCGCCAGCACCATTTTGTGCACAGCTACCGCAGTACTCACAGAGTGTCTGCGGAGTCCGCAGAGTGTCTGCAGAGATCGCAGGCAGCACTTCTAATTCTTTGACTGTATTGCCTCATCTGTTGTGATCCTGGCAGCTCTGCCCAGTAGTCATGGGTAGGGGTTGCCTGGGTTAGTGTCTGATTCACAGAGCTCATTCAGGAAGCTGAGTCAGCTCACACCAGACCTGCCTTGTATGATACACCTGTGACACCTGCTGACCAAACCTCACTACTACACCCAAAAACCATTGTGCTCGCTGGAGCATCTGAAACACCTAAGAAAATTAGGACCAGCTCTCAAAGATTTCATCTGATGTAAAATCACTCGTTAATTCTACACATTAAACTGATTAATAAATAAACAAATTAATAAGATTTTTCTTTACAATTTTGACTGTTTCTCAAAAAAAATGGCAGACAAGATCACCACTCAGGAATTTAAAAACCTTTTTGTTTGTACTACGAATGACATTTTACAAGAAATATATAACCTTCCTGGGATGTATATAATATTCACTATATTCGCAATTAGCATAGTGATTCATATCATAGCATTGAAAAAATTGGTTTAATAGCAACACCCAAAATGACACATTAATGGGACTGAAACAGCTTTACAAAGTGGTAATGAGTACTTAAACAGAAGGATTCTTTCTATGGAATCTGCTAACTTACCACAAGAACTTCAGGCTTTGCAGAGTAGTAATGAGGACTTAAGAAGACAGAATCTTTCTTTGGAATCTGCTAATTTACAACAAGAACTTCAGTCCATTAATAATACCTGAACAATCAGATTTAATTCTATTGAAAATAAGTATGAATACTTAATGGATAAAACAATAACTCTTCAGAGCAATCTTAA
The DNA here is from genome assembly GCF_949786415.1 of Peromyscus eremicus. NCBI lineage: Eukaryota > Metazoa > Chordata > Mammalia > Rodentia > Cricetidae > Peromyscus > Peromyscus eremicus. Next base: position 65,932,758 of record NC_081427.1, read on the forward strand.
CGCCATTCACATAATTTATAAGGAGGAAAGATCATCACTAATTGAAAGAACAGTTTTTGGAATCACATGTTTCTGATGAACATAAAAAATTGTATGAGTCCATGAAATCTCTAACATCCTTTACAACAGAGGAGGTTCAAACACTGCAACAGGCAATAGTTAAACAATTTCAAGCTCATGAGGAGTCTCTCAGTAAGGATAATAAAGAATCTAATAAGCAGAAGGACAGTGTCATACAAGTAATAACATCACCAGGTGACTCTTAAAAAAAAAATGGCTTATCCTGTCACCATCTGTGAGAAACCAGCAGACAATACACATCCTGAAGAATATGGGGAATATCTCTGGCAATCTATTCATATGAGAGATTTAAAAAATATTAAGGACGCAGTAGTCGCCTACGGAATTCATTCAACATATGCAAAACAGATGTTAAATATGTGGTCTTCTACAAATAGAATCATATCAAGTGACTGGAATTGGTTAATCTCAGCTATATTAGAATACAGCCAGCAGTCACAATGGAAAAGCTGGTTGAGAGAGGAGGCTAAAGTCCTTGAACAAGGTAAGATCAGAGGTTTTGAGATCTCACAAGATCAAATTCTTGGTGAGGACTGTTTTTCTGATGTAAACGTACAAGTTACCTTTATAAGCATGCAGTATCCCTATGCTGTACAGCAGCTTTAAATGCTTGAGAAAAAATTCCAGAACTAGGGAAACCAACTGAGCTATATACAAAGGTTTTCCAAGGGTCAAAAGAACTGTTTACTGATTTTTTTTTACAAAGATTGACCAAGGCTATAAACAAAACAGTATCAGACCAAGAATCAAGACAAGTATTAACTCAATCTTTGGCTTTTGATAATGTTAATATGGAGTACAAAAGAATATTTACACCTTTAAAGGTTAGGCCAACACCTTTGGGGAAATGGATTCAACATACAAACAGTATTGAGTCTCTTAACTATGGTAGTGAGACTTGGATAGGAGAGGATATTTCCAAAGGTGGAAGAAGGCATCAAGGTAACAATTTTTTAACTGTGGTACACCAGGTCATATAAGAAGAAATTGAATGCAAGGTGCTCCTAGAAGCAATGCTTTTTCTAGAAATAGCCCAAAGAGGAAATCCCAACCTTCTGGAATATACAGAAGATGAGGCAAAGGCCGACATTAGACCAATGAATGCAGATCAACAAGAGATATACATACAAGGCAATACTTTACCAGTGGGAAACACCTTGGGGGGCCTCTTGCAGGCCCCCAAATTGAACATGGTCCAAACATTTCCAATCACTGTAGAGGAAATTCCTCCCCAGGACAATTAAATAGCCCAGAGCCTAATGTAAAGAATGATACTGCACTGGATGATAGAACAACTTTGATGGATGAATCAAAAATTCCAAAAAAAAATCATAAAACAAATATCTTAGCAGACTTCCATAAATGAACAAAGACCAAAGCTTAGAGTGTGAATTAACAACATTGTCCTGGAAGGACTGGTAGACACAGGTGAGGATGTGATTATAATTACATCAAAATCATGGCATCTGAATTGGCCTCTTCAAGAGGTAGATGTCCAATTTCTAGGGATTGGAGCCCTATCTCAGGTAAAACAAAGTTTGAGATGGGCTGAATGCATAGGGCCTGAAGGACAAAAAAAGGAAGGCTGAAGCCATATGTGGCAAATGTAGCAGTGAATCTTTGGGGCTGAGATCTGTTACAGCAGTGGAATACCCAGATTAAAATTCTCACAATCTCAAAAGTGTAATATAGACCAATGCATGTTTCTGGGAATAATGTTACAAGACACTATAAAAACCAGCCACCACTCATTCAGTCTGTACATAAACAGAGCACAACTGCCATTGAACTCTCAGAAGTACTAATGGGCCTACCTTTAAAATGGATAACTGATTGCAGATTGCTCATGAAAAAGTATGAAGAGGAAATTCTGTTAATTACTTAGGATATAAGGTAGATCTGCAAAAAATTAGACCCCAAAAGATACAACTCAGAAGAGATCAATTATGAACTCTTAACAATTTCAAAAGTTGTTAGGAAGCATTTCCAACTTACAGACTATCATTGGAATACCTAAAGATAGATTAGTAAATTTGACCAATATCCTAAAAGGGGACAAGGACTTAAATAGTCCAAGAGAATTATCAGCTGAAACTGAGAAGGAATTGGCTCTAATAGAAAAGAAAATACGAGAGGCATGTGTGGATCATGTGAATCCAGAACTTAGCTGCATTCTAGTCATATTCCCTTCTAGACACTTTTCCACAGGCATTTTCATGCAGAGGGAAGATATTATATTGGAATGGATATTTCTACCACATAAACTGAGTAAAAAATTAAAGACATATGTAGATCTCTGATTTGATTCTGAAAGGAAAATTAAGACTTTGTCAGCTGACAGGAATGGACACAGCAGAAACTATTGGACCTTTAACTAATGAGGAAATTTCCTCTTTATGGGGAATACTGGCAAAGAGCCTGCAGTAACTTTTTGGGAGAGATTAACAATTGTTATCCCAAAAGCAAGAGAATAGAATTTATAAAAAGAACTGAATGGATCCTTCCTCATATTGTATGACAAAAACCAATCTCTAGACTTCCAACATTCTAAACTGATACAAATAAATCAGGAAAAACAGGATATAAACCAGGAGACTTAAGTAAAGTTGTTCAAAGCCCTTTCAATTCTGTGCAAAAGGCAGAACTGTCTGTCATTCTTATGGTACTAATGGACTTCACAGAATCTCTCAATATAGTTACTGATTCTCAATATGCAGAGAGAGTTGGTTTACATATTGAAACTGCTGAATTTATTCTTGATAACACAGAATTAACTTCACTAGTTATACAATTACAGAAAATCATCAGAAATAGGGAACATCCTATACTTATAACACACATCAGATACCATTTGGGTCTGCCAGGTCCTCTAACACAAAGTAATGATGAGATTGATCAGTTCTTAATAAGTAATGTGCCAGAAGCCTCAGAATTTCATAAGAAATGCCATGTAAATAGCAAAGGTTTGAAAAGGGACTTTTCCATCATTTGACATCAAGCCAAGGAAATTGAAAAAACAGATGTTCTACTTGTTCCTTCTATAACCAAACTCCATTACCTGCAGGAAGCAATCCTAAAGGTATACAAAGAAATGATATTTGGCAGATGGATGTGTTTCATTCCATAAAATTTGGAAGATTAAAATATGTAACCCATATCATTGACACCTATTCAGGATTTCAATGGACAACTCATATGAGTTCTGAAAAGACTGACTCTGTGATAGCACACCTATTAGAAATTATGGCCATCATGGGAATAGTGTACAAATTAAGACTGACAATGTTCCAGCATATGTTTCAAATAAAATGAGACAGTTTTTTGCTTATTACAATATAAAGCATGTTACAGGTATATCACACAAATCCCACAGGCCAAGCAGTCATAAAAAGATCCAATCAAACTTTAAAGGATATGCTAAATAAACAGAAAGAAGTAACAATATTCCAACAAATAGATTTTATAATGCTTTATTACCCTTGAATTTTTTAATGCTAATGAGAAAGGGATAGCAGCTTCAGAGAGACATTGGACAACAGAAAACTCCTGAAGAAAACCAACCAGTTTACTTCAAAGATATGTTGACCTCAGAATGGAAATCAGAATACGTTCTATGTTGGGGAAGGGGTTTTGGTTTTGATTCTGCAGGAGAAGAAAAGCTATGGATACCAGCAAAATTAATAAAAATTCACTTTGAACAGGAGAAACCCCTTGATGAGGAGAAGTAATAGCTCATCCACTAATGTGACAACTCTAGAAGTTGTAAGAAAAATTCAATAAACAAAACAGGATAATAGAAATACCCATCTTCAAGAAATCATAAGGCCTTGGACACCTATATGTCTACCGCATAAAGGAAGGACACATTGGTACCAATATACTCCACGGAGTAATATCTCACTGCCTTCCATCTACATCTCTTTAACTCTAGAAAAGTTGTGGTCCTAATTCAATTATAAATCAAGCTGGTTTGGAATTAGAATGTGGCTCTCTCCTTCTCTAAACCCAAGTATGTTGCTAAAAGAAAAATTAGGAGATTCTGTCTCATTTCAGAAGAGTCAACTGGTATGAGACAGAAGAAAACCAATAATCTAGGGATCATTGTTGTCAAGATTCTATTTCTTTTCACACTTGTCCTTGCTCTCTGGGAATTCCTTCTAGATCCAGCATAAATCCAAACTTTCTATTTCAATACTAATAATGTTCAAGTTTTCCACAGTGAAAAATAAGTCTTTCCAATAGCAATTTCTGAAGTCTCCAGAAGGAAGATGGGGCCCCACAACAACGACTCTGCTTGGTCCAGGAACATGCCATTGTACCTAAGAACATTACTCAATGATCAGCCTTGGACTGATAATTCTTCAGGACAGTTCCAAGATGAGATGGTCCATCATACTACACTTTCAGCCAGAATCTCAGACAATCTTACCCATTACTCTGAAACTGACTGCAGACTCTTTGGCTAGTCCTATTGAGACCTAACTGTCTAAGCTTTCTTACAGGACCCGACAGAGACACTGTCACTCTCTAAACAACAGGAAGCAATTCTAAGAAAATGACACCCCTCTCCCAAAAGTTTCATTTTTCTCAGTATTATGGATGAATGCTTATAGGGCTAGAGGTGGAACAATAAAATTTAGACTCAGTAATATCATTTAGAAAAGAAAAAGGGAAATGGATAAGTATAGTATATTAAGATAGATTATTGTATCTACTAGTAAATTGATTTAGCAAACTATGAGCCTTTGATAAATTGCACTGATATGAATTTTTGGATATTTGATACAAATGTAAACTATTCTTATATTCTTATTTAAGATAATTTGAATATTGCTACAAATACAAAACTATATTTGTTGTATTTTACATATATTTCTACTCCTGTTTGAAATATTTTATATATTGATACAAATGTAAAATTATATTTGTCATACTATATATATGTTCTACCTCTGTCTAGAATATTTTGTATATCGATACATATTAAAGATATTTTCATATTTCATACTGTCAGAAGTTGAGACAAGGGCAGTTCTTTGCCCACAGGCCATTTTGTGCTAAGAAGAAGACAAACTTCCAAACAGAAATGTCTTAGAAGCCCATTCTAAGTGATTCTTAGAAGCACATTCTCTTGGGATCAGATCGGTGCTGCCAGGAGCAATCATGTCTCATGTCAACAGAATTCTAAGTTATTAAAACATATTTAAATGCCATATTCTCTAGGTCTATGAAGTGTTTGAAGATTATCTATCCAGAAATGACAAGCATGGGTGACTATAGTTCTGTAAGTCTTAGCTATCTAAATAACCTAAGGATTAAGGCTTTACATTAACAAGGTAAACAGTCTGTAAATAGATGTACCATGATGTGACAATACACATAATATTTTAAACAGAGGTAGAAATGTATAGTGCAATATGTGATATGAACAAGCAGGACACAAGTAAAAGCAACTATGAAACTTGCCAAGACAGGGTAAGATTGTCTTTCAAAATTCCTGCTTCTGAAAATGATCTGTCAGATATTCTAAGCTTGTAGCCAAATGGATGCCCCAGTGATGATCAGAAACTTTAGGTAACTGTCAGGCTGCCAGATATCTCTGTCTATTCTTGAAAGATTTTAGGAAATTGCTTGCTTGCATTTTCCATTTTCTCAGGTATTATTATGTTCCTTCTCAGGTCTTCGATGGAGTTGAAGACTAGATAGTTATAGTTACAGTCTTCTTGTTTCTTTGATAGAACACACTTAGTTCTAGAGTTACAATCTTCAGGATAGGACAGCTATTGGAATAATCTCAGTAATCTGCCATTTACCTATGATCTGGACATTTCTGGACATTTAGCATGTCTTTCTTGTTTGATGTTGTTCTTGTTGGTTGTAGTTCCATTTTTGTTTATGTTATTAACCTTTGTTTTTCCTGGACAATACTTGATAATCATTCTTGTTGTGTATAGTTTGCTAAGTTTAGAATCTTCTTATTTAGGCAAAAAGGGGAAATGTAGTAGTACTTGCTCCACCCATGAACTTGGGCTATAGTGCCCGAAGGAGGTGGTGCTTCTTATCATTGTATGTGACCTCTTAAAAGGTAAGGGAGAGGGGTCACGAGCCCCTTCAAGCTGTTTACTCTGTTCTGTATTCTTGAGTGTATTTCCTCAATTTATGTCTAAATAAATCCCTATTACCCATTAAATAGACTCAGGAGGACTGATCATAATATTATTCACCAGTAATTTTCTTTCTAGAGTCTTCTCTGTAGTAATTATTATTAAAAGAATGTTTTTGTCATTAAGAGAAAAGTTATTGAATGTAAAGGACCACCCCACAGAAAGAATGCTGAGCATCTTGGGTGCTACCTACCAAATGCCAGAAATAAACCCAAGTTTGTCAATGTGTTCAAGGAAGCAATGATGGCATTTTGTTTAGAAACAGATGCAAATAATGTAGAAATAAGGGTCTGATAATAGGACACACACACACAGTCTCACACACACATGCATACACACACACACACACACACACACACAAATATGTTTCTGTTTGTGAGCTGCTTCTTAAATGTAATACAAATTGAGCCACAATGAATCAAAAATACATTATATTTGTATAATTGTTCTATGTATAGTATTTTTAACATTATAACAAGTATACAATTTTATATGTACAAAAAAGTGTCCTTTTAATGAAAAGGAGACACATCTCTACAACAATTAAGTAGTCTTCAAGGCAACACAGGAAGCTGGAGAAAAGCTGCCTCCATTTTCTGATTGCCTATCATTTGTGAAATTCACCATAAATTACAGGTTTAATGGCAGGACGTGTATCTAAATCTAGTATGCTAACTCTCAGTCCACACTTTGTAAGAGTTTGAAAGGAGTTCCAGAAGGTTCTAAAAAAACAAAATTTATAGAATACCTTATAAAATATGAGTAAAGCAAATATATGTGTGTGTGTGTGTGTGTGTGTGTGTATGTGTTTCTAGTTTTAAACTCAGCATCCAAATGTCACATGAGTTACCCTCCCAAATCTAATTTCATGTTACCAATCATTCCCATTGACAATAGAGTTGGGAATATATTGAAGAAAAGAAAAACATCAATAGAAACACGATATTCTAAACTCAACCCAAATTTTCCTTATTTCTTGTTTCAGATTTGCTTTGGGAAGAGATGTTCATTTTGTAAATATTAATTCCATAGCATTAACTGGCCACCTTTGCTTTACTTTTCAAAGGAAGCATTCTAAGCAAAATTTAACTCCCTTTTTTAACATTCCCATCTGTGAGGAGGGAATCCATGTTTTACCAAGAATACCCATGTGTAACTCCTGCTGAGTGGATAGCATGGCACACCTTGTGTCTCTGCCTGCTGGCTGAGAAGTAGTTCAAATCACAGAGGCAGGTGGCCACAGACTCCCAAAAGCTATTTTTTGTCATAAGGGAGGTTTACATGAAGGCTCAAAACCTCAGTATAATTATCACTGAGAGGCTTCACTCACCAGGGAGACAGTGAGTCCTGCTGAAGGCCATCACTAGGGTATTATCCGTTCCTGTGGTATCTCCCTGCAGTCACAAGTTTTATGGACAAACTTTACCAGGGACATCTTCATGTGCAAATTTTTAGGTCAGGATACAGTACTCTGACTTTCCATTGCTGCAAATAGGACTACCTACTTTCCCTTGGCTCAGCAGGAAGTCTGCTGAACCAGATAAGATGCAGGGATTCAACTTGATAAAAGCACTCCCCTCTCCAGTATAAGCATCACAAACTCAGTGCACCATTAAAGATCAAATCTTTTTATTTAAGCATTATCTTAAAAACACATTTAAATTGCCATAGCTGAACAGTGCTTTCTCAGAAAGGCAAAGAATCAAGATGTACCAAGAAAGTGCCTTTCTTTTTACTGCATAAAGATTTTAAAGTGGCAGTGGTAGAGCTAAGAAAAAATTACTCATGACACACAAGAGACCCACGTTAGGTTTTTTGTTTTGTTTTGTTGTTGTTGTTGTTGTTTGGGGTTTTTTGTTTTGTTTTGTTTTTTGGTCTATTTTCTTTTCTTTCTTTTTCTTTTCTTTTTCTTTTTTTGTTTTTTTTTTTGTTGTTGTTGTTTTGTTTTGTTTTGTTTTGTGTTGTAGATTTTATTCCAGGCATGATAGTAGAGAGTCAGTACAGGCTGGCTACCACAGTGGATCAGGATCATCCTTGAATATAAGAATTGTGACACTTTATAGACGAGAAGTAGGGTAGGGTGAGTGGACAGGAAATTGCTAGCAATAAACTCTATGGGTAAGAAAAGTTCTAGTTAAACTGTTCAGTGAAAAGGCAATTAAACACCATTCAGGTGTTGGAGGGAGGTGAGAAACCCGAACTAAGAGTGAGGGTTATTAGAGTCTAGGGGAGAGAATTCTGACTAAATTGATATCCTGGCATTTTTGCTAAGAGATGAACACAAAGGTCCAAAAGTTGGAGTCTTAACAAGAAGAATTTCCAGAGAGTCTGGCTAGTATCTTGCCATGGGGAGCTTTCATTAATGTTGACAGAAAGAATAATAATTCTGTCTGTTGATCTCTGTCTGGTAGTAAAGATTAACATTTTCAGTTGACTTTTACCTAGCTCTCAAATTACATATATATAATGTGTGTATTACATTTATATTATATATAATATCTATTATGTTATATCATATATATGCTTTATTTCAACTAAGAGTTTTAGACTCAAAATGCTCAAATGTTAGATGAGAGAGAGAGAGAGAGAATGAGAGAGAGAGAGATTTTTTAATGCCTTCTTTGGATTAAACCAATACTTTTTGTCCTTAAAAATTATCTTTAGTTTTGCAGACTGAGCTTATATAATTCATATAATTAACATAAATAAAGTAGAAATACATATGATAAAGAAAAATTATTGGCTTCCTTTAGCTGATGATACTAAATAGAAAATAATGACATCATTATTTTCATATCACTTAATCATGGTTTCTTTGATAACCACTAAGTAAAAAGGGAATCAACTGTGAATATTCCCATGGTTCTATTTCTACTTAAAACTTTTAATAACTGGCTTTTCTTTACTTATTAAACTCAGCACTCAATTCTCCAAATAGCAAGTCCAGGTCACAGGGCAGGATGTGGACTATCCACTCCCTCCTGAGGCTCTCTCTATAAGAGGTCCGTAGGGTTTCAACAAGGCTTTAAGGAATTTATCAATTCTTTTCTGTATCTTTTTTGTTGTTTTGCTTCGTTGATTGGTTGGTTGATTTGGTTTGGTTTTTTTGAGACAGGGTTTCTTTTTGTAACTTTGGCTGTCCCTGTACTAGGTCTGTAGGTCATAGTGGTCCAAACTTACAAAGACCCACCTGCCTATGCTTCCTAAGTGCTGGTATTAAAGGTTTATACCACCACACCAAGCTTTGTTGATTTTTTTAAATATTCATTCCACATTAAGCTTTATTTGATGAGTATGTTATGATAAATATGAGTAATTCTTTTTTAATTTTTTTATTTAATTTTTTCATTTTACATGCTAACTACTGTTACCCCTCCCTCTCCTTCTCCTGTTCCCCATCACCTCCCCTCAATTCCATCCCCATCCACTCCTCACAGGGGGTAAGGCTTCCCTTGGGTAGTTAACACAGGCTGGCATACCAAGTTGGAGCAGTACTAAAGCCCCCCCCCCCACTGCATCAAGGCTGGATATGGCATCCCACCATAGGGAATAGGATCTAAAAAGCCAGTTTATATACCCAGGATAGGTCCTGGTCCCATTGCTAGGGGCCTCACAAACAGATCAAGCTACACAACTGTCACCTACATTCAGAGGGCCTAGTTCGGTTTTACGCAGGCTCCCCACCTGTCAGTCCAGAGTCTGTGAGCTCCCATTAGCTCAGGTCAGCTGTCTCTGTGGGTTTTCCCATCATGATCTTGACCCTCTTTGTTCCTATAGTCCCTCCTCCTCTTCTTCAACTGAACTCCTGGAGCTCTGCCAAGTACTTGACTGTGGGTCTCTGCATCTGCTTCCATCAGTCACTGGATATAGGTTCTATGATGACAATTAGGGTAGTCACCAATCTGAGTACAGGGGAAGGCTAGTTCAGGCACCCCCTCTACCATTGCTAAGAGTCTTAGCTGGGGACATCATGTGGGTTCCTGGGGTTTCTCCCTAACCCCATACTGGCTCACTCTGTCAAGATATCTCTTTTATTGCTCTCCCTCTCCATCCCTCCCCAAACTTGGCCATCTGGAAATCAGTATGATGGTATTTCAGAAAACCAGGAATCAACCTACCTCAAGACCCAGCAATACCACTCCTCAGCATATACCCAAAAGATCCTCAATCACACCACAAGGACATTTGCTCAACTATAGTCACAGCAGCATTATTCATAATAGTGAGAACCTGGAAACAACCTAGATGCCCTTCAACTGAAGAATGGATAAAGAAAATAAGGTACATTTACACAATGGAGAATTAAGCAGTGGTTAAAAACAAAAACAAAAACAATGATATCATGAAATTTGTAGGCAAATGGATGGAACTAGAAAAAATCATTCTGAGTGAGGTAACCCAGACCCAGAAAAACAAACAAGGTATGTATTCACTCATAAGTGGTTATTAGACATAAAGTGAAGGATAACCAGGCTATAATCCACAACCCAGAGAAGCTAGGTAAAGAGGAGGATGCTAAGAGGGACATGCAGAGATTGCTCCAGAAAGGGGAAAGGGTTAAGATATCCTGGGTAAACTGGGAGGGTGAGGGGGAAATATAAGTAATTCTTAAACAAAAGATGATATATTAGGTACACCTGGATTTAAGAAAAGTTAATAATGTGAAATAAGTGAGCACACATAATAGTGAAGTGAAGCAAAAGATTCTACCTTTTTTATTTTCTATACATTTACTTCATTAAGACAATATCTTTGTTTTTTTACTGAAAATAATTTTTATAAAATATATTCTAAGCACAATGTAACCTCCTTCATCTCCTATCACAGATGAAAATGGTATGTTCATCACTTGATATGCGGTAAACATCTAATGAATATTTGACTGTAAAATAAGTAGCACTGTAGATGTAACCAACCGTCTTATTAAATAAGAAACAGAACCAAATGCAAAGAAGAAAGCCAAGAGGTCAGAGCTAAGAGCTAAAACCTTACCCTTCCTCCTGCGGTGGTCCTACCTCTCCGAAAGAGAGCTACTTCCTGTGTTAAAGTCTTTATAAAGACTTTCGGTTCTGCCTTCTATTGGTTGTAAACCCAACCACTTGACTGCCTCGTCACTGCCTGTCTGTACAGACCTCCAGGTCTTCTGTGGTTGGTATTGAGATTAAAGGTGTGTGTCTCCAATGCTGGCTGTATCCCTGAACACACAGAGATCTACCTAGCTCTGCCTACCAAGTGCTGGGATCAAAGGCATGCACCACCACCGCCCAGCTTTCCTATGGCTTGCTAATAGCTCTGACCCCCGGGCAACTTTATTTATTAACATACAAATAACATTTTAGTACAAAATAAAATATCACCATATAGCACAGAGATTCTAGGGAAAGCAGAGTTCTACCGTTGCTCTCTGTGAATCCTCTATCTCAAACAACTCAATCCAAGCATATGTATATCCAGCAAGGTAATGTAACCAGCCATTGGTTCAGTCAGGAGGATAACAAATAAGACAATTTAGGTGATTCAATAACTAAAAGAGTGGGAAGGACTTTAGAAATGATCTGGTTCCATTGCCCTTGATTTTTAACAAAGAAACAGGGGGGTGGGTCATCAAGTGGAGAGCTTCATTGTCATGATCAGTTGGCGGTTTCAGCTTGATGTCCGTATTCATTTCATCTAAATGAAGTCCACATAGAGATGAGATCCCTCCTGTCAGTCTCCATGATCCTTTGAAACAAATATTCCTTTGAGTTTCACACACACACACACACATACACACACACACACACACACACACACACACACACACACACACACAAGCGCGCGCGCACACATGCGTGCAACATGGACTCACATTCTACACAGTAGAATAATAGAAAAATCACAGTGTAAGGTAGACAGTCACATACAGAAAAGGACAAATGGAAGCATAAGGTAATCGCTGGCTTATCGTTGATCGTTGCAGTTCTGAACTTCAGCTAGATAGGTATCAGCACTTACTGGAATGATGTGCAGCCTGAATCCCAAGAACTGATTCCTCTGGGCTTTTGTTTTTTCCTTTGGGCTCTCAGTTGCCTTCTCTGGAGCATCCTTTTCCATAAGAAGCGAGCTTGTTGGTAGTTGAGTAGTTCTTCAAAACTGTTTCCTAACCAAAAAATAAAAAATTATGTAGAGACTTCTGTCACCAAAGACTATCACTAATAACATTCCTGAACTATTAAAAAAAAGTTACCATAAAATGAGCATACATCAAACAAAAGACTCATTGAACATGGTGAAGAGTATTTAAGTGTTTATATATTAAAAATCAAAAAAGACAATGGGCTCTCAGGAGGCTGAGTCGAGAGAGCCCAAGTTGAAGGTCAGCCTGGGCTAAATACAGACATACTTTTTAAAAAATGAAAAAGAAAGGAACTTAAGGACCGACTATACAGCTCAATAGTAAACGGCTTGCATAGCCTACCATGTGTTAGGTCCTCAGTTCAGGGCAAAATAAAAGGAAAGAAAATTAAGTATTCTCAGTGGTATGATAAACACTGCCACACCGTTTTTATTAGAATGTTAGAATGACATCATTAAATCAATTAACCTGAAAGAGGAAAAAGTAATAGATTTTAAGAACCTCATCTTCTCTCAGGTAAATTGAAAATGTTGTTGTGATACGTATTGCTTTATTTTTTGTGCTTTGAACATGAAAATCTATAATTCATAAAATAATATTCAATATACAATAACATTTTATAATAAATACAAAAATAAACCAGATTTTTTTCTTTTTCCTTCTTAAAAAGTTTTACTTCTGAATGAATACTAAATCAACAGTGCACTTGAAGTATAGAACTAAAGGAAAATGTGGTTAATGAGCATCTCTTATGGAGGACAAAACTTCCATTTAAATTGAAGGGCAAAATAGAAAACAAGTTTGCAGATTCAGAGATAAAACACAGAAGAAAAGAACACTGGTAAATACCCTATTTCTGAAGCTTTATGGCGTTTTCATTTGCTCCAGACAGTACAAGCACAAAAGGCATCGAAATGTCTTTGAAAAAAATGCATGAACTTCCCACTTTTTCTTCCTTTTATATTAATAACCTAACAGCTTTTATAATTAGTCTGCGAGTGCTTCACTTACTAATAAATTTTAAACTTATGTGAAAGGACTCATTCTGGTGTTATATACTTTATTTTTAAGATATAATTCATCAACTTTAGCCAATTAAATTAACAGTTGTCATACTTCCCGCACTTCAAATTCAAATTAAAAATGTGATGCCACAGCTTTAATAAGTAATGAACATTTTGTGACATTTGTTTCTTCTAATTAGCCTATTAAGAATTGTATAAAATTGCCTATTGATTGAAGAATTCTCTTTGTTCAAACAGAATTAACTTAGACCATTATTTCAACTAGTCAATGATTTGTTTTGGCTTCAAAGTTCATGTTGAAATTATAAATACATCTTAAATGTAGATATGAACATGCGAGGAAACACACAGATTTTGTTCAACTTGATGTAGGGTGATCATCACTGGCAACTTGACTAGATTTGAAATCACCTAGGAGACATCTCTGAATTTCTATGTGAGCGTTTCCAGAGAGGATTAATTATGGAGGGAAAACACACACTTAAAATGACTAACACTATTCCATGTGCTTGAATCCCAGACTGGACCAAAAGAGAAGGAGGAAGCCAGCAGAATACTAGGGATCACTTCCTGTTTCCTTGTCAGTCCACTGTCACAGTGGTGTCTTCCCCATCATGACTGACCTCATAGTTGTGAAAAATGAGTCAAAGTCAACCCTTCTTCCCTGAAGTTACTTTTGGTTAGATATTTAATTACAATATTGAGAAAAGTAACTGATTCCCACAGTATCATCCATTGATTTTCCTGCAATTTCGATCTTTGTGGCTAAACAAAACTCTATTGTGTAGACATTTTATTTATGTATTCACTTAGTAGGCACACTAGTTCCACATCTTGGTTACTATGAATAATATAACAAATGTCAATATGCAAATATCTCTGTGGTGTGCTGAGTTGGAGGGATATATCATTTTAATCTTCATATTTTAATCGATTATTTTTTAATTGTTCTGTTAATTCAAACAATTAATTTAAAGGACATTCTACATTGGGGGTCTTACATAGTGACAAAGTGCTTGGTTTCAGTCCCCAGACTTGCAAATGCATCAAGAGTAAAAAATAAAGAATAATTAGTATTTATTAGTAATTAATGATTAATTAATTATAAGTATGAAAGTATTGATAATTTTTATCAAATAATAAATCTAACTGATCTTTTAAAATCAATTTTTCTTGATATTCTTTTAACAGTTCAAATACTTTTCTATTTTTATTTTCTAGAATATTTGAACTAGAATTCTTTTTTTTTAATATTACAAGGAAAACTTGAATCAATTTTTAAATACATCAAGTTTTATAAGACTTAGTTTCCACCTTTGTAAGTTTTTTTTACTTGTTTTCGTAGTCTGAATGACAATCTTTATGCTACAACCAGAATGTGGAGCATTTTGGGAAGTGTTTTAATCTGTTGGTCAGTTTATAAAGAAATAACTATTTCTCCAAGTTCTGAGGCCGAGAGTCTAAGATTAGGATGCTGGTGGATTCAGTGTTCAGTGAGTGGGGTTTTGAGGTTAAAACAAACAGGCTGAACAAGCTTCCTTGCTCCTCCCTACAGTGAGGACACAGAATCCACACTTTCTGTCACACAAGTCTGCTGAAATTTAATCACAGACATTCCACTCTCTGGAAATGTGAGCAATAAATTTCTGTGTTATGAATTACTCATTCTAAGGTATTTTGTTATGACAAACAGCCAGAAAAGATTAAAGTATTTATTAAATGAAAAGAGGGATTAATTTTGTGAGATGAGTAGAGAAAATGAAAGCAGGGCAACAACATGATCGAAAGGTTAGAAGTTACAAAGAACAAGCCCTAAGAAAAATCACATAAGAAAGATAAGGGACAGACGGAGAACCCACAGTGATCTTGTGCTATAGACTATTAGCCAGCATGAGTGGCAGAATAAACTATGACTAAGATCAAAGAAGCGAAGATAAAATTTTCTTTAACAAAAGCTAGACAGAAAATTCATAATACAAGTTTGAGAATACAGATTACGAAGGATCTAACTAGATCAGGCAACAAAATTTTATTTCATGTCATTGGCCAGTGTTTTGTTGCAAGATGCTCCATAAAAATCTCATGATCCACCAGAAAGTGCTTTGTTGAAGTTTTGGGAAGCACTAATTATGTCTCCCTTTGAAAGGGCCATAATACATATCATTGTACTATTATTTGCAGGAATTGCTATGGTAATTAATTCAATGAGAACTAGTTAAAGCAATATTTGCTTCTCTTATTTAAAGACAGAATACTTTTTGAATGCATAAATCCCAATTTGCATTCTGTACTAAATATTCAGACTACAAAGTAAAATAAACCATGCTGTAGGAAGATAAAAATCACAAACTAATATGGTAGATAAATGAAACTGACTGTGACTGAAAGCAGCCCAGTTAACATAGTGTAATAACCAAGAAGATGAGGTCTTACACTCATATATAGTTAGAATAAAAGTATATGTGTAAATGTAAGAGATCAAAGACATTGTTCATTGACAAACACACAGGTTTCTTTGAAGTTACCACCCATTTATACCATATCATTTTACAGTTAAACTGAATAAGAATAGAATCCTATCCAAAAAAAAAAGAATTGGCCATAGCTGATCAGAGAATATTAACTTCTATAGTTTGGATTAAAATTAGATGTTAGTCAGATTCTCTTTCAAAAGCTTGAATGTGGTAAAGGGAGATTGATAGCAAATAGACATAGTTATATGCAGATACATAGCAACACATATGAGAGGAGAGAGGTTATCTGCAGCACTCACTCTTCATGCTCAACTTCTTTGAAGCCCTACTGAGGCTTGTTGGTATGTGAAATACTGGAGCATTAATGTTACTTTTGCAGGGAGCTACTTAGAAATCCTAGCATTTATGTTTGGGGATTTTCTGTCTACTTATACAAGATCTTTCTACAAGTGTGTCAGAAGTATGCACATTACCTCTAACTGGGATTTTTTAAGAGTTTGGACAAAAAGAAATCTAAATAGAAATGTAGAAGGGAGAGTTAAAAGTAAGAGACTTATAGCATAGAGTTTATGCTACAAAATGAGATTAATATAGCAAATAGTTAAGAGATAGGCCATTTCACATGCATACAAGAAGGGGGAGAGAGAGAGAGAGAGAGAGAGAGAGAGAGAGAGAGAGAGAGAGAGAGAGAGAGAGAGAGAGAGAATATAGGTTTAATCTCAGTAAAAAGGAGAAAAGGGAGAGACAGAAAGAGGAAATAGAAAGATTCTTCTTTGTAGCTTTGTGCCTTTCCTGGAACTCGATTTGGAGACCAGGCTGGCCTCAAACTCACAGAGATCTGCCTGCCTCTGCTTCCCGAGTGCTGACATTAAAGGCATGCACCACCATCGCCAGGCAGAAAAATTCATCTTTACAGCAAATTCAAGGGGGAAAGACTTAAGAAGCAGACATGGAGTGAGAATCTCTGTGTGGAGTGATACTTCTGTTTGCTTGTCTGGTTGGTTGGTTAGTTCAGTTTTTTCTTCCTTGTTTTGGTAAGTTTGTTTGTTTGTTTGTTTGTTTGTTTAAAATAGAGTCTCACTATGTAGTTCTTGCTGGCCTGGAACTCACTATGCAAACCAGGCTGGCCTCAAACTCACAGAGATCAGCCTGCCTCTGCCTCCTGCATGTTGGGATTAAATGCATGTGCCACAATGCCAGGCTCCTGTGGAGTAAATCTGGATCCTTGTGATGAAGCGGCCAATCACTTTTGGCAACAGCAAAGAATGTGTGCAAACTACTTCTCTGAACAAAACAGAAGGTCTCTAGTAATAGCATAAAACTTCTACCTATAGATAGAAATTCTAACTTAAACATCCCCTAGAATATTTGGCTGTATTTGTCTGGGTGACTGGTCATAATAAAATACCATAGAGCAGGGAGCTTATACAACAGGAATTATCAAAATTTTGAAGGCCAGAAGGTTTGAGGTTAAGGAATGAGCTGATTTTGTTCCTAATGAGAGCTGTCTTTCTGGGTCACAGCTAATTTTCTCTGTCCTTAAATATCAGAGAAACTAAGCTCTCTGGAGTCTCTTAGAAGAACATAAATCCCATCATGAGGTTCCTACCCTCATGCCCTCACTTGAATTTAGTTATCTCCTAAATGTACCTTCTCTAAGTACCATCACATTTGGGAGGTTAGGGCTTCTGCCTATATACTAGGAACTTCCAGTTCATGATCTTTTTCCCCTAGCCTCCTAAACTTATGTCCTGTTCACATACTAAATAATTAGTTATGTTCCAACATCTTCAAATGCTTTAATTCCTTAACTCATTCCAACATCAACTCTTAAGCTCGAAATTTTTTCTAAATATTGTCTAAAAATACAGTTAAGACGAGACACACTTCATTAGGAGACAAAATTCCTTTCAGCTGTGAACCTATGAAACCAGACAAAGTAGTGTTTCCACTGTACTGTAGGGAACAGGTGCCAATGGAGACATACCATTCCAGAAGGAAAAATTCAGCAAGAAGGAAGGAATAATGGGTCATAGGCAAGCCCAGACTCTAGAAAGACTGATTGCATCAGGTCGTAAGGCTTGACTATAACCCTAATTGTATGGCTTCTCTGCTTTTTAGACCTACCGAGCTGCCAGTACTATTTTTGCAACTCGGTGGTATTGGAGACCACAAAGCTTAAGACAGAAACTAGATGCCCTGATGTGTCTCAGGAAGCAACCCAGATAGTATGTGAATAACGGCCAGGGACCTTCCCTGCTTTCTAAGAATAACACATATTCTCTACGAAATAGCTCCATCATCCCACCCTATTAAATCCAAGGAGTCCCACCGGCTTACTTCATTTTATCTCATTTTTCCTGCTCCTTTCATTTCAGAAGGGCAGAATTCTTGCTTTCTCTGGATGTTCCTATCCATAACTTCTGAAATGACTGATCAGGTCCATGAGTCCTGGCAAAGAGTTCACTATCAAATGATCATTCAGCCATGTACTCCTGAGAATTATCTTGCTTGCTTTTACAACTTCATGTCATAGACCGAGAGCTTTCCTGATTTCAAATTTCTGCTTAACTAGCCCTCCTTAAATTCATCCTCTTTTCACAATTTATTGTGAGTATTCAGGAAAAACTTCCACTTTCTTTGGAAATCTCCTCAAATGTCTAACTTTGTCACTCATCAATTCCACTTCTACAAAGCACTAGAAAAATATTTAGCCAAAACATATTTATTATTACTATATAGCAAGAATTACCTTTTAACCCATTTTCAGCAGTGTTTTCTCTTCACATCTGGCTCCTCAAAACTCGTTCAACCTCTTATCTTTACTTAGTTCCCAAGTTTCTTTTGTATGTTGGTAGTTGTTAGAGCAACATCTCAATTTTTATTGCCCAAGTATGTTAGTCTAGACTCTGCAGAGAGACAAAGCTAGTAATAAATATAGAAATAAAACAAGATTTATTAGAAGCAACTGATTTGAATGGTTTGGAAGATGGGCAATCCCCAAGATCTATAATATGCAAGCACATAAGAGAGCTGATAGTATCTAAGTCTAAAGAGAAGAGAAGCAGGAGAATAAGTGATGTAAAGTCTTGTCTAACACCGAGTCCAGATGTCTCAGCTCAAAGAAAATAGGGGAAATGAATGAGTTCTACCTTTCTCTGTCTTTCAGACCCCTCAAGATTCTGTGAAGACCATGCAAGTAAGTGAAGGTGCTTCGCTTTACTTGTTGAAGTTGCTCAGAAGTTAATATGATCTAAAAACACTCCCACAGATACAACCAGAATAATATTGAACCAGATATCTGGGTTTTCTGTAGCCTAGTCAAGTGTCCATTTAAAACTGACTATGATGTAGACCCTGCCTGGAAGGATATTTATGAGGTTCCTGAACTGGCTGTGGCAAGCAGTGATTGTAAGAAAGCAGAATTCCACCATCAGTCATTGGGTCAAAAAGGAGACTGGTGAATTCTGTCCCTGTTAGACAGTAAACATATCAGATTTCCTATGAGACTTTTACATTGAAATTTTATTAATTTTATAAACGTAACTATAGAAGGCCAAGGTGAACATTGTTTTGTTGCTTCCATGAGCTGAAGCAAATCAGAATGGCAATAAAGAGAAGTGAAAATCAAATCCACTCACCCTCTAAAACAATTCATCACTTTGTTTACTGCAAACCCTCTGGATCTGAAGACCACCTATGTGAGAGAAATAAAGAACTAAATGAGAGCATTCAGTATGTCTTTCCTAGCAAGTTAATGTTTCAGGCCTTCCCCTGGCTGTGCTCAGCTATTAGCTGACAATGTGGCTTAGGATGAGCATTCTACCAAAGAGTCTAGGAAGAGTAAATCTGATATTTACAATCTTAATTTGCTTTTTTTTTTTTTTGGTTGGTTTCATTTTTGAGTTTTCTCTGGTAGTTTGGAGGGGAGGTGTTTTGAAGGGGACCAGTTCATAATGCACCTGTGTGAATTTTTGCTACTACTTCCTATTATTGGTACTGACGTTTGCTGGGGGCTGTAATTTGAGACACAGGGACATAAGTCTACTTTAACAAAATGTGATTCATTCTTTTCTCAACCCAGATACGATATCTTAGTTTTTCTGGTTTTTTTTCTTTTTAATGAGATTGCAATTTTATATTTCTTCAGTTGAATTTATGGATTAGACAATTTTCCATCTTTGTAAGGTAGAGGCTATACCTTCTGCCTTAACAATGTCAGGACAAACTTCATGACTTTGACACTGACCTATATGATGAGAACTCCCCAAGTTTGCTCTTCTCAATCTCTCCTTTCCCTCTGACCCAAAGCAAATAAAACCCTGCACCCACTCTTATTTCCAACCGGGATTGCACTGGATGACATTCCAATAACACCTCGTTGTCTTCCTCCTTGTATTACTTCTCTCATCACTCATTTGAAACATTTCCAGAAAGAAATATCATGCATTCCATTCCACACCAGGTGTCACTCCAAAGGTATGATCAGAGGACGACAGCCAGAAGCAGAACATCACAGGGATCTCACACACACCTGTCTAACAGCATCTATACTGCTCCCCATGCTGAACTTCGTTTTCCAAGGATACACTGCCAGATCTTACATCGCTTTTTTCTTCCTTCAGACTATTCTGCTCAAAATATCCTGCCCTTTCAACTTATGTTTTATGACTCGGTTTAACAAAATATCTTTACTGTAAACTTGGACCCTCCTTCTCCAAGACCACTAGATAGAATTAGTTTTGGTTCTGTCTGTTAGGCCATTACTCCAGTGACAGACTTCTACTAAAGCATCTGTTGAAATGCATTCTGGGTTTGCAAGTGTTGTATAACTCAATAATCTCAGTATCCTCTACCAAAAAAAAAATAGTTAATAACTGTTGTCAAATATCATGTGTGTGTATGTGTGTGTGTGTGTGTGTGTGTGTGTGTGTGTGTGTGTGTGTGCCCGCGCGCGCAGCCTACTTCAGAAGGGAGAAGATGGGCTTCCTCATTCTTTAGATAACTTAGTTTCTTTTACTATTGCTCTGGTAAGATACTCTGACAAAAAGCAGCTTAAGAGAGAAATGATTTATTCTAACTCATGGATCAAGGTATAGTCCATCATGGCAGGCAGGCGGGTCAAGGTTACACCACGTCCGTATTTGGAAAAGAAATCACTGACTACTTTTGCTCAGCTCACTTTCCCCTTTTATACAATCCAGAACCCAAGCCCAGGGAATGGTGCTGCCCACTCTATGGGCAGCAATTAAGATAATTCCTCACAGGTATTGTCTCATCTCCCAGGAAACTCCAGATTCTTTCAAGTTGGCAATTGACACTAAATATTGCAAATGGATGGTGAAGAAAAGAGAAGGAAATAGAACACAGTGAACAGCCACAAGTCAGAAGTAAAAAATAAAACTCCTTCAGTGAACTTAGTATTTACTAATGATGTGTCAGACAGAAAGGAAATATTACTGACTGGTTTACAATCACTTCCTATGTGTTTTGATATGGGTTAAGACTGGGTTTGTTACTAATTTTGAAAAAACATAGTTGTATAAAAATTGTTCATTCCATGTAAGCAATCCTAGGGTCAGGGGACATATTATAGTCTGTGTTATGTCTCTGTCACATGGAGCTTCAACCTCATTGTCCAAACTGAGAAAGCACATTCAAAGAAGCCTGATAGAAAAAAAGAATAAAGAAGTGCATTACAGAGATGATATGAGCACTGTCTTCCAGAGTGTTCTCCCAGAAGATCTCATATAACTGCCAGTGCCCTTTGTATCTCTGTTCTATGGCTAATGTGGGAGGGGTGGGGGTATGTAGGCCTGACTGAGCGTTACTGTAATAGAACACTGAATATAAATTAAGGAGGGAATGTTATTGTAGCTCGTGGTTCCACTGAATGTAGTCCATAGTAGTTAGCTCTGCTAATTCTGGCCCCACAGGGAGATAGAATGTCATGGTCATGAGAGACCACTTTCCTCTTTTAACCAAAAGCCAAGAACTAGGAAGGTCTGGGGACCAGAGATAGACTTCAGTCCTGTTCTCATCAAACTACTTCCTCCAGATATGTCCTAACTCTTAAAGTTTCCACTACCTACCAAAGCAGTGCCACCATCTGGGGACCATTTATTCAACACATGAATCTTTGAGGGATATTTCTTTTTTTACTTCTAAGACAGAGTCCCACTATGAAGTCTTGTCTAGGGTCCTGGAACTCCCTATGTAGATCATTCTGACCCCAAATCCACAGAGATCTGCCTGCCTCTACCTGCCAAGTGCTGGGATTAAAAGTACATGCCAAAGCACCCAGCTTCATACTTAAACCCTGACACAACTCTAGGACACAGAACTTGTATCCTCATGCATGAGGTTTCCAGCTAAAATTCTAGTGTTGTAGAGAAGAACAGATATGAACTGAAAGTTGTTCAGTTTACTTTTTTGTATGTTACAACAATCAAAGTCATGATACGCAAATACAAATATAAACATAGATGGTTATTAGCACCACAATCAGTACATATTTTGTAATACAAATATCGTTAGGAGTATTCACTCTCATATCACTTTCTAGTTCCTCTGCATCCAGGCAAACAGGACACCTCTCCTCTTTAGCTGTAGGTTAAGATTTGAATGTAAGCCTCTATCAGTTCCTAATAATGACTTGAACTGTGCCCTAAAGTTGATAAAGTAATAACCAGTAAGTTTCTCATGAGCAACCGACTCTCTCAAGGTATTGGACTAATGCTGTCAGAGATTTATGAGGTAGACTTGATAAAGTGTTCTTTGCTGTTGTATCCTTGCTTTTTGCTTAAGAGAGGTGACTCCTATCAAAACCTCTTTAGCCCAAGATAAAACTTTCCTCTCACAGAGGCTTCTTGATCTTTACTTCTCAAATAATCCACTGCATCTTCCTACATTACTGCACAAAAAAAATCAACATTACCGAGTACCCATTTTTATTATGAGGTTTAGAAGAGTTACATACTTGGCTAGCTTGATGACACTTGTCTTGTCTCCTTTATTCCAAGAAATGCACATTTTTACATTAATCTGTAAGTGGCAAGTGAGTCATTTTGAAGAGTTACAAGACTTTCCATCTGTAAGATAGGACCCAGGGCTACCTGCAGGTAAGAACCTCTCTGGTTGCTTAGCAGAAAACCATTGCACACATCAGAGCAGGTCCTCTGCTCTGATGCTGACAGCATGCAGCACATGTTCTAAGCAATTCCTTCCTCGTTCTCTGTACCCTTAACTGCAGTGATCACAGCACTCTCTGAGAGAAAGCAGTCCTGGAGCTTTATTAATGAACCCATCAGCTAAATTACAGTCATCATTAAAACTGCCAGGTAGTGTCAAAATGTTTTGACTATCAAATTCCGAAAGATTAATCATTCTTTTAAATATGCTCTGCTGGAAACCTAATTCTTTTTTTTTTTTCTGGTCTGAGATGTCATTTAGTATGGTATTTGTTTCTTACCAGCAATTAAGTAAAGGACAAGTGGGTAGAACCAACCTTTGGGGGATATTTTTTTGGATGAGTTAATGATCCGTCCCTTCAGTGTTAGAAACTGAAGGTGAGTCACGAAAATGAATAGCTTTATATTCAGTGTTTCTGAATCATGTGGATAATCGGTAGCAGCACGCAGATTTTTCAAACTAGAACAGATATTTCAGTGGGTGAAAACCTCTGCCAGCAAATCATCTGTGACATGTTGTTCAAAAGAAAAGAGACTGTTCAAAATGCTATAAAGTGATGTGAGTCAGATGTTTGATAAGTTGGAAAAAAATATTGACTGAGAGAACAGGGTTTTGTTATAAAAATCGACAGGGACTTCAAGATATGTTTGACAATGATTGAATTGGGTTACATAAAATGACTCATCTTGCTATCTTTTTTCTTTTCCTTATCAAAATTGAGTCTTAGCAAATTGCATCATTTTTATTTGCTTCTGTTTTCCTTCATGCATTTGTCATAAAAAAATATCTATGATGCTATCTTCAATCTCTGAAGCATTACTTGGATTAAGTGACAGCTCAAGAACTTAGTGGAGTTATATAAAATACTGTACAAAGGAAAATCATTATCTTTGGTTTTCCAGCAGGAGAATCTGCTCCCGTTCAATTAGTGCAATTGTTTATTGAAGCCAGGACATGGTGTGCCATAAATTTGTGGCTACTTATGTTAAGATCTACCAAATCCTAACTTTTGAAGTGTTCCCCAGTTGCTTCCTTCTACCCCTCTCTACTGAGAGAAATGGCATAATTAAATAAGTCTTCATAATAACAATGCTTTTTAGCCTTCTAAGTTTACAGTTGACATTTTAACCAAGTCAATGAATAGATGCTATACACACTTGGAATTCAAAACCTAAATTGATTACTGTGATTCACCTACTTTTATTTTAAAAATCAGAAGCCTTCTTGCCTTTCATATTGGGTAAACAACACTGGAGTTCTGATGCAGCACTGAAGGGCCACTTGTGACATCCATACATACTGGGTGGATTTTTTTGTTTTGTTTTATTGTTTTGTTTGTCATTCCAGTTTATTCCTGGAAGGTCTGGAGCACTTTGTTTCATTAACAATGATAGTGCTGTTATGGACATGTGATCAGCACGTTCCTCATGCCCCAGTCCTATCTTTCACTCACCCGTTGATGTTTTTCTTAGGCTGTTTTTATATAAGACAACCAGGAGATGCTGAGGTATTAAGGGACCCATCTCATAGCACTCCCCTACTTCCCTTCTTTCCTCAGCTTCCAATTCTAAGTTTGAACAAGGAAAGAATTTCCATTTGTTAAATGCTTCTTTTAAATTGATGCTATGTTCCACACATTACATGTTTAAAATTCCGTTGATCCTCTCTACAATGTCTTTATTCCTGCAGCACATATTAGGAAATATAGACCAATAGAAGTCAAGTAAATTTGTAAGGTCATAGAAGGAGGAGATGTAGAAGCTGGGTTGATGAACTCTTTCCATTCAGGAAATTGTGTCTATCTCGCTTGGACCTCATAGTTACCTGAGCTATGGACTGGAGAAAAAAGGGACTATTAGGGATGTTAAATTGTAACTTATTTATAATTTACCAACTTATTCTCAATCTAATAGATAAACAGAAAAAGTTTCCTTAAGAGAAATTTAAGAAATCAAATATTTATAAGAATTCAGAGCTATATTTAGCATGAAAGCATGAATATAGGCAGTAATTTTTCTGCAGCATGGACTTTATATACATATATGTGTGTGTTATGGAATATATATATATATATATATATATATCTCAGTTAAAATTTTTGTAGTCCAATTATAAACTTTGTATTCCATTTTAAGTATATTTGATGTTCATTTTAAAAATCATTTGCTGGACATTTATTTCTATTCTTGAAAACATTCTTGTTAACATTCAAGCTAATTTTATAATCTTCATAAATATATTAAGAGCTTTTATATTAAGTTCCATCCTGCTGAATGCTTCATTCAGATTCTGACTTATTCATTTTCCCCTGGAATTTCGCAAACTATAGTTACAAGTTGTATAATAATATTTTTGACAGTTGACATAATTTTTCAACTCTTAGAAAGTATACCAATAGTGACTTAATTGTACTTATTTTGACTCAAGAAGAAACATAGTTGCATATAACTAAATGTAAAGTGATTTTGTACTCACTCATTCATAAAACCTATCTATTCAAGACTCCTTTATTTAGCAAGTTTTTTGTCAGTTATTTTGACACTGCTTAAAACCCAGTCTAAAAAGAGTCATTCCAATTTTGTAAGATAATATTTATTTTATTTTTTTTTCTTTTATGTCAAGTGACTTTTTAGCTGGTACTCATGGTAAGACAAAATGGCTGTCTTTAAGTTTACTAGAGGAAGGTGTTGGAGAAAAAATGATATGAAAGAAATGTTGAAGCCCATTCCTCCAGCATAGTCTGACCAGCCTAGCCTGCACTTCAGTCAACCTCTAGGATTCAGCCAGGATTCATCCTATCTAAAACCACCCACAAGTTCCTTCTGCACTGCATCCAACCCCTTACTTGGTACCCAGAATTCCCATGTGCTCCTCCAAGGTCTAGCCTGGTGTGTCTCCATGACTACCTCATCCATACTTTCTCCCCAACCAGGCAGACCTAGTCTAGGACCCACATACAGTGCCTTGACATAATATGGCCTCTCCTGCTTTCACTGCAAAGAAGCTCTAGGCTTAGTCAAAGACCATCCCTCAGTCCACTGGACCCTCCCATGCCATATCTTGCCTTTTTATCCAGGCAGATCTACCCCTGAGCTCCAGACTTGGACCAAGAAGTACATACTGTACACCAGCCCAGTCCCCACTGTCCATATGACTTCACTACACCCAAGGCATTTCCAATCTCTAGGGCCAACCCATAATTAATAAAAAAAAGTCTATATACCCAGATCTCATTGCAAAAATACCAACAATATGAAAGATCTATCCAGTAACTGTTCTCCAAAACTGACCAGTACTGTAGAAATCTTTGCCAATGAGAATAACCTACATGAAACCCATAACAAAAGCTTTGAAAAAACAATGATAAACTTCATCAAAAGAAAAAAAACTTCAAGGAGTGTATAGAAGATCCAAAGAAACAACTCAGTAAAATTAAGGAGAAAGACCGTGATACCCAAGAAAACACAAACATAATAGTGGGAGGAAATGGAAGGAAGAAAAGTAACTATATTATAGTCTCCAAATCTTGGCTCTTTTTCTTCTGTTTGTTTTGGCCTGTTCTGGTTTGTTTGTTTTTATTTTATCTAATTTTATTTTATTATTATTTTAGATGCCTGTTTGAATTCTAATGAAAGAAAAAAAGGAGGGAGGGAGGGAGGGAGGGAGGGAGGGAGGGAGGGAAAGAGATGGATTTTGTGTGGGAGGAAATGAGGATCTGGGAGGGGAAGCCATAATCAAAATGTATTGTATCAAAAATATCTACTTTTCAATAAAAAAAGAAACTACCCCACAGACATGCTCACAGCCCAGTCTGGTGGAGACTGTTCCTCCACTGAGGTTTCCTCTTTAAAAATTAAAAATAAATAAAATTTAAAAAAATTTTAAACTATTCATAAAAATCAAAAGAATAGTATTTTTAAACATAAAGAAAGAAATGCTGGTGGGAAATAGATTTTAGCAACCTAATGACAGAAATATATGTAGTGAATATCATTTCAGTTTAAGCATACACAACACTCCTGTCAAACTCCTTACCCTAAGTCTAGACTGTGAAAGGTTCCTTTGATATGTTCTGCTCACAGCCTACCAGCTTCCACAGTTACCATACACAATTTGTTCTCAAATCCCATTGTGGTGAGTGGAAAGGTTTGTTCACACTTCCTGTTGTACTGGATTTCACTACTCTAGGTAAAGAATTGCTCACATGCAGGGTTCATGGGTTCTACTTTAATCAAACAAATAAAGTTTTCTATCATATGGTGCTGAATGTGTTAAACAACAATTAATCCCTTTTCTAAAGTTTAAGAAGAACAATGACAGCATGAAATTTGCAGGCAAATGGGTGGAACTAGAAAATATCATCCTGAGTGAGGTAACCCAAACACAGGAGGACAAACATGGTATGTACTCACTCATAAGTGGATACTAGACATAAAGCAAAGAACAATCAGACTGCAACCCACAGAACCAGGGGGGCTATATAGCAGGGGGGACCCTAGGATGACTGTGGCTTATAATAAGTTTGGTTTTACTTAATTACTGGGCAAGCCTCAGTGAAACATTTCACTATTAGGATAAGAATTTATACTGTATCAAGCTGATAATAGAAAAATAAATAAATAAATGAAAAAAATAATTCAGTTAAAAAGCATATTTAAGATGGGATTATCAGATTTAGCAAATAAAAATACAGAAAGCCCAGTTAAGTTTGAATTTTTTTTTAAAAAAAAAAAGGGGGGGTCTTTTTTTTACTATAATATTCATTCCTGTTGTCCAGGGGCATGCTTTAGTTTAGCATTTACCCTGAATGTGTGTTATGGTTTAAATAATAAATCCCATCATCTAAGGGTGTAATCATATAGTTTGAGAGCAAAGAATTCTTGATATGTGATATCTAAGATGTATATATGCTTTAAAATTAGATATGTAAGATTAAGTTTTTTAGGATTTCATTTTAGAAAATTTGAAATTTAAAATTAAACATGTTTGCAGTAAAATCAACTCTTCTCTCAGTACGTTCCTATCACTTGTTTCTCCACTTCGGCTCCTAGATGCACTCGCTGTTCATCATTTACACATTTACACACTTCTGCACATGCATTTAACACACTCACAGAATTATCTATCCTATATCTGGTCCTCAGCTCTGCCTAAAAATGTTCTTGCTGAAATTTGTTGCTCACCTGAATTCAAATTTCGCTGAACCACAAGAGTCTCCTGAAAGAAACATCAAAATCCTGATAGATTTTCATTTGAGACATAATTTTGCTGAAATGAAGTGGAAGCCAGAGGATTTCCAAAGTGTGTGTTTGCCCATCTGTGATCACATGCATCTGTGTTTAGCATATATTCACACTCTCCTTGAATCATTGTTCCATTCCTGCAGACAACTTCTCATACATCAATTTTAGTTGGCATACACTAAATATTATAATTGTGTTTTCTTTCTATAAGGAAATATTCCGCACTGTTTATACAGATACTGAAGGCAAAACAACACTGAGCACTTCACAGAGGCAAGCTACTTGATTGCTATCTTACACTCAACAACTCTATTAGTAAAGTTCCAACTCTCATGTCTCAAAGGAAGAAATAAGTAATTTCCCCCATGAAAAAGAAGAAACATGTATGTGTAATTGGCTAATATTGATTCAAGAATTCTTCACTCTCAAACTATATGATTACACCCTTAGATGATGGGATTTATTATTTAAACCACAACACACGTTCAGGGTAAATGCTAAACCAAAGCATGCCCCTGGACAACAGAAATGAACAAAGAAATCTGTGAACAAACCTTGGGTATGCACCTTAATATCTCTATATATAATTTTAAAAATGTAGAGAGTGAGTATATAGCCACGTATAGTACATTAATCATCTGAACAGTCATGATCAGAAAGTGTGAATTATTCCTGTTTTCATTTATAGTGGTCAATTTGTGATCTGAAAAAATAATTTTTCTATATTAATGAAGCTGTATACTATAAAGTGAGGATTTGAATTCATGCCATTTAGATACAAAACTCTAATGACAACATGTGTTAATCTAGGATTAACCAAACTGAATATGAACCATAACTGTGTGTCCCCCTATAGAATAGAAAAAATAGAGTCATCAATGTTTGAAATTTAACTGCTGATTCCTTCATAAAGACAATGGATGCATTATAGTAATATCACAGACGTGGTAAGTCATTCAAGCCACCCATGATCCACACAGCAGATTAACCTGCACACTTGCTAAACTCAGATTCATAACCCCAGCCCAGGCCTGACCAACGACTCCCCTTAGTTATACCGAATATTCGTGCTCGATAATGTATTTCCTAAGAGATAGGAAGTGGGTGGATTAACGGCGCTGGCTTTGACTTCTCTAGTTTGCTTTCTGTTTGTAATTTTACGACAGGACTCAGCAAATGGCAAACGTCATCTAGAATGCTGAAGACCTAAGTCTTTAAAAACAACTAATGCTAAGCTTCCTCCCAGTTTGACACTATTAACTTACACACACTAGATCACTAGGTAAGTTTTGCCTCTGAAAATTGTTTTAAGGGGTGAGGTGATACAGTGGGGAGGTGTTCTTGACCAGCCTGACACTGAGTTCAAATCCCTGGATCCCACATGGTGGATGGACAGAAATGATTCCTAAAAGTGCACCTCTGGCCTCCACACACATGCCATGGCACTCACCCTGACCCTCAACACAAATAAATAACAAATATAAAAACATTAACTTAATATGACATAGAATTAAGATGCTTAAATCATTGTGACAAAATAACTGTCACTAAAAAGATATCAGAGCTGGGCGGTGGTGGCACACACCTTTAATCCCAGCACTCAGGAGGCAGAGGCAGGCGGATCTCTGTGAGTTCGAGGCCAGCCTGGGCTACAGAGTGAGTTCCAGGAAAGGCTCCAAAGCTACACAGAGAAACCCTGTATCAAAAAACAACAACAAAAATCAGAAATTATTTGATCCTATTAATAATCTTCACTAAAACAGTTGAAGTTGTAGATAATGATTTTTCTTTAACTGTAAGTAGAAAATTAACACAGTATCTGCAATTGGACTCTTTTTAATTGTAAAATATTTATTAAATTCACTTTTCTTTGAACTATATTCAGATTATCACAGTTAAGCATGCTAGATCATAATACTTTTATTCCCTCATTTGGTAAGATTATAAATGGTGCAGCTGTCATAAAAAAACAATATGATGGCTTACAAACTTAAAAATAGAATGATAAAGCAGTAATCCCACTACTAAATATGTATCCACAGGAATTGAAGTCAGTAACTCAGAGACCACTAACCTCACACCATGTTCATTGAAGCATTATTCAAACCGACCTGGATTACTCTGGTCTGAACTCAGATCATGTAGGACTTTAATCGTTGAACAAACGAACATTCACTATAACCGACGTAAAACCCAAGTATCCACCAACAGATGAATGGATAAAGAAGATGTATGATATTCATACAACAGATTAGAACTCAGCCTAAAAACCGGAGGAAATCGTGCATTTACAGCAATATGGATAACTGAATCAGACAGTATGTTGAGTGAATTAAGGTGAACACAAGACAGCAATTTGCTGATTCCATTTCATCCCATGAAGTCTGGAAAATATTCAAACACGGAAAAGCAGATACTAGAACCGTAGTTGCTGATGGTTGTGGGAGGGAGAAATTGAGTTGTTTGATGAATTTACTGTTTCAGTTATGAGAGATGAACAGTTCTGGAGATGAGCTGCACAGCACAGTGCCTGTCATTGACAAGCATGAATGACATGTAGTGCTGCACACTTAAAAATTTGAGAGACTAGATCTTACGTTGAGTGCTCTTACAACAATAACGACGAAAGAGGCACAAGCAGATTTTAAGATGTGGTGGACACATTGATTGCCCGAATTTCGTCATCCTCTTTTCACAACTGTATTCATTTATTCAAACTAGCAATCTGTACATTTTAAATTGTATTTCAGTAAAGCAAGAGAAAGGAGGGGGGAAGGGAAGGAAGAATGGACTGGGGAAAACTGGTATCAGTTTCAAAAAGGCTGTAAGAGAGAGTTATAGTCTCGAAGGAATTAACTTGGCACTACCAGGGAGCCTCTGTAAGGCAGAGATGAATGCAAAGATCCTGTGAGATGCTGTGATGAAGGCCCAAGTTGACTTTGATGTCTTTGTTTTTTAAGGTCTGGGATGTGAGTCACCTCGTTAACTCAACTCGTAGGGTCTTCCTCTCTTCTGTCCTTGCAAAGGGACCCCTAAAGAGAAGGACATCAGTAAGCCCATTAGTGGGAAGTTGAAAACGGAGTATGTGCAGTGAGTTTTCCTTCTGGAATAAAAACATAGAGGCGAAAAACGCACAGTTGCTGTTGAAACACAATGGGAGAAGACATTAAATTAATGGAGAAGATTCTCCTGAAATTTCTGAGCATCATTTCTGTTCTTCATTGTCTGTTTCCCAGCTGTGACCACACAGTAATGAAACCCTCTTCCTAAAAGTATCTGTTTGCAAATGTGTATTAAAAAAGAAAACACAAGCATATCACGTGGTGTTAAAACAGCAACAGCATTAGAGAAGAAAACACTCAGCCACGCAAATCCTGAGGTATGCTGCTAAAAAAAAATCAAATTTAAAGGAGTGGAGCCCCAGGAAAAGGCTTAGTCTGACACATGTCCTGAAGGTGTAACTAAGGAGAAGTCCATCCGTTATGGTACAATCCACATTTGGATTCGGAAAGGAAGTGTTTCAGTTGGAGGCACTTCAGAAATGGCCGTCTCTTCTTCATTACCTCATGTACAGTGTGATTCTCTCAAAGGCAAACATTCATCTTTACTTTTTTGTCTCCTTATACCCAGGACAGTAGTTGACACAGATTACTTCATGAAAGAGAATGAGAAAACGCTGAAAAGTTATTTAATTATTTAGAATCTTCTACATGTACCAGACTTATAATTTTATAAAAAGTAACAGATATTAATTAATCCACATTGTATTGGGTACTAAAATTATCAATATCATGGATCCATTGATATTGGAATTGAGTCTGAATATATGTTGTGATACAAAGTCTTTGCGTGTTGTGTGTAGCAAGGTCATGTGTGGCTGGAAAAGTCAATTAGAGACAAATTGTGAATAACGTTGAAGTCCAAGTAATTGGACTCATCAGGTTTAGAGGCAAATGCCCTCACCCACTGAGCTACATAAAGTGGCCCATTTTATATTTTAAGCCATGGATCATGGATGCTGCAGAAAGTCTGCAGGAAAACAAGTATGATGTGAAATACAGTTGGTCTTTTAGAAAGTTGATTCTGGAACTAGTTTGAATGAAGAATCAAACATGAACTAGAAGAAAATCAAGTTAGGAATGTATTGTAATACTTTCAAACAAACAACCTAATCAAGTCTGAACAAAAATGACTTACTGACCAAGATGAGTCGGAGATTACCAGATGGAGAGGACTCAAGTGGAGCCGAGGTTTCCTACCTAAGAACAAAGAGGGCTCTCAGAAGAAGGAAGATTCCATGAGAAAGGCCAGATAGCAGGAGAGGACCTGCCACATGTGGACTGCTCACAGGGGTCTTCATGATGCTCAGATAGTGAGACATCCAGATCTGCATCTCTGGCAAGGCTGATGCTGGACATGGATTTGAGGGTTATCAGCAAAGAGCTAGAAGAGGAAACAAAGGATGCTCATGGAGAAAGATGCCCGGCCAGATTCTACCCCTGCCAACATCGTGAACCAAAGTTGAAGAAGAGTCAGAGAACAATGTTCAAAACCTCAGGAGGAGAGATGCAGAGATCTCCCAAAGGCCACAGGAAGCCAAATTTCAAAGGGAGATTTAGCCAGGTATCAAGATAACTAGGGGGGGAAAACTAAATATATTTGTAAAAATGATTTTAGTCCATTTGTTTATTTGTGTGTGTTTGTGTGTATATGTGTGCATACCGCATACTGTAGCTTGCATGTAGAAGTTAGAACAGAAACTTGAGGGAGTCAGTTCTCAGCCTCCACAATGTGGGTCCTAGGGTCAAACTCAGATTGTCAGCTTGGTCATAAGCAGTTTCACCCACTGACAAACCCTGTCAGCCCTATGTGAAATTTTTAAGTTGTCCAATGACTACGTATATGGTATTCTGGAATTGGTGAACTACATTACAATTTTTTTTTGTTAGAAAGATCAATGTAATGGTTACCACTGATTATCAACTAGACACCAGGAAGCAAGGCTCCGGGCATGCCTGTGAGAGGTCATCTTGATTAGGTTGGCCTCTGGCCATGCCTCTGAGGAAAGAACCAAGCTTTTGGGTAGCACTATCCCATGGGTGTGGGTCCTGAACTGCATTTAAAAGAAAGAAAGAAAGAAAGAAAGAAAGAAAGAAAGAAAGAAAGAAAGAAAGAAAGAAAGAAAGAAAGAAAGAAAGAGGTGAAGAATTGACTGTGGTCGAGGGCACTGACTGCTCTTCCTGAGTTCAATCCTAGCAATCACATGGTGACTCACAACCTCACATCACAATCTGATGCCCTCTTCTGGCATGCATCCATGCAGACAGAGCACTCATACATAAAACATAAATGAATATTTTTTAAACGGAAAGCAATCAATATGTATGTATGAAGTTCTCAAGAATTAAAATAATCTAATAATAAAATAATAATAATAAACTACAGCGCACACCACACACACACACACACACACACACACACAAGAAAAAGAGAGAAAACAAGGTGAACATTTACCACTTTCTGCTTCCTGATTGTGGACACGATGGGACATCTGCTTCCAGCTCCCCCTTCTCAGGATTCTCTGCCATGTTGGACGGTACTGGAAAACCATAAACTAAGATTTTTTTCTCCCTTAAGTTACTTCTGTTAAAGTATTTTGTAACAGCAACAGGAGAAGTAACCGGTACAATACGTGACATGCAGAAACAGGTACATTTCTAGTAGTTTCGATGAAAAGAATAAAACAAGGCACACAGCTCAACGAGGCACCAGAGTCAAAATGCACTTGGCGTAAGTTCTCCCATCTGTCCCCTACTCAAGGACCCAGGAGGGTCAAAACCTGTCTTTGATATAGATTCCCTCTCTTTCTCTTTCCTCTTTTAATCCACCCCTTCTTATGAAGGCTCTTTGACTCACCTTCCTTTAGAGAAAGCCAGGCAAGAGGGCTGAGGATCACTAGCTGAGGATCCCAGCAGCCTGGATGCATTTGGTAGTTGAGGTTAGAGGGGATACGGGTAGCCAACTGTTAAGAATTGTATTTCCCCATTTTAGCTGAATAACAGGATCCCTGTTCAATTCAATAATGCCGCTAAACTTCACAGACCTCTTTACCCAAGCCTGCACCAAACTACACTTCTGTCATGTTTCTTGCTTTTGCATGTTTTTGTTGCTGCTGTTGGTGGCCTGCAGAGAGTCTCTTTACCTCTAACTGGATTTCCTGACCTCCCTCTCTCCTAGGTATGCCCTAAGTGTCTTGAAAATCGCAGTTGACATTGTTATGTTTTAATGGAACAGAGAGTATTCTGTGAGACTTTCCCTCTGTGGCCTCGTACCGAAGGTTATTTCTTTTAAAGGACAAAGTTGTTTTAATCCAATAGGCTTCCAAGGAACTTTATATTCATAAACCATATGACCTAAGCTTTATTAAAAAACAATAAAAACTAATATTTTAATATATACATTCTACATTTGTTTTCAAATGGCTCCAAGTTGCTACAAACATTCCAACACAGAACTGTTCTTTTTGAGTATCACTGTGCTTTTTTTAAGCATTTGATTCTCGTTTATATAAATCAGTCAGTGCTTCTCTCAGTCCAAAGTTATTTTCTGCCAAACCCTTGGAGGTGCCTTGCCCACTGGAAAAGTTGACAGATGCCAACCGTAGAAAGAGAACCTCTGTTCCCACGTTCTCCTGATGCAGGACTGAGCAGTTTAGCCTGCCCACTGGACCTCACAGCCGACCCTTCCCCACGGCAGGAAGCTTGTAGTCTGTGTGTCTTCAAGCCTTGCCATTGTTCCAGTTTTAGAAAACCACAAATTCATTTAATTGCAAGATGTTTCAAAAACTTCAGTGGCCTAAGGACGTAGACGAAGCAGTTATTAATTCGTCCCTCTGCATCTCCAGTGTTTATTTCCTTATGACTTAAGGGTTTCAATGTGCCTTTGCTAAGTAACCAGTCAAAGAAAACGTCAACGCGTCTGCCGTGGGTTCTGATTTCTTGTTGAATAGCGCCACCTGATGGCTATTCTGTTTTTTCTGTGTTTTTTTGTTTTGTTTTGTTTTCTTTTCTTTTGTTTTTTAACTAGAGGCAGTTGAAAATTCTTAGTTGTATGTTCAACTTTTACCCATGACTAAAATTAAAGTTTATCAGTGTCGTTTAAATATCATCTTATTCTGATTAAAATATTTAGCTATTATCTCATCATTTTCCTTTGAAGTTTCATCTTATTCTCCTTTGAACACTGGTCATGTTACTTTCTCGATGGTACTACATCTACAGTAAATAGATCTTTTATTTATCTGTGTCATTGTTTTAATGTCATCTTTAATATAATACTTTTTAATCTATACTCTTTGCTTAATTTTTATCTTAACCCATCCTAAAATTCAGTAACACCATGTCCCTGTATGTAACTGAATATTTCATCGTTTTCAAATGGGATCAGGGACAGAAGTTCTATTTGTTTTGCTAAAACCTCCAGCATTATTAATTTCAAAAATCTGATTTCTTGCGTTAAAACTACATCAATTTCAACGTCTAAAGACAATTCCAATTTTTAAGATAATAAATAACTCTGTGACTCCTTTTCCATATCCACCCACCCTTTCTACCTCTGGTAAATCTCTGGACCACCATCACTAAAGTCATGTGTGAGACTATGAGGTTCCTGGCCCCTACTTCTTAGGTACACTTCTTTCTCCTTCATACCACGCTTCACAAGCTTTTGACCTTTAATTCCATGATCAAAATTAAAGAGCATAATAAAAATTACCCCTAAAAACATTATCATCATTCATTCTACAAAAACCCCACAGATGCAGAAGGGTGTTCACCAGTGAGTGCATTATTTACAATAACATAAGAACAGAAACAAGGAAGATAAATATTTTAACTTATAGAAATTGATGAATTGCTTTATGTTAACCAATGTAATGTTAAGTATCATTAATAATAATAATAATAATAATATTTAAGAATAACAACAGTAATTAAAGTGAGAAAATCCAGAACTAAACAATACAATCCTTCTTTTTAAAATATATGAGCTAACAAGCCAGAAAAAACTAGTATTAAGACCCCTGGCCTCTTCTGATTTGTATATGTAAACAATACTCTCCTCTGATTTGTGCATGTAAATGCTAGTCTATTCTAATTTGTCCAGGTAAACAGTAGTCTCTTCTGGTTGGTTATACTGAGTTAATACTGAAACGATACTTCAAAGTAGGGCATGTGCCATGTTCTTCAGGTGGTCACAACAGCCCTTCGTGTGTAGAAACAAAAAACAAAACCATAACAACAAAAAGGTGCATGTATGGTCACCGCACGGCTTGTGATTAATGTTAGAAGCAGCCACCCTCATTCAGGGCTGAATGGTTTTCAGGAATTTGCACATTCTTGTTTGAAACCAAATCCTTTTTTCCAGGCTTTCTGTTTTTTTTTTTTTTTAACTTATGTTAGTGATAGTTCTCGTCCTCTTCTATTTTATTGGCAAAATTTACTATTGAAAATACTAAAAACTCTGAGTCCTAAACCTTTCTGTAGCCTAATTGAATACATTGATAAAAATGATAGCATGGTGGTGAGTAGAGGAAGTTTGGGATGAGGAAAATATTGTTTTATATCAAGGAAGGAAGCTTCTCAGTAATAACACACAGATAAAAGAAGTTTTCATGGTCATTTATTAACCCATTCAATGAGTAATAAATTCATACCTCTTATGTGCCAGCACCTAAGATAAAAGCAGATATGACAAGGATAGTATTCTTGCTTTCATGGGCTATCTGGATTAGATCAGAGAAATTGAGTTATTGGTTTATTTGTTTATTTTATGGCTGAAGCATTTTCTGGGGCTCAAACAGCAAACACAAATCAGTAGCTGATGCATTACATATAGAAAAGTGTCACAGGAAAGCTGCTTACCTGCAAATGAGCAGAGAGAAGAATTAAAAGACCAGGGAGAAGATATATCCACCACCAAAGAGACACCCCTGCTGGCCCACTTCCTCCAGCCAGGCCCCACTTTCCACAATTTCCAACACTTCCCAATGTTCTATTTGATTATTTATACATCTGGCTGATGGGTTGATTAGACCAGCACCTTCATAATCCAATTACTTCTCAATGAACCTTGGGGGGGCATTTCACATCTAGCCATAGCAAATATGTTTGAGAAATTATACCAAAACATCTAGAAAGCCACCTACTAAACAATACAGAACTTTATAGTGAGAGTGGTAGAGAGCTAGGGAAGAATTTAGTACTGGAGTACATGATCATGTAATAGTTTATAAACTTAGAACTGCAGCTGTATTTTAAACAGAAGCAAAGGCAATGTTTGACATCATTTTAAATGAAAGAGCAAAATAAAATCATGGGCAGATATAAGTTATAAATATGTTTTAATATTGTAAAAAATAAACGCCAAGACAAAATATATTATACAAAAGAGAAATATACCAGTATGTCAGTGAAGACTGATTGGTGGGTCTAGAATGAGGAATGAATCAAAAAAACACATTCTGTATACATGCAAATTTAATTTTTAAGAGATTTAAAACTTCATTGCTCCCTTTGTAAAAAGCAAAAAAAAAGTTTGTCACTTTTATTTTGTTGTCAATATGTGCAAAAATTTAATATCGCTGTTCTTGACTAATGTGTCTTAAAATGTTTTTTATTCACTGCACATTTCACAATGAATATAGTGTTGCATTTGAAACTACAAATTCGTCCTGCCATGCTGCTTTGCTTTAAATGATGTAGGAAGTGAGCTGTAATCACAAGGTCTGGAGAGAGGCAGCATGCTTTGTATAACTAAAGATGTATTCTAGCTAGCATGGGCTTCTTTGCAGATGTCTGCTCTCTGACAAATTGCTTAATACTCCTGGAAAACTGATGATCAGAGTGATGACCCACAGCTGTGTGGGGGCTGTTGTGGGGTGGGCGCAGTAATGATAATAGGCTGTATGGCCAAGTGCGAGCTTAGCAGTAATTAATTACAGGCAGTCTACTCACATTTTGAGAAATGGTTGGGAATAAATAGGCAGCCTCGTTCTTGCATAACTGGTGGAATTTTCTCCTTGGGTTTGTCATCCTTTAGGTGGAGTTTAGATTATTTTCCTTCAAAGACGTTTCTAGCCCTTCAGGACTCATGGGAGTCTACTTTTCTGCTTGTCCACATGAGCCTGTGAGATCTTCCTGCTGTGGCTGTGGCACCACCCTTCCACCGCTTTGCCTGGAAACTGGTGACTCATCTGAAAGTTTATAAATGTGACTCTTCGGAAGTGTTTACGGATGTAAGAAAACTGGACATCCTCACAGCCTGTTCTCAGTGACGCAACTGCTCGTGCCTTCAGCGCGTGGTTACAGCACTGAAGTGAACCTTGACAAATTGACAGAGTTGCTGCAACTCGGTTGTCCAAATTTCAAACATGCATCACAAAGAAGGGGGGTGGGGGTTCCTCCTTCAGGATCATTCTCCTGCCTCCAATCACCAATTTGGTCTCACCTGACTCAGACAAAGTCAAAGCACATGTATCTGAGCGGCAATGCGCAGTCCGGGCCTCCAGCTGATCACCAGTTTTAGGGTCTGACTGCCCTCAACACTGCCCACATGCTGACTTGTGCTTATCAAGGCTCTGGGCTTACCACTTCCCCTTCCTGCACCATTCACCTCCAACTCTGGCTTGTGTGTCTCCTGACCAGAAGTTCCTCCCCTGCTTGATTATGGAAAACTCCAACTACTAACTACTCTTACCTTAACCTTACACACACACACACACACACACACACACACACACACACACACACACAGTGCCCAGAGTTACCTTTTTGTGGAATTTATAAATTCCAGTGTATCATATGTTTATTTTCTGTCTTTCCACAGTATAAGTTTCATCAGAGCCTAGATCTGTGTGGGTTTGCCACTGCTACGTATCTAGCATGTCACCACATAGCATGTACTTAAGAAACATTCATGGTAAAGATACACTGATTAAAATTCAAGAACACACTATAAAGACAGTTGCTTATTAAAACAAAGCAACCTAGGCTTAGCTGGAGAAAAATCAATACTTGATTTACTTGCAGTAGAATCTTTCCTTAATGTTGAACAGTAAATAGGCCATTTCTCTGAGCTAAAGAGGATGACTCATGAGGAAGAGGAAAGGAAAGTGATGTCAAAAACCAGTAGAAAACATTTCACAGAGACAAAGTTAGCGCCAGCTTAAACCTGGGTCAGGAAATGGATTTGTCAGAAAAAGTTGATCTCAGGATTTCATTATTTAAGGGGGTGGCATCTTCCCTTCCAATTACAAGCTTGTGGGCCAGTGCCAAGAGTACCACTATTCTGATGTAAGTTCAGGACAAACGAATATAAGTAGGATTTGACTAAGCCTATTTAAAGCTGCAGTGAATCTATGGGAAGCAAACTGAGAAAGAGATCAGGAACTAAGGGCACTTCAAACTAAGCAGCTCTAACTTTACCTAGTACTTGTGGTAGCCACCAGCCATTAGAGACTCTGCTAAGCTTAGATTAATAGCCATCTCCAGGACTAACGTAGTAGTTGACCCCCTAGGATAGGAAGGAGTCCTTGGGCACTGAGTAAACACTGAGTTCATCAAGAAGGCAAACTCAGTGATGTGAGAGCTAAGCTTACAGGAAAGGTCCCAACAACGAGGAATCGGAGAGGAATAATTTCTAGAGAAAAGTAGCTTTCTAGTTACTATGAGCAGATAGACTTGATTGACTAAGGCATTCTCTTGTCTGTTATGAAGAGTCTTGGAGAATAGGCATGATAAGGCCTGATCTAAAAAGAAGAGAAATCTTGATTGGTCAATTTTGGGGAAAGTTCCATAAGATTCTGAGACTAAGCTGTATTTTTTGTGCTTGGGTAAAACATTCTGTAGATGTATACTGGTCTATTTGACTTATATTTCTGTTTTGTTTTTGTCTGCAGGACGTGTCTATTGGTAAGAATGGGGTATTGAAATCATCCGCCATCACTATGTGAGAGTCAATATGTGAGTTTAGCTAGTAGTGGTTTTTTTTTATGAACTTGGGTACCCCTCTTTTTGGTGCATGTATGTTTAGAATCACAATGTCTTTTTAGTGGATTTTTTCTTTAATGAGTGTGCTATGTCTTTCGCTTTCTCATTTGATTAGTATTGTTTCAAGTCTATTTTGTCAGACATTAAAATAGTTATACCTGCTTGCCTCTTGGGTCCATTTGCTCCTTGTCATCATTTTTCCCTGAAGTGATGTCTGCTGTGGGATGGTCTGTATGTCAAGTGTGTTGCTGATTGGTCAGTAAATAAATCACTGATTGGCCATTGGCTAGGCAGAAAGTATAGGCGGGACAAGGAGAAGAATTCTGGGATGTGGAAGGCTGAGGGAGAGACACTGCGAGCCGCCATGAGGACAAGGAAGATGTAAAGTACCGGTAAGCCACGAGCCACGTGGCAAAGTAAAGATTAATAGAAATGGGCTAAATATAAGAGTAAGAGCTAGACAATAACAGGCCTGAGCTAATGGCCAAGCAGTTTAAATAATGTAAGAGTCTGTTTGTTTATTTTATAAGTGGGCTCTGAGACTGGTGGGACTTGGTGGTGGGAGCTGGAGAAAAGTTCTCCAGCAACAAATGGCGTCCAACGTGGGGCAAGAGTCTCCACCTAAAAACGGAGAAAAAAGATTCTAAAACGGAGCTAAAAACAGCTCCTAGTTGTCTCTTTTAAGCTAGCGGCAGCCTGC
The DNA here is from genome assembly GCF_949786415.1 of Peromyscus eremicus. Classification (NCBI taxonomy): domain Eukaryota; kingdom Metazoa; phylum Chordata; class Mammalia; order Rodentia; family Cricetidae; genus Peromyscus; species Peromyscus eremicus. Next base: position 65,973,798 of record NC_081427.1, read on the forward strand.
ATGTTTGAGCTACTATGGCGGGTTCCTGGCGTGCATGCTCAACCTGCCGCCGTATGGCGGGAATGAGGCCTCTGCAAATAGCACATTAAACTGTGTGGTGGATTTAGCCTTTGCTAGTACAAAACAAAAAAAGAGGTTTCTGGGCTACACGCTACTTTGGTAAAAGTGTAGACCCACTATTTCTGAGAGTTTCGGCTCCCAGAGCTGGCGGAAAGCGGACCACCGCCATGTTGGGAAGCTGAAGTGGGCGGAGCCAACAGCCACTGCGCCGTTTCAGGCTTAGAAGGCTGCAGTTTAAAGGAGTAGGCTCAAGCTAATATAAAAAAATAAGCCACGTAAAGATGACTACCACACAGAGAATCTGGATTATGTTCTCTTTGATATTCGTAACTGCAGAAAAACATTTGATTGTAAAAGCTGTTGAGTTATGCCAAAATGTATATTTTAAAGGTACCTTGACTTCAAAATTTGGATATAAGGATATGTTGCTTTGGAAAAGAGTCTCTGCTTTTGTTTCCACAGAAAGCCAGAGACTATGGATTTGTTCCAGATTAAGATACATCAGGTTTGACCAGCCAAGACCCCCTGAAAGGTCTCCAATGACACCATGGCCCAGATGACTCAACATCCAGAATGGTTCCAAGGCAACTGGCTCAGACGATACAGCCTCATGGACTACTCCATGATCCTAAAATTTTCTTCGTGTCCCCATAAGATACAGCGCCCCCCTCCAGCAGGAAGTAGTAAGAGAAACTACGCCCAAATTCCCAAATATACCAAGCTGGCTTTAGAGATGGAATTGGCTCACTCCCCCTCTAAACCCAGACATATTGCTCAAAAAAAAAAAAAATGGTTAAGAGATTCTTATGTCCCAAATCAGAAGAGCCCTCTGGTGTGGGACAGACAGAAACCAATATTTTTATTTAAAGCAGGTTGATTATAAATACAATCTCTTTCTAAAGAAAAAAAGGGGATAGTTTAGATATGATAGGATGAAAGGGTAGATTAATGAACCTACTTTTAAAGAGTAACAACTTGTTTAAAATGTTTTACATTGCTACAGATTTTAGTTTATTGATACAAATTTAAACTTAATTTTGTTATACTGTATATATATTTCTATTCTTGTTTGAGGTATTATGTTTATGTAACTCATTTAAAATTGTAATGGATAATTAAAAAATAGATTAATAGTTAGTCATCTATGATAATATTTGTAGCCATGTTAGTTAAGTCTTCTAGGTATACATAGATATATTTCAGATAGATAGATAGTCTTCAAACACTTCAAGGACCTACAGAATATGGCATTTAAAATGTTTTAAAAATTTAGACTTTCTGGACAGTGAGACATGTCTGCTCCTGACAGCACCGATTTACTTCAGAGAGGAGGATGGGCATCGAAGACACTCCATACGGAGTTTATCTTCACCTTGACAAAAATAGCCATTTGGGCAAGAAACTGTTCTTGCCTGGACTGCCTGATCAACTGGACATGCAGGACCCATACAAAGGTAACCACTGAACTTTGCTTGACAAAATGGTCCTTCAGGTTCCTGCTTTGCAGAGAAAACTGCCAGACATTCTACAGGACACAGAGAAAAGTAAATAAGAGACTCTAGGCCTGTGGGCTGAAGACAGATGCCCCAACTTTACAAGAGAACTTTAAATGACTGTCCAGGCTGCCAGCTGTCTCTGTCTACCCTACAAGACTCCTAAATTTGCTTATATCCTTCTCCATTTCTCAGGTAGTAGTATATCCTTCTGAGGTCTTTGATGTGGTTAAAGACTAGATACTTACAATTTTCCTTAGTTATAATAAAAGATAAGTTAGATATAAAACCTTAAACTTACAAATGTAAGATAGATAGGATCTCTTCTTTAATATTGTAACTGTAATTCTTGCTTGATAATTGTTTTGTTATATGTAATTTTACTATGTTAAAGTTAAAACCTTCCTTTTTAAGAAAAGAAAAAGGGGAAGTGCTGTGGGATGGTCTGTATGTCAAGTGTGTTGCTGATTGGTCAGTAAATAAATCACTGATTGGCCATTGGCTAGGCAGAAAGTATAGGCGGGACAAGGAGAAGAATTCTGGGAAGTGGAAGGCTGAGGGAGAGACACTGCGAGCCGCCATGAGGACAAGGAAGATGTAAAGTACCGGTAAGCCACGAGCCACGTGGCAAAGTAAAGATTAATAGAAATGGGCTAAATATAAGAGTAAGAGCTAGACAATAACAGGCCTGAGCTAATGGCCAAGCAGTTTAAATAATGTAAGAGTCTGTTTGTTTATTTTATAAGTGGGCTCTGAGACTGGTGGGACTTGGTGGTGGGAGCTGGAGAAAAGTTCTCCAGCAACAGATGTCTGTCCATTATTGGTGAAGTTTCTTGGATGCAACAGAAAAATGTTCTGATTTCATATCCAATCTACTAGTCTCTATATGGAGAATTCAGATCATTAGTATTGAAAGTCATTAATGAGCAGGATTTATTGATTTCTGTTACTTTGTTGTTATGATGTGGGTTGTCCCCTTCTTTTGATTTATTCTTTGGGATTTCTTGCATATAGCTAGCCTCTTCAAACAGAAATTTTCCTTCTAGTACCTTTCATAGAGCTGGTTTAGAAGATACATACTGCTTAAATTTGGTTTTATCATGGAATGTTTTCCTTTAGTCTGTGGTGATTGATAGTTTTGCTATCAATAGTCTGGGCTAGAATCTGTGGTCTCTCCAAGTTTATAGAACATCTGTCCAAAACCTTCTAGTTCTTAGAGTCTCCACTGGGAAGCTGAGTGCTAGTCTAATTGCCTTGCCTTCATAAGTGACTGTATTTTTCCTTTGCAGTTTTTAATAAACTTCCTTTGTTCTATACCTTTAGTGTTTTGATTATTATGTGTTACAGGGAATTTCTTTGCTGCTCCTGTCTATTTGAGTTCTGTATGTCTCTATGTCTCTTGTATCTTGATAGGCATCTCTTTCTTTAGATTGGGGAAACTTTTTTTATGATTTCATTTAAAATACTTTGTGTCTTTGATCTGTGTTTCTTCTCCTTCCTCTATCACTCTTATTTGCTGGTTTTGTCTTTTAACGGTGTCCCAAATTTCTGGGTATTTTGTATCTGGCTTCTTTTTTAGATTTACCAGTTTCTTTGACTGAGCTATCCATTTCTTCTACCTTGTCTTAAAGACCTGAAATTCTCTCCTCCGTGTCTCTTGATCTGTTGATGAGGCTCACCTATGAGGTTTTTGTTTGACAACCTAAGTTTTTTGTTTTCAGTTTTATTTTGGTTTGGGTTTTTGTGACTGATTCTATTTCTATTTTCATGCATTGATTTTTTTCCATTATTTCACTCAGCTGTTTTCATGGTCTACACTAAAGCATTTATTCATACCACCTCTAAGGTCTTTAAAGATATTCATTATTGCTATTTTGAAGTCCTCGTCTTTTCTTGTGGTCTACTGCAACTGGATGGCTGACTTCTGGAAGACATAGGTTGTTCTGAGGGTTTCTATTATATTTTTGTAACTGGGATCTGGGTTTTAGATGTTTTAGGTGTTTCTTGGTGTAAGTATATGATTTTGTCTTTGTTTGATGAGTGTTTGTTTGTAGCAACCATTCTTTGGTTGCTACTGCCCACACAGGATCTGAGGCAAGTATGGTGGCACATAGAGTGCTTCTGTGTGTTGGCAAGTGACACAAAGAAACAGAGATGGACTAGACACAATAAGTGGAGTCCTCAAGGAATGGAGGTATGGTAGAAGGAGTTGAAAATTGTCCTTTCAAGGTCTGTAAAGAAGTATGTTGGAAATTTGATGGGGAATGCATTTAATCTGTAGATTGCTTTGGTAGGGTAGCCATTTTTACTTTGTTAATCCTACCAATCCATGAACATGGGAGATTTTTCCATCTTCTGATATCGCCTTAAATTTGTTGCTTCAAAGATTTGAATTTTTCATCATGTACATCTTTCATTTACTTGGTTAGAGTTACTCCAAGTTAATTAATATAGTTTGAGGCTATTGTGAAAGGTGTTATTTCTCTGATTTCTTTCTCAGTCTATTTGTCATTTGCAAATAGGAGGTTTTCTTTTTTCTTTTCTTTTCTCTCTCTCTCTCTCTCTCTCTCTCTCTCTCTCTCTCTCTCTCTCCTTTTTTTATCAGTTCATATTGTGTTGAGTATCCAGTCACTTTGCTGAAAGTGTTTATCAGAGGTAACAATTCCTTGGTTTTTAGGTCACTTATATGTGCTATCGTATATCATCTTCAAATACCAATACTTTTATTTCATCCTTTCCAATTTGTATCCCCATGATATCTATCAGTTGCCTTATTGCTCTAGCTAAAATTTCAAGTAGTATATTGAGTAGAAATGAAGAGAGTGAACAACTTTGTCTTGTTCCTAATTTTAGTGGAATTGCTTTAAGCTTCTGTCCATTTAACTTGATGTTGGATATGGGCTTGCTGTAAATTGCCTTGCTATGTATGTCACTTGTATTCCTAATTTCTCCAGGACATTTACCATGAAGGAGTGTTGGACTTTGTCAAAGGCTTTTTCTGCACCTAATGAGATGATCATTTGGCTTTTTCTTTCAGTTTATTTCTATGGTGAATTACATTGACTGGCTTTTGTATGTTGAACCATCCCTGTATCTCTAGAATGAAGTCTACTTGATCATGTTGATTGATCTTTTTGGTGTGTTCTTGAATTTTGTTTGCAAGTATTTTATTGAGTATTTTCTTACATCTATGTTCATGAGGAAAATTGGTCTGTAATCCTCTTTCTTTGCTGAGTCTTTGTTTTGAGTATCAGGATAACTGTGGCCTCATAAAATGAGTTGGGCAATGTTTCTTCTGTTTCTGTTTTGTAGAATAATTTGATGACTGATGGAGTTAACTCTTCTCTGAAAGTCTGGTAGAATTCTATGCTAAAACCTGAAATTCCTATGTGTCTGTTATGACCCCATTTTCCTTTCTAATTTTTTTTGTGAATTTGGATTCTCTCTCTCTCTCTCTCTCTCTCTCTCTCTCTCTCTCTCTCTCTCTCTCTCCATTTTAGTTAGTTTAGCTAAGGATTTGTCTATCATGTTGATTTTCTCAAAGAACCAACTCTTTGTTTCACAGATACTTTGTATTGTTCTCTTTGTTCCTATTTTATTGATATCAGCCCACAGTTTGGCTATTTCTTGTTGGCTACCCCTCTTGGGTGTGCTGGCTTCTTTTTGTTCTAGAGTTTTCAGGTGTGCTGTTAAGTTGCTAATATGAGGTCTCTCACTTTCCTCTTAGCACTGCCTACACCATGTCCCTTAAGTTTGGTTATATTTTGTATTCATTTTCAATAAATTCTGGAAAGTTTTTAATTTAACTCTTTGTTTCTGTCTTGACCCGTTTTCATCCAGTAGACAGTTATTCATTTCCCATGAGTTTGTAAGCTTTCTGTTGTTTCTGATATTGTTGATATCCAGCTTTAATCATTGTGACCTAATAGGATGCAGGGATTCATTTAAATTTTCTTGTATCTAATGAGACTTTCTTTGTGTCCAAATATGTGGTCAGTTTTGTAGAAAGTTTTGTGAGGTACTGAGAAGAGGTTATATTCTTTTGTGTTTCAGTGAAATATTCTCTAACTATCTGTTGGGACTATTTGGTTTATAATATCTGCTAGGTCCAGTATTTCTCAGTATAGATTTTCGTCTAGGTGACCTGTGCATCAGTGAGAGTAGGGTACTGAATTCTCCCACTGTCAGTGAGTGAGGGCCAGTACGTTATTCAATCTTTTGTAGTGTTTCTTTCACAAACTTGGGTGCCCTTGTATTGGGGGCATAGATGTTAAGAATTGAAATGTGATCTTGGTGGATTTTTCCTTTGATGAATATGTAGTATCCTTCCTGAAACAGACTCTAGCCAGCTCAAGCAGGGAAAACATGGTTCTGTCAGACTTTACCCTTCTTCTTCATTCCCTCTGCCTTGCTGAAAAACATTAGATTACATTCTGAAAGCTAACCACCAAGGACTATTCCATTATTTGGCCACTTCCTCTTCCTGGGGCTGACTTTCAAGGTCCAGCTATCAAAGTATTGAAATCCAGCAATCATAAGTCCCCTTTGGCTTACCTAATTAACTTGCCCAATTAAAATTAAACACCTCGTCCTAACACAGGGTTTCCTCTTTACCTTTATAAACCACCATTTTCTTATGGGTCATGTCTGTCTCTCCTCTATTCAGAGGCAATCCTTTGTCCTCTCCCACCTCTGAACTTATATTCCTGCCCCCTCTCCCTTGATCGCTTCCTCTTCTCCCTCATCCTTCATCCCCTGTCTTTGTCTCTAATTTCCTGACCTCTGTCCCTCTGGGACAAATAAATCTTTCTACTGAAAACTTGGTTTTGGAGTGTCTTGAGCCAACCTCATGGTTCCCCACAAAATGTGAGATGCTGCTTCCCCAAGAAGTTCTGGGGCAGGGAGGCTAGAAAGCAGAAAGCAAGAGAAAGAGAGAGAAGGCCCAAGAAGATTATAGAAGATTCTGAGTGACTGAGCTGGAGGCTGAAGAAAATAAGAGGGCACTGGAGTTGCCAGGAGCAAACCAAAGTAAAGGAAGACCATAGGAAGTCACCTCAGGGTTCCTGAGCCGATGCCAATCCTTCACTTCCCCATCTCTTTTGATTAATTTTGGTTTTAAATCTACTCTGTTTGATATTAAAATGGCACCCCCAGCTTGCTTCTTAGGTCCAATTGCTTGGAATATCTTTTTTTCCAATCATTTATTCTGAGGTAATGTCTCTCCTTGATGTTGAGGTATCCTTCTTAGATGCAGCAGAAAGATGGATCTTGTCAGTCTGTCTTTTTAATTGGAGAATTGAGACCATTGATATTGAGAGATATCAGTGACCAGTGCTTTATAATTCCTGTTATTTTGTTGGTGGTGGTGATGGTGATGGGTGTGTGTGTGTGTGTGTGTGTGTGTGTGTGTGTGTGTGTGCATGTGCTTGCACCCCTTTGCTTCCCTCCTTTGGGATTTGCTGGTATGAGATTATTTATTTCATGGGTATAGTTAACCTCCTTGGGCTAGAGTTTTCTTTATAGCACCTTCTATAGGATTTGCAGGTAGATATTATATGAACTTTATGTTATCATGACATATCCTATTTTCTCCATTATGGTGATTGAAAGTTTTGCTACATCTAGTAGTCTGGGCTGGCATCTGTGGTTTGTTAGAGTCTGCAGCACATCTCTCCAGGCCCTTCTGACTGTTAGAGTCTCCATGGAGAAATCAGGTGTAATTCTAACAAGTCTACCTTTATATTGTTACTTGCTCCTTTTCTTTTGCAGCTTTTAATATTCTTTCTTTGTCCTGTGTGTTTAGTGTTTTGGTTATTATATGACACAGGGACTTCTTTTTTTTCTCGTCTAATCTATTTGATGTTCTGTAACTTTTTGTACATTTATAGGCATGTCCTTCTCTAGGTTAGGAAATTTTTCTTCTTTGATTTTGTTCAAAATATTTTCTGGGGATTGGGCTGGGTTTCTTCTCCTTCTTATATTCCTATTATTCTTAGGTTCAGTCTTTTCATAGTGTCCTAGATGTCCTGGATGTTTTGTGTTATGGATTGTTTAGATATAACACTGCCTTTGACCAATGTATCCATTATTCTATCATATGTTTAATGCCCAAGATTCTCTCTTACATCATTATTCTGTTGGTGAAGCTTGCCTCTGTAGTTCCTGCTTGCATTCTTTATTTTTCCATTTCCAGAATTCCCTCAGTTTGTGTTTTCTTTATTGCTTCTATTCCATTTTCAGGTCTTGAATAATTTAATTTGTTTCCTTCACCTGTTTGTTTATTTGTTTGTTGGCTTTATTGAAGGGATTTATTCATTTCCTCCTATTGTTTGTGTTTTCCTGGATTTCCTTAAGGGATTTATTCAGTTCCTTTTTAAGGACCTCTATCATCTTCATAGTGTTGGTGTTACGGTCTTTTTATTGTGCTTCAGCTATGTTGGAATATTTAGGACCTACTGTGGCAGGATAGCTGGGCTCTGGTGGAAACATATTGTCCAGGCTACTATTGATTGTGTTTTTATCTAGGCATCTAGATAAAAGGTTTTGGTGATTATAGGTCTAGTTGCTGATTTCCTCATTTTTCTTTGTTGAGTGAGTTTTTTTCCCCTTGGTTTCTGTTCCCTCTCTGGATTTCCAGCTGTGTGTTGCCTGTTTTACTGAACTGCTAGGTTGGTGTGTTCATGGGGAGTACCTGCTGGAGGCTGGGGGAAAGGAAGGCCAGGGGTAATGGTCTGTGGGATCCACAGAAGACATGGACGGGACAGAGCGGGGAGCTGCAGATGCTGTTCTTTTGCAGCCTGGTCAGCTCATCCAAACCCTGTTCATAATCTGAAAGTGCCTAATAGTTCTCCCTCCCAAGGACTCACATCAAGCACTGGGGACATACAGAGAATTCTAGAGTCCTGGATGCCAGCATAAAGGGGACATGGGTTCTGATTAGGCCAGTCCAATCAACCATGTGAATACCTCACCCCACATCGATAGGCATGACCAAAGGAAAATTGGAATGAAACCTATTCAAGCTTCTGCTTGGTTTCAGGAGAATGTGACACTCTTCAATAGGTCTTAGGAATGCTCTTCAATTGCCTATTCTGGTCTTTCCTGATCTTATAAAATGGTATAATTTTTAGTGAACACATGATAATCCAGGCTACTTTGCTAAGCATCCTTTGAAGCTAGATGAGACTGTGTGACTAATATGTTCAGATCATGTGTGTAAATATCAGATAATCCAATTAATGTCAAGGAGAAATTTACATTTCCTTTATCCTGCCTCTGTTGTTGATGTTAGAACATGAGTATACTAGTTACTTTTCTATGGCTCTGATGAAGCACTGTGACTAAGACAACTTATAAAAGAAAGCATCCGGTTTGGCTTATGATTCCAGATGGTTAAAGTCCACGGTGACAGAGCAAAGGCATGGTGTCAGGAGCATCAGAAAGATCACATCCCAAACCCAAGCAAGAGGCAGAGAGCCCACATGGGATGGTGGGCAGCATTTGAAACCTGAAAGCCTGCCCTCAGTGACACACCTCTTTCAGCAAGGCCTCACCTCCTAATCGTTCCCAAATGGTTTCAACAACTTGGAACCAAGCATTCAAACAGATGAACTTAGAGGGGCCATTCTCATTTAAATTACCACATATGAGGAACTAGCAATAATGCCAACAGTTAGTCATCTTGTAACCCTGGTTACACCATCCAAACAACTGGATAGATGTGGATGCTGAACCAGATAATTGCTAACCTGCCCTCTTAGCCTTAGAACACCTAACTAGAATTTCCTGTCAAAAACAGAGAAAATTTTTCCTCATTTGACAATTATATTTTAGCTTAATCTGTAACTTACTATGGAACCATTTTTTTGTACTTTTATAAATTAAGTCTGGCATTGATTAGAAATATATAAGTATACAAACTCATTGTGAAATTAGTCAAATTAAGTTAAATTCCAAAAAAGAGTGTAAAAAGTCTAGGAACAAAATTAAAGTCATTAATTTAGGTGCTATCGAGCCATATAATGGGAAATGAGAGATCATAAAAAAATATAGAATGATCTTTCTCTCTGTATTGCAAGCACCTGTGGGGTTTTTTTTCTAACAAAGATTAAAGATACTGAGACACTAAAAACAAAAACATTTTAAAGATAGCTTTTGTAAGTGGCTTATTTAAGAATAATGAGAAAGAACTCCAAATACCCTATACATACTCATAGAAAAAGCAGATAAAAGAGCTCTGTTCCATAGCTAAGGGCTGAGGAGCATGTATGTTCTTAGTGAAACATGTTTGGAAGGTAGTACTGGCTTTAAATAAAATTGGTTATCCAGACTTCTATAGGGCCAAAGACGTTAATAGACTTTTATTATATACAACATTATCATACTGCTGAAAATAGCGCACACATGAATATTTCAGTCACTTTGACTTCAGTTACTTTGAAGCACTGAAAATCTCGGGCACACTTAATTAAAGGCAGATATTTAGGTGAGACTGTCAAAAACTTCTAATAATATGTTTTGGTGTTTGGGTCATTTTATAAAATATTTCTATTTTAAAACTGTATTTTATATTTAGTTATATGTATGCATGTGTATGGAGGGCTTATGTTCTGGTGCCTGAGGAGGCCAGCAGAATTATTGGATGTCCTGAGACCATCTTAAGTCCTCTGGACGTAGAGCAAGTGCTTTCAATTGCTGAGCCATTTCCCCTATAAAATATCTCCTACTACAGTCCATTTCTGCTGGTGTCCAGCTGATAAGTCCCTGTGCTGTAATTAACCTATTTTATCTGATAACCCTAGTGTGATGTGCTTGTTACCATTTAAAATAAATTAAACTTCCCCCTAAAGTTGAAAGAACAGTTACGGAAAGAAAGAATAAACAGTTAGAGAAAGAATAAAAATACATCTTTGAGTGAGAAAACAATTTCACTAGAAAAATCAATCTGTCTTTTCCTTAAGGGAAAAATGTCTTTCCAAATTGCATTTAAAAATACATTTCAATGCCTTTTTTCCTTAAAGGCAATTTTTGCTCTTTGAAAACACCTTCCTATTTTTCAATTCTAGCACTCATATTGTCACGAGTTTCTCTTATCAACGTGACTATCCAGGTCCTTTGTTGTTTTTAGCTTGATAAATTTAGAATGTACTTTGGTCCATGTTGCAAAGATTCACCCACAAACAGTCCCTATATCTGCACCTAACCCTTGTCCTTATGTGGAGCTGTCTGTCTGAGTTGCTTCCTCTCTGGTATTTTCTGAAACCCAGAGGCAAGAACACTCCTTCAAAACACTCTGGAATAGTTAGTTATATCCCCCCAAAGTTATTTTTTATTTTGAAATGTGGAAGAAGAAGACCACAGATAGGGAGTGACCAAGTTTAAAAATAAAATACAACAACTGAGAATTTGTTGATTTAAATCCCTAACATAAACTTTATACATGTGAAATTCTTCATATTTTACCCAGTATACCCCTATTATTTTTAGCATACATTTCACTTTGCCACCTATTACACTGAATACAGGAGTAAGTTGGAAGGTTAAACCCTCTGCTGACAAATCCTTGCTTTATCACTTGCTACATGTATGATGGCAGTTAAATTGTTAACTGCTCTGCTCCTCAGAAAGGACACAACAGCAACTACAGCTAGCCTATTTAATACAAATAAAATATATGTGCACATCCCCTGGGAAGCTGTGGACTACACAGGTCAGGGAAGTAGGTAAACAATCTTCACTCTTCCTCCTCCGCTCTAAATCCAAGCCCCAAGCTTCATCACCAGCTCTGTACCAGACCACCTGCTGTGGACTTTCCACCCTCTGTCCCAGTTCCCAGGGGACTATGCAGATTCTGGTGGCACACCCTGCTTCCCTTCCTCCTATGGACCCCTTCCACCACCACCCCACTGTGCCTTCTAGCCCATCCCCATTCTGAAGTGTCATCTCCAATACACAGAAACATATTCTACCCAGAACTCCTAATACCCTGGCCACTGTGACAGGATCTCAGAAGCATTCCCTACCAAGCTACTCATGTCCACAACACTCTGTAAAAGCCAGAGAGGGCAACAGACACCAAGGAATGGAAAATTCAACAAACAAAAGATCACGTACTAGCATCTAGAATTACGATCTCCTCAAACCCAGGTGCCTCGATGCCACAACCAAGAATAGCTAGACTAATTCTTCTCAACTATAGCCCATCAACCCTGTTATACTAGGCCCTTAGAATATAGACAATATAGCTGAAGCACAGACAAGAACTTCAAAATAGCTTTTATAGATAGATCAAAGGTCCTTAAGGAGGAGAGAAATGAATCAATTAATGAAATCTATGAAAACACAAACAGTGTGAGGAAATGAAGAAAAGTTCAAGACACAGAAATAGAAATAGAATAAATAAAGAAAACCCAAACTGTGGTAAAGCTGGGAATGAAACATCTAAGAACTTGAACAGGAAATACAAAAGCAAGCCTCACAACAGAATACAAGAGATGAAAGAGAAACTCTCAGGAGTTGAAGACAAGACAGAAGAAATGAGTAGCTCCGCCAAATAAAGTGGTAAATCTAAAAAAAAAAAAAAATAGTCCCAAAACACCCACAAAATCGGGAACACTATGAAAAGACAAATCTGTGAATAACAGCAGTAGAGAAAGAAGAAACCCAGGTCAAACAAAGGTACAGAAAATATTTTCAACAAATCATACGAGAAAATTTTCTTAATCAAAAGGAGATGTCTACCAAGGTAGGTACAAGGAGCATGCAGAATACCAAAGAGACTGGTCCAGAAAAGAAAGTCCCCTTGGCACATCACATAAGAACCAAAACAAACCCTAAACATACAGAGCAAACAAAGGATATTAAAAACTCTAAGGGAAAAAGGCCAGTAACATATAAAGGCAGATCTATTATAGTTATACCTGAGTTCTCAACGGAGACTCTAAAAGTCAGAATGGCCTGGACAGATGGTTTTCAAACTCTGAGAGACCACAGATATCAGCTCAAACTACTATGTTCATCAAAACTTTCCATCGCACTAGATAGAGAAAGACATTCCATAATAAAACCAAATGTAAGCAGTCTATACAAGCAAATCCAGCTCTGTAGAAGGCACCAGAAGGAAAACATCAACCTAATGAGGTAACCACACCCAAGAAAACACAGGAATAAATAATATCAGAGCAGAAATTAAAAGGAAGGGGAACCCCTACCACAACAGCAAAATAACAGGAATTAACAAACATTTTTCATTGATATTCTCCAAAATCAATGACAAAATTCCCCAATGGGCTTACAGAATGGATTTTCCTTCTGTTGCATCTAAGAAACACACCTTAACATCAAGGATAGACATCACCTCAGGGTAAGAGGATAGAAAAATATATTCTAAGCAAATGGCCCTAAGAAGCAAGCTAGTGTACTCATTTTAATATCTGACAAAATAGTCCAAACCAAAACAAATCACAATAAATAGAGAAACACATTCCATACTCATCAAAGGAAAAATCTACCAAGAGAACATTGCAATTTTTCTTTTTGAAAAAAAAATAATTTTTATTGATTCTTTGGGAATGTCACATCATGCACCCCAATCCCACCCATTTCCCAGTTCCTCTGTATCTGCTCTTCATCCTTGTAGCATACACCTAAAAGAAAACTTAAACAGAAGTAATAAAAATAAAATTAAAATAAAAAATTAAAATAATACTAATTTTTAAAAAGCAAACAAACAATCAAAAACATTTCACTCCTCCATCTTTCCCATCTCTCCTTTGCCTCTTCATTTGTCTTGATGACACTGGGAGCTGTTGTGTATCATACAGTATGTCCTTTTGTCCAGACACCTTTACTTACAAATGTTCATTGTGTAATGTGTTGTTGATCAGGTTCAAGGCCTCTGGCAATACTGGACCCTCACTGAAACTCCTCTCCCTCTCAGATATCCTGCTGTTGCCCCAAGTCATGGAGATCCTGTGGCTTGGGTTCTGTAGGATCAATCCCTTCACAGGCTCCAGCAGGTCACAGATGGAGTAGATGTTAGGCTGGACCAACTCAAAGACCTGGATTTGTGCCTGAGTGGTAGCTGAGTTGGTCAGTCTGGGCCGCTAGGACCACTCCCCTCAGGTAAGGGGTGGAGCCATCTCTTGCACACCTATGGTAAGGGTTGGGGCCAGCTTTCTAAAGTGACAGAACCAGGTCTCCTATGAGGGGCAGGGCCAGCTCTTCAGTGCCAGGGTCATCAGGATCTCCAATCCCAGGTCTAGTGAGGAGGGGAGACAGATCTCCAGTGACGGGGAGAGGCTCTCACAGGGCCACTGTGGGCGGCACATGCAGCTCAACCTGACCCATGTAATTCAACATGTGGTTCAACATGTGGTTCAACACATGGTTTTGCATGGGCCCCTGTGGTCACACAGGCAATGGATGTCAACACATACCTTAGCAGTAGTAGGGCCACAGACCCAGACATGATCCTCAGCAGCAGCCAGGGCTTAGATGTCAACCATGGCCCTAAGTAGCAGTGCAAGCCACTCAGATTGGCATCTCTCTGGCTGCAGAGTGGCACGTGGACACCAACATGACACCAGCTGATGGCCCAAACCCCAGGCATCTGCACTGCCTTCAATGGTAACAGGAGACACATACATCAACACAAATTGCAGCTGCTGCAGGACCACAGATGGAGACATGATCCTTAGCAGCAGCCCAGCCCCAGATGTCACCATGGCCCAGGGTGGCAAGCAGAACACTCATATCATCCCATTCCTCACCATCTCCCTCTCTCAGGTCTTCCTCTCTCCACAAGACATTTATCTCTCTCTCTCTCCCATACCCCACCATATATTTACTCACCATAATGGCACCCAACCTTGAGGTGCCCAGAGGGCAAGTGATTTCTTCTCTCCTGCCAAGGGCAAGCCTTCCATGGTCATTGCAATTCTTAACATCTAAGCACCAAGTACAAGGGCACCCAGTTCATAAAAGAAACACTACTGCAGCTTAAGTCATATATTGACCCTCACACTGTGATAATGGGAGACTTTAATACCCCACAATACCCCACTCTCACTGATAGACAGGTCAGACAGACAAAAATAAAGCTAACTGACTTCATACAACAAATGAATGTAAGAGATATTTTAACCAAACACATGCAAAAAAATATACTTTCTTCTTGGCACATCATGGAACTTTCTCCTAAATTGACCACACAATCAGACACAAAGCAAGTCTCAACAAATACAAGAAAATTTAAACAACACCCTGCATCCTATCAGACTATCATAGATTAAAGCAGGATATCAACCACAATAAAAACAACAGAAAGATGCAAACTCATAGAAACTGGACAACTCGCTACTGAATGCAAAATGGGTCAAGACAGAAATTAAGAATGTTTTAGCATTGAATGAAAATGAACACAAAACATATCTAAACTTATGGGACAAAGTGAAGACAGTTCTAAAGAGCAAGTTTATAGCACTAAATGTCTACATTTTTAAAAAATGGAGCATCTGCCTCACCACCCACTGGTTGCTGGCCCTCTGCCCCCAACTTCAGTGGACTTTTGCTACACGGCTGCAGGCCACACCAGTCAGAAGAAGCAAGTGGCCCACCTGCCATCTGAACTGCCTCACTCTCTAGATTTGGTTCCCAAAGACCGTTCCATTGCCCACTCCCCTTCCTGACCCACTGCCATCCCTCCTATTGCTGCCCCAAAACAAGCTAGCTGCCAAAAGTCAAGACCTTCACTTGGATAGATACTGGAACAGAGGTCACACCATCCACTGGAAATCCAGCAGACCAAAGAGGAAACAGAACCAAAGAACAAAACACCCAACAAAGATAAACTCAGAAATTAGCACCTAGACCTATAACCATCCCAAACCCAGATGTCTAAATGCAAAATTAAGAGCAGTCAACAACAGCCAGGGCAATGTGGCACCACCAGAGCCCAGCCATCCTACTACAGCAAGACCTGAATATCCCAACTCAGCTGAAAAACAAGAAAACAACCTTAAAACCAAATTTATGAAGATGATAGAGGTACTCAAAGGGGAAATGAGAAAAAAAATCTCTTAAAGAAATTAAAGAAAAGACAAACAAAAAAATGAAGGAAATAAAAAAAATCCCTTAAAGAATGCCGAGAAAGCCAGGAAAAAGCAAACAATGAAACAAGTGAAAGAAACTATTTAAGACCTGAACATTGAAATAGAAGCAATAAAGAAAACACAAACTGAGAAGATTCTAGAAATCTAGGTAATTTAACAGGAACTAAAGACACAAGCATGACCAATAGAATGCAAAAGATGAAAGAGAAAATCTCAGGTGTTGAAGATATAATAGAAGAAATAAATTCATTGGTCAAAGAAAATATTAAATATAAAAGATTCCTGACACAAAACATCAAGGACACTATGTAAAAGACCAAACCTAAAAATAATAGAAATAGAAGAAGAATCCCAGCTCAAAAAAGCCAGAAAAAAAAAAAAAATATATATATATATATATATATATATATATATATATATATATATTACAAAATCATGGAAGACAATGTTCCTAACCTAAAGAAGGATATGCCTATAAGAACATGTCCTTACAGAACACCAAATAGATTGGACCAGTAAAGCAAGTACCCATGCCATATAATAATCAAAACATTAAACACCCAGAGTAAAATAAAAAAAGAATATTAAAAGTTCCAAAGAAAAAGAGGAAGTAACATATAAAGGCAGACCTATTAGAATTACACCCAACTTCTCCATGGAAAGTCTAAAAGCCAAAAGATACTGGACAGATGTGCTACAGATTCAAAGAGACCACAGATGCCAGCCTGGACTACCATACCAAACAAAACTTTTAACCACCATAGAAGGAGAAAACAAGGTATTTCACGACAAAATCAAATTTAAACATCTATCTACAAATCCAGCCATACAGAGGTATTAGAAGAAAATTCTAACAGAAGGAGATTAACTATACCCATGAAAATACAGGCAATAAATAGTCTCACACCAGCAAAACCCAAAGAAAAGAAACAAACACACACACATACATGCATGCAAGCATGCACACACATACATACACTATCAACACCACCAAAACAACAAAATAACAGGAATTAGCAATTGTTGATCATTAGGATTTCTCAATAACAATGGACTCAATTTTCCAATAAAAAGACACTGGCTAACATAACAGATACAAAAAGAGGATCCAATCTTCTGCTGCACACAAAAAACACACTTCAATATCAAAGATAGACACTACCTCAGACTAAAGGATTGGAAAGAATTTTTCAAAAGCAAATGGACCCAAGAAGCAAGGTGATGTGGCTATTCTAATACCTAAGAAAATAGACTTCAAACCAAAATTAATTAAAAGATATGGAGAGGGTCATCTTATATTCATTAAAGGAAAAATCCACCAAGACAATGTTTCAATTCTTAACAGCTATGCCTCAATGTAAGGGCATTCATATTTGTAAAAGAAACATTACTAGAGCTTAAATCACACATCAAACCCCACACATTAAGAGTGGAAGATTTCAAAATCCCACTCTCACCAATGGACAGGTCATCTAGGAAAAAACTAAACAGAAATAATGAAGTAACAGACATTATGACTCAAATGGACCTAACAGATATTTACAAAACATTTTACCCAACCACAAAAGAATACACCTTCCTTTCAGCACCTCACAGAACTTCTACAAAATTGACCACACACTCAGTCGCAAAGCAAGTCTCAACAGACATAAGAAAAATGAAATAACCCCGAGTCCTATCAGACCACCATGGATTAAAGCTGAATTTCAACAACAACAGAAAACCTACAAACTTGTGGAAATTGAACAACTCTTTACTGAATGACCACTGGGTCAAGGAAGAAAGAAAAAAAGAAATTAACGACTTCCTAAAATTCAATGAAAATGAATGTACAACATACCCAAACTTGCAGGACACAGTGAAAGTGGTCTAAGAGGAAAGTCCATAGCACTAAGTGTCTTCATAAAGAAACTGGAGAGATCTCATACTAGCAACTTAACAGTACACCTGAATGCTTTAGAACAAAAAGGAGCAAACATCCAAAAGGAATAGACATCAGGAAATAATCAAACTAAGGGCTGAAATCAATAAAATAGATACAAAGAGAACAATACAAAGAATCAATTAAACAAAATTAGTCCTTTGAGAAAATCAACAAGATAGACAAACCTTTATCTAAGAAAATCCAAAGAATCATTAGGTCATACTTCAAAAACCTGTACTGTACAAAATTGGAAAGTCTAAAAGACATGGACAATTTTATCAATAGATACCACTTACCAAAGTTAAATCAAGATCAGATAATCAATTCAAATAGACATATAGCCCCTAAGGAAATAGAAGCAGTCATTAAAAGTCTCCCAACCGAAAAGAAAAGAAAAAAAAAGCCCAGGACCAGATGGTTTCAGCACTGAATTTTACCAGAATTTCAAAGAGAAGCTAAAACCAATACTCCTCAAATTATTCCACAAAACAGAAACAGAAGGACCATTGCCAAATTCATTTTATGAGGCTACAGGCACCTTGATACCCCAACTGCATAAAGATTCAACAAAGAAAAAGAATTACAGACCAATGTCCCCTCACGAACATTGATGAAAAATAATCAATAAAATTTTCACAAACTGAATGTAAGAACACATCAAAAAGGACATCCACCATGATCCAGTAAGCTCTATCCCAGAGATGAAGGGATGGTTCAATATGCAAAAATCAATAAATGTAATCCACCATGTAAACAAACTGTAAGACAAAAACACATGATCATCTCACTAGATTTAGAAAAGGCCTTTGTCAAAAATCCAACACCCCTTCTTGATAAAAGTCCTGAAGTGATTATGGATACAAGGAACATTCCAAAATATAATAAAGACAGTTTATGGAAATCCTATATGCAACTCCAAATTAAATGGAGAAAAACTCAAAGCAATTCCACTAAAATCAGGAACAAGATAAGGCTGTCCACTCTCTCCATATTTATTCAGAATAGTACTTGAAGTTTTAGCTAGAGCAATAAGAAAATTAAATGAGAAGAAGCTACAAATTGGGAAGGAAGAAGTTAAAGTATCACTATTTACAGATGATAAGATAGTATACATGAGTGGCTTTAAAAAATTCTACCAGGGAACTCCTACAGCTGCTAAACACCTTCAGTGTAGTGGCTGGATACAAGATTAACTCAAAAATTAAAATAAAATAAAAATCTGTAGCCCTTCTATAAACAAATGACAAACGGACTGAAAAAGAAATCAGGGAAACAACACCCTTCACAATAGTCAAAAATAATATAAAATATCTTGGGCTTACTCTAACCAAGCAAATGAAAGACCCATATGATAAGAGTCTTCAAGTCTTTGAAGAATAAAGTTGAAGAAGGTATTGGAAAATGGGAAGATCTCTCATGCTCATGGATTGGCAGGATTAACACAGTAAAAAATGGGCACCCTACCAAAAGCAATCTTCAAATTCAATGCAATTTCTATCAAATTAGTAGGGATTTGCAGAGATCAGGGAGCCTGTAGGGGTCTGACCTAGGTCCTCTGCATATATGTTATGGTTGAGTAGCTTGGTGTTCTTATGGGAGTCCTAACAGTGGAAGTCGGGCCTGCTTCTGACTCTTTTGCCTGTGTGTGTGACCCTTCTCCTCCTACTGGTCCAGCCTTGATGGGATGGGATGTGCCAGGTCTTATGGCTGCTTGTTATGCCATGTTTGGTGGATGTCCCTAGAAGGCCTGCTCTGTTCTGAGGGAGGCAAAGGGTGGTAGATCAGGGGTAAAGGGGAGGTGAGTGGAGATACTGAGGAGAAAGAAGGGCGGGGAAACTGTGGGTGGGAGAAAAATAATAAAAATTGAGAGATCTCATATTAGTAGCTTGACAGCACACCTGGAAGCTCTGGAACAATAAGAAACTGCACTCGAAAGAAGCAGATAGCAAGAAATAATCAAACTGGAGGCTGCAATCAATAAATTAAGAAAGAAACAACAAGAATAACAGAGCAACCACAGAGTTTGTTATTTGAGAAAATCAATATTAATAAACCCTTATCCAAATTAACTAATCAGCAGGGAGAGAATATTATATAGAATGAAACAATGGACATAACAACAGACACCAAGGAAATCCAGAGAATCATAAGGATGTCCTTTAAAAACCTGCACTCTATAACCAACTAATATCTGATTTGAGTTAAGTTATTCAATGACATAGAACCCGTACCCAGTGCAGCTTGGGTGACCAAGAACCTGAGGCTGGATAGGCCAGGGACCTAGAGGAAAACCAAATACTACCATTTTTCTAAAGAAACGTAGCAATAAAATGACTCCTAATGTCATGCTGCTGTGCTCACAGAACAAAGCCTCACTCAGCCATCAGCAGAGAGGCTTCCTCCAATGGCAGATGAGAACAAACACAGAGACCCACAACCAGACCATGTGCAGAGGTTCAGAGACCTTGGAACACTCAACTCTAAATGGGATTTCTCCATCAGAGCTCCCCTTGGGGCTGAGGGAACTTTGTGGAAAAAGAGAAATACTTATAACAAAAATGGCCACATACAAGAAAATTATAGTGATGTCAACACAGAGGCACACATGGATAGAGCCTGGACAGATCATCAAGCAAATAGTAAAGACTAGAGTGAAGATTTAATTTTTAAAAACAATTTTACCTGTATGAGTGTTTTGCCTGTCTGTGTGTCTCTATGCCACATCATCCCTAGTGCAGATGGATGCCAGAAAATGGTGTCAAATTTCCTATAACTGGAAATGCAGGTGATTTTGAGCCATTATGTGGATGCTACAAATCGAACCTGGGGCCTTTGGAAGAGCATCCAGAGCTCTTAACTGTTTATCACTCTAAAGGTGGTGTGACCTGGGAGAATGGAGCCAATAAATGTGGCAGACTAAAGTCACATGCAATAGCCAACTTTATTCAGAGCATCAGATAATTTATACTCTGAGGGTTAAGAGGAGTCACAAGAGGAAGTCACACTTGGAAGACATTCAGCACACAGCAGACAAGTTACATGCAACAGAAACGTGTTTATATAGAGGCATATAAACGAATAACAATAGCCAGTTGTGATGAGTACTCTGAAGTAAACTCACTTCTATTCACTATACCTGGGAGGGGCATGAAAACACATCCCAAGAATAACTCCATGCTTTTGAAGAAACTGAGGTCACATGATTCTTGTCTTGTTTTTTTTTTTTTTCTTTGAATTTTCTCACAAGCACTCAGAATTCTCCTCATACTACTATATTCTTGGACCATATTCTTGGACTTAACTACTGAGCCATTTCTCCTGCCCCAAATAATACTACATTCTGAAGTTAATTTTATTTAAAACAAGAGTTTGGAATCAGTTCCCTCCTAGAGCACTCAAAATAGTTTCTTATTAAATTATCTAACTCATTTTTTCTTATATAACAAATACATAAAATAAGGTTAAATGAAAGCGAAATGGAAATCCCTATCATGGATTTATTAAGAGGGACACAACCAGTTGCTCTGAGCTTGAACCACTTGCAGAACATACCATATCATCCAGCAAAATATGATAGCCATCAATAAACAAGTATGTAGAAGGGGGAGTGCAGATGAAGAGCTATGTTGACAGACGGCAAGCCGAGGAAAGGGGGCCTGTTGTACTAAAGTGTTTTCCTGAGGACAGCATCTGTAAACAGCTGTCAAACTCATGGTCTTCAATTCTATAGCTGCAGGAAGCTGCTCCAGTGGGTTCGTGGTTTGTAGGAACCAAAGTGCCAAATTTCAATGAACAAGATGGAGCTTCTCTTCCATAAGTATTCATACGAAGTCGAGAATTATGTAAACAATCCTGGCTAGAAAATGGGTTAATAAGAACATTAGAATGTTAAAGTCTGATTCAGTATGAACACCAAACTAACAAATTTGTAATGATTTCTACTTAACAGAGTTGAAATTTTCCATGACTGAGTCTATGAATTTTCCAACATTTGTCATTTTAAGATTTTTAAGTTGGCTTCCTTTGAGCTCACTTGATAGATTAATAGTTTAAGTAAAGTTTCTAAACATGCTGCATATAAATAAGCACACATATTTATGTGCTTCCTGTATTTTAGAAAGTATCATTATAAATGCAAAATCACTGAGATACACTTTCAAATAACTCTCATTAAAAATGTAAGTATCTATAAGGAAATATGAGCAGATCTCAATAAATTAGATGTATATCTTAGGATTGTGAATACATAAAAGAGAATAGAATAGAAATGGAATAAATGTATATATAATATAGAATGCTTAGTAAAAATGGAGTAATACACTACATTTATGGAGACATTTATAGAGAGTTGTTTAAGGCTGAAATGTTGCTATGGGGAAAATAAAAGCCAAAAACTTTGAGAGATTACTAGCTAGAAAAAAACTCAAATAGAAATAAATCACTGCTTATAGAATTAGTGTGTTAAAGCGTTTTGTTCCAAAGGAACTATTCAAACCAGGGAAAGCAACAAAAGAAATGGATGGTGAATCAGTGGGTGAGAAGGAGGTCAACACTTGTTGCTGAGTTATCCACTTGCTTCCTTAAATTCAGTTTATAGCACATGTGATTCCTCCCTTCACTGGAATATGCCGCTCAGTGGGCAGAGTTCAGCAAAAAACGCCTCCAAGTGAGGCTAAGTTGTTCCTCTTCCCAACAGAAACCTGAGCTCTGTGATTTCCCTTTCTTTGAACATCTCTACATTTCATGTGCTCCCTTCTCCTTCCTCTGCCTCCTCTTCATCCTGTTTCACTTCCTCCTCCTCCTATGCATACTCCTCTTCATCAGAATGTTTTGGCAAATGTGCACACTGTCACACATTCCAAGCTAATTTAATCACTGTACCTTGAAAAAACAAATTGCTAAGAAATCTGATTCCTCAAAACAGATGCAGATATGTCTGTGTCTCATCCATTAATGTTATTTTCAAATTATTTTCTTATTTTCCACTTGATGGTGCCCACAAAGGCAGGTGTTTGATAATAAGGTTTTCTTTTTATTTGAACATTGAAAATTTTGAGAAACACAATTCTCCACTGAAACTTCAGAGATTTCGTTAATAATGGGGTTTTTTTGCTACTCATTAAATATGAAATAAATAGAGTAGGAATGTCTACAACTTCAGATTCTGGGAGAAGGATTGCAATTTTGAGCCCACCCAGTGCTATATAGTAAAATCCTTGAAGAAAAACAAGAGTACAAGGAGAATTTTTAGAACTTGTAGCAATTCTATAGAATAGACATAAACATGGATAGTATGTGTCTAAAATATAACTTTGCAAGAAAAAGCATGATCTCTGCCTCACTGGTTTAAAGACCAACTGTAAGCTGTGGCTTCGATGAACTCTTTAGTACCTCTACCCAATTGGAATTCACTGATTGATCTTTCATAGGAGAGGATAGATGGTCACGGACTTTAACAGCTGTGGGTGTACTTCACCCTAAATAACTATAGATGGTGCCAATGTGACATCTAAAATCCTCCAGAAGAAACCTAAACGTCTAACAACTGGGTTTTTTGTTCACTAGTCTGAAAAATTCATGTCATAGTCAACCAAATTCATTTTGCTCCTCTACTCTGAAGCTGCTCTTACTTATTCTGTAGCATCTCATGAACTTCACACTCTTCTGTAACAAGGACACCGAAAATAATTTTTTTATGTTTGGCAAATAATCCCAAAAGCTATCAAACACCCCACAAAGCAAGTAATCACACCTTTAACAATTTATTATCTCTTTCTTCACACATAAACCAAAATAATAAAAAGAAAATTGATTCCTATTTACATTGAGACCAATAAAGCAGTTTGTAAAATGCCGAGAGAGTTTCGGAGACAGCCGCAAATTTTCTTGGTAAGAACAGTGAATCTCCAAGTGATTTCACCCTTCTCATCGCACCTCTGAAGAAACTGGATTAGAGCTCACATTCCTGAGTCCAAAGCCCCTCCCCTGCTCTTCAAGCCCATGCACCCCGCCCCTTCTTGTTTAAGATTCTGGGAAACACTCCTTCAGTCCTCCTTCTGTACAAGCATCAAAGGTGAGGTTTCCTGACTTGGATATTTTTGTCAAAACTTCAAGTGTTCCTTAAGTTGGTTTACTAAGCTGTGAAAAGCAATCTGTTCACAACTGGCTATATAATTATTTTCTTTAAAGTGCCACGGTGGACAGATAAAAGACCTTGCTACGTTGTTAACCTAGATAAAATTAATATAATATGGGAATGAAAGTGGCCACACAACAGCAAAATCTATATTAGGATCTTGCTTAACTGTGTTATTCTTTATCAAGCACACAGAACTGTTCAGATCTTATTAAACTCTATTAAGCAATATGACAGATGACACGTTTTCTCCATAATTAAAGTAAGCTTATAAAAAACATTATTATCATCCACACATATTTCCAATATCTTATCTGCTATGACAAGATATCTTGCAAAGGGAATACACCCTTGTTTCTTACAGTAATACAACTATAGAGGCTGTAATGCTATTTCTGTCTCTGGGGACTGTAGCTTGGAATTCATATCCCTCTTTAAAATTCGGTAGCTTTCACTTCTCAGAACTGCATATTACATTATTTCACTCATAATATCTTATTCCACCTCCCTTCACAAACTGTATACACATAAATGGTTTTTTACACAGTTTAAAAACAAAGAAGGAAGGGAATCCGCTTCCACCAGAGAATGAAATAAAATTAAATTTAAAATGTCATCAATTATTAACACTAAAAGACAGAGGTTTGATGCAGGTTGCTCAGTATGATTCTTTTATTTTAGGAGATGTGAAATTGTAATCCTAGCACCTCTTAGAAGGCCCTTGTTAATGTTCACTATATGAATATAGTGGTCAAAAACAAAATGCACAGTTATCTTTGGAGAGCTTACTTTGTATATCTTACAAAAAAAACATGCTGTAGAAAGTGGTCTGTTTATGAACTTAATAAGTTATATCAAAGTCATTAAAAGAGTTTCCATCATTATTAGTTCTTGGTCTTGAAAAAACACTGTGTCACTGGGAAATCTTGCTTTTCACTGGAGTTATTAGAGGAAGGGTTACAGAGAAGTTCTTTTTCAAGTTTCTAACAGTCTTTTCTTTTTTAAGCAATATAAACAAAACAGGAGAAGAAACACTTCAACATTAAAGTCAGTTACTGAAGTTCTTTTTCAAGTTTCTAACAGTCTTTTCTTTTTTAAGCAATATAAGCAAAATAGGAGAAGAAACACTTTAACATTAAAGTCAGTTACTGACCATAATCTCTAGAAATCAGGAAATGGAGCAAAGCTCTGCCATTCTGATTCAAGCTTTGAAATAGGTGTGGCACAGCTCTTTATTAGCACAAGGTTCTCAGCCCACTGGACCACGTATGAAACTCTCTCTCTCTCTCTCTCTCTCTCTCTCTCTCTCTCTCTCTCTCTCTCTCTCTCTCTCTCTCTCTCTCTCTTCCTCTCTCTGTCTCTGTCTCTTCCTCTCTCTGTGTCTCTCTCTGTGTCTCTCTCTGTCTCTCTCTGTCTCTCTATTTCTCTGTCTCTCTGTCTCTGTCTCTGTCTCTCTGTGTCTCTCTCTCTCTGCCTCTCTCCCTGTGGGGGTGTATACAGGTGCATCCTACGTAGGAGATGGGTATGCACATGCACATGTGAGCATGTAGTGACTGATAGTCAACATCACATGTCATTCCTCAGGCACTGTCAATCATGTTGTATAGATAGGGTCTTTTTGTGGCTAAGCCGTTTGACCAACAAGCCCCAGGAATCCCCCTGTCTCTGCCTCCCCAGCACTGGGTTTACAAGCACACACAATTCCTGCTGTTTCATTTTGTTTCTGTTTTATGTTAGTTATAGGCATTGAACTCAGATCCCTGGGTTTGGACAGCAAATACTTTACCAACTAGGCCATCTCCTTAACCACTGTCCTGATGTCTTTAGAAGTGATTACTGGGAATCTGTATTGGGCCATTTTTTTTGGAATACTGTAGAGTAGAAATCTTCAACTAAAACATGAACGTCTTTAAAATCTATGTTGTTCTACTCTGACTATGGATAGCTAGTATTTTTCATGGAACTATACTTGACAGGAGGGTGAGAGAAAACATTCTTCTTCTGCACATGTCAACTGCTATGAATCGTTGATCCACACAGCACGAGGAAAGTCGATCACTGTTGAGATAGCCACAGAGAGCACTTTGACCCTGGTCCACAGAGTGACAATGGGGCTGTGCTCCACTCATTTCCTGTCTCTTCTTTACAACTTATGTTCTCTACTGAAGCAGACATGAGATGCTGAATACAGAGCAGTAAAGGGTAGCATGGTGTGACTATCTATCACTTCTTTTAGCAATGGAGAAATGTATAATCATAGGAACAGTGTTTCTCAGATTTTAAAAATTTAGAGTCATCTGAGATACTTCAAAACATCTAGGTTTCTGACCTCCCACACACGTCCACATGCAAATCAGAGTCTGGAAGATAATAAATAATAACCTTTTATTAATAAATTTACTTTGCTACTTTGTATGTTATTCATTAAATACAGAACAAAGTCCTCAAAAGAATTCACCTCCAAGTGATAGTTTAGGTGGGAGCTCAGTCTCAATACGATAGCGAGTTCCTGAGGAACTGGAAATGCACAGCATGCTTCTATAAACACATTAACATATGCATTTTGGAAATAAATGTGAATGTTTATTAAATAAAACTAGAAATTAAATTACGTGTTTCTAGACTATTTGTTTCAAAGTGGTACCCTTTCAAAATTTCACCTTAATATGTGAAATTTATAGTTTCTCTGTGTCTATAATAAATTTACTTTTCATTTTCTTTTCTTGCTGATGGGTGTGAACTATTAGCATATCATATCCTGTCAATAATTTACCTTTTCTAAGAAATAATGAATTTAAGCTTGTCCTGATTAATCTAGGCCTTTTTTCTATTGAACCCCCTATTATCCTATATCTTCTAATTAATTATAAGTTCATTTCTTTTTTAAATAGTTTTTAAAATATATAAGTACATATATATCTCCAACTCTATATGTTGGATATTTTGTTTATTGGTAATAAAAGTATTATTTTTCCTTTTATTTAAAACAGTTTCTTTTCTCATGCAATATATCCTGATTATAGTTTTCCCTTCCTGGTTTCAGGAATCTGGACTGACTGGCTTCAGTAACTCATGGCCTATTCCAGTAACTCATGGCCTGTTCCATTAACTCATGGCCTGTACCTAATAGAAGAAATCTTAGGCCTTAGTTTTAGGGTGAAAGCATTTTGGTCTTATTTCTAAGATGGCTCATTTTGGTCTCACAATATGATGAGAAGAGATGGCCAGTTGAGACTCTGTATCCCCCATTATTAGGAGACTTCATTAGAATTACCTTCATATATTTTAGGAAATTTCCACTGTGCTAGGTTTCTACATCATCCTTCAAATGGCCCTCAATTACAGCTATCTCTTCTCACATTTCTTCCTCTACCCTGTCTCCCCTCTCCTTTCCTATATGATCCTACCACTCCAGTCCCCAGTTGCCCCAATCTGCCTGTACAATCTACTCTATTTTCCACTCCCAGGGAGATCCATGTGTCCCCTCCAGACCCCTCCTCTATACCTAACCTCTCTAGCTCTGCTAGTTGTACACTTATTATCATTTATTTAATGTTTAATATCCATTATAAGTGCCTGCACACCATATTTTTCTTTGAGTCTGGGTTATCTCATTCAGTATGATTTTTTTCTAGTTCCATTCATTTGCCTGCAAGTTTCATGAAGTCATTGTTTTAATGCTGAGTAATATTTTATTGTGTAAATGTGTCACATTTTCTTTATCGATTCTCCTGTTGAGGGACATCTAGGTTGTTTCAAGTTTCAGGCTATTATGAATAAAGCAACAATGAAAATGGTTGAGCAAGCATTCTTGTGGCAAGGTGGAGTATCCTTTGGGTATATGTCCAAGAGTGTTATAACTGGATTTTGAGGTAGATGGATTCCTAAATTTCTGAGGAGTTGCCACACTGATTTCCATAGTGGCTATACAAGTTCACACACCAGCAATGGAGGAGTATTCCCCTTTCTCCACATTCTGGCCAGCATAAACAGTCACTTATGTTATTGATTTTAGCCATTCTGATGGGTATAAGATGTAATCTCAAAGTAGTTTTGATATGCATTTCCCTGGTGGCTAAGGATGCTGAACATTTAAGCTTCTCTCAGACATTTGAAATTCCTTTATTGAGAAGTCTCTGTTTAGAACTACACCCCATTTTTAGATGAGTTATTTTTTATATCTAATTTCTTTAGTTCTTTATGTCTTTTGGATGTTTGTTGTATGATGTGTTGTTTGTGTTCTGAGAAATAAAGCTTGCCTGGAGATCAGAGAGCAGAGCTGGCCAGGCACTGGTGGCACACACCTTTAATCCCAGCACTTGGGAGAAGGAAGAAGAAAGATCGGGAGCTCAAGGCCACCTTGGGCTACACAAGATTGAGCCAGTCTAAAAGAGAAACAGAGCCAAGTGGTGGTGAATGCCTTTGATCTCATCACATGGGAGGCTCAAGGCTTTGATATCAGCAAATGGGAGACTCACACCTTTAATTCCAGCACTTGGGAGGTAGAGACAGAAATATAAGGTGGGTGGAGACAGAATCTCAAGCCCGTTTGGTCTGAGGGTTCATAGAGGTAAGAACTCCCAAGTTGCTGCTCTGCTTCTCTGATCTTTCAGCTTTCACTTGAATGCTGACTCTGGGTTTTTATTTAATAAGACTAATTAGGATCTCGCTTCAGATGTTAGTCCTATATCAATGTGGAGTTGGTGAAAAAAAAAAAATCCCTCTCTGTGGGCTGCCACTTTGTCCCAGTGTCTTTTGCCTTAAAGAAGCTTTTCAGTTTCATGAGGTCCTATTTATTAATTGTTGATCTTAGTGCCTGGATTATTTGTGCTCTGTTCAGAAAGTTGTCTCCTGTACCAAGGTGTTCAACTTTTTTAAATCAGGTTTAGTGTACCTGGTTTTATGTTCAGATCTTTGATCCATTTGAAGTAAAGTTTTGTGCAGTGTGGTGAGTACAGATCTATTTACATTCTTCTACATGAAGAAATCCAGTTTGACAAGCACCATTTGCTGAAGATGCTGTCTTTTATCCCGTGAGTATTTCTAGCTTCTTTGTCAAAAAAATCAAGTGTTCATAGCTGTGTAGGTTTATGCCTCAATATTCACTTTTATTCCATTGATCAACATGTCTGTTTTTTAATGTCAAAAGCATGCAGTTTTATTACTATAGCTCTGTAGTACAGCTTTGAAATCACAGATGGTGATGCCTCCACCAATTCTTTGGTTTTTTTCAGGTTGTCTTAGCTATCCTGGGTTTTTTTTTATTTTCCTTATGAAGTTGATAATTGTCTTTTCAAGGTCTGTAAAGAATTGTGTTGGAATTTTAACGAGGATTGCATTGAATATATAGATTGCTTTTGGTACGATGGCTATTTTTACTATGTTAATTCTACCATTCCATGGGCATGGAAGATCTTTCCATCTTCTTAAATTTACTTCTTCAAAGACTTGAAGTTTTTATCACACAAGTCTTTTACTTGCTTGATTAGAGTTATTGCAAGATATTTTATATTATTTGAGGCTATTGTGAAGGGTATTGTTTCTGTGAATTCTTTCTCAGTCTGTCATTTTTATATAAGAAAGATACTGATTTTTGTGAGTTAATTTTGTGTCAACACTTTGCCAAAAGTGTTTATCAGCTAGGAGTTCCCCAGTGGAAATTTTAAGGTTACTTATGTATACTATTATAACTTCTGTAAATAATACTTTGACTTCTTCCTTTCCAAACTGTATCCTCTTGGTCTCCTTCAATTGTCTTATTGCTGTAGCGAAGACTTCACCTACTATATTGAATAGTCATGGAGAGAATAGACAGTCTTGTCTTGTTTTTTTTATTTTAGTGGAATTGCTTTGAATTTCTCTCCATTTAATTGGATGTTGGCTATAAGCTTGCTGTAAATTGCCTTTATTCTGTTTTGGTATATCTCTTGTATCCCTAATCTCTCCAGCACTTTTATCATGAAGCAGTGTTCGATTTTTGTCAAAGGTCTTTTCTGCATCTAATGTGATGATCATTTGCTTTTTTATTCTTTTCTTTCAGTTTGTTGATGTAGTCATAACATTTATTTACTTACATATATTTAACCATCCCCGCAACACTGGAATGAAGCCTATTTCATCATGGTGTATGTCTATTTGATGTGTTCTTGGATTCAGTTTGCAAGCATTTTATTGATAGTTTTAGATCTTTGTTCATAAGGAAAATTGGTCTATAATTCTCTTTCTTTGTTGGCTTTTTGTGTGGTTTGGGTATCAGAGTGACTGTGGCCTCATAACATGAATTGGGCAATGTTCCTTCTGTTTTTATTTTATGGAATAATTTGAATAATATTGACATTGACTCTTTGAAAGTCTGGTAGAATTCTGTGCTAAAACCATCTGGTACTGGGCATTTTGGGGGGTGAGAAGACTTTTAATGAGTGCTTCTGTTTCACTCGGGATGATAGTTATATTTAAGTTGTTCATCTGATTTTGATTCAACTTTGGTAAGTGGCACCTATCAGAAAAACTATCCTTTTAGATTTTCCAATTTGGTGGAGTATGAGTTTTTAAAGTATGTCCTTATGATTCTCTGGATTTCCTTGGGGTCTATTGCTATGTCCTTTATTTTTATGTCTTATTTTGTTAATTTGGACATTCTTTCTCTGCCTTTTAGTTATTTTGGATTTGTCTATCTTGCTGATTTTCTCAAAAAACCAACAGTTTGTTTTATTAATTCTTTGTAACATTCTCTTTGTTTCTATTTTGTTGGTTTCAGCCCTCAGTTTGATTATTTCCTTCCATCTTTTCCTATTGGGTGTGCTTATTTTTTGCTCTAGAGCTTTCAGATGTGCTGTTAAGTTACGAGTATGATATCGCTACATTTTTATGTAGGCACTTAAAGCTATGAACTTGCCTCTTAGAACCACTTTCATTTTGCCCCATCAGTATAAGTATGCAGTGTATTCATTTTCATTGAATTCTAGGGAATCCTTAATGTCTTTATTTCCATCTTTAACCTAGCTTTCATTCAGTGGAGAGTTGTTGGGTTTTCATATGTTTATAAGCTTTCTGTTGTTTCTGTTGTGGTTGATATCTAGCTTTAATCTGTGGTGTTCTTGTAGGCTGCAGGGGGTTATTTCAAATTTCTTGTACATAATGAGACTTACTTTGTGTCTGAGTATGTGGTCAGTTTTGGAGAAAGTTCTGTGAGGTACTGAGAAGAAGGTATATTCTTTTCTGTTTGGGTGAAATGTTCTGTAAATATCTGCTAAATCTGTTTAGCTTATGTCAGGATGGCCTGTCTATTCATGAGAGTGTGGTATTGGAGACTCCCACTACCAGTGTGTGAGAGTCAATATGTGGTTTAAGCTGTAGTGAGGTTTCTTTTACAAATTTGGTGCCCTTGTGTTAGGGGCATAAATGTTAAGCATTAAAATATCGTAGTGGATTTTCCTTTTATGAATATGCGATGTCATTCACTATCTCTTTTGATTAGTTTTGCTTTGACTTCTATTTTGTTAGATATTAAAATGGCTGCACCAGCTTGCTTCTTAGGTACATTTGCTTGGAATAGCCTTTCCAACCCTTTACCTGGGGATGATGTCTATCTTTGATGCTGAGGTGTGTCTTGGATGCAGCAGAAGGATAAGTTCTGTTTTTCACATCCATTCTGCTAATCTGTGTCCTTTATTGGGAAATTAATACCACTGATATTGACAAATATCAGTGACCAATGATTGTTGATTCCTGTTATTTATTATTATTTTTGGTGGTGGTGGTGGTGGTGGTGGTGGTGGTGGTGGTGGTGGTGGTGGTAGTGGTGGTGGTGGTAGTGGTGGTGGTGGTGGTGGTGTGTGTGTGTGTGTGTGTACTTCTCTTCTTGGGTTCGCTGGTGTGAGATTATTTATTTCTTGTGTTTTTATAGCTGTAGTTAACCATCTTATGTTGGCATTTTTCCTTCTAGCACTTTCCGTATGGCTGGATTTATAGACAAATAATGCTTAAATTTGGTTTTACCATGCAATATCTTATTTTCTCCATCTATGGTGATTGAAAGTTTTCCTGGGTATACTAATCTGGGCTAGTACTGATGGTCTCTTAGAAAGTGCAGCACATCTGTTCAAGCCCTTCTGACTTTCAGAGTCTCCATTGAGAAGTCAGGTGTAATTTTAATAGGCTTTTATATGCTATTGGCCTTTTTCTTTGCAGCTTTTAATATTCTTTCTTTTCTGTATGTCCAGTGTTTTGGTCATTATGTGGTGAGAGGACTTTCTTTTCTGATCTAGTCTTTTTGGTGTTCTATGTGCTTCTTGTACCTTTATAAGCATCTACTTTTGTAGGTTAGGAAAATTTTCTTCTATGATTTTGTTGAAAATATTTTCTGGACTTTTGAGCTGGGATTTTTCTTTTTCCTTTATACCTATTTATAGATTTAATAGGATAAAAGGGTAGATTATTGAATCTACATTTAAAGAATAACAACTTGTTTAAGATGTTTTACATTGCTACTGATTTTAGTTTATTGA
Organism: Peromyscus eremicus; assembly: GCF_949786415.1. Classification (NCBI taxonomy): domain Eukaryota; kingdom Metazoa; phylum Chordata; class Mammalia; order Rodentia; family Cricetidae; genus Peromyscus; species Peromyscus eremicus. Next base: position 66,006,029 of record NC_081427.1, read on the forward strand.
TACAAATTTGAAGTTAATTTTGTTATACTGTATGTATATTTCTACTCTTGTTTAAGGTATTATGTTTGTGCAGCTCATTTGAAATTTTAATTTATAATTACGAAATACAGATTAATAATTAATCATCTATGATAAACAAACATATAGTCACATTAATTAAGTTTTCTAAGTATACATATATTTCAATTATGTAGATAATCATCAAACACTTCAAAGACCTACAGAATATGGCATTTAAAATGTTTTAAGAACTTTGACTTTTCTGGACATTGAGACATGTCTACTTCTGGCAGCACCAATCTACTTCAGAAAAGATAATGGGCATCGAAGAAACTCCATATGGAGTTTGCTTTCATTACAGCAAAAGTTAGCCATTTGGGCAAGAAACTGTTCTTGCCTGGACTGCTTGATAAAATGCTGTATCTACTGGACATGCAGGACCCATGGAAAAATGACCACTAAATTTTGCCAAAATAAGGCAAGATGGTCCTTCAGGTTCCTGCTTCACAGAGGAGACTTCCAGAAATTCTACAGGACACAGGGAAAAGCAACTGAGACACTCCAGGCCTATAGGCTAAAGATGAATGCCCCAATGTTACAGAGGAACTTTGGGTGACTGTCCAGCCAACCAGCTATCTCTGTCATTTTAGATTTTTGGAAGTTGCTTAAATGCTCTTCCTGTTTACTTAGGTAATATTATATCCTTCTGAGGTCTTTGATGCAGTTGAAGACTAGATAGCTATAATTATAATTTTCCTTGGTTATGATAAAAGACAAATTGCATATGAAACTTTAGACTCACAAATATAGGATAGATGATAAAATACTTACTTTAATTTTGCCAAGTACAAATAAACTAGATATTGTAACTGTAATTCTTGCTTGATAACTATTTGTTATATATAATTTTACTAAAGTTAAAACCTTCCATTTTGATTAGATAGAAAAGAAGAAATGCTGTGGGATGTTGTTCTGTATGCTGTGAATATATGTTGTTCCCATTGATTAGCAAATAAGCTGCTTTGGCCTATGGCAAGACAGCTTAGAGGCAGGTAAGAAATCCAAGGAGAGAAACAGGAAAGAGAAAGGCAGAGTCTAGAGAGATGCCAACATGGCCAGAAGAAGCAAGATGTGAAAGTACCAGTAAGCAATGGCCATGTGGCAACTTATAGATAAATAAAAATGGATTGTTATAAAAGCTAGCTAGCAAGAAGTTGGCCTTAGGCCATATAGTTTGTAAATAATGTAAGCCTCTATATGTTTACTTGGGTCCAAGTAGCTGCAGGACTGTGGATGAGAGAGATTTGTCTGGACTGGGGGGGGGGGGGGGCATACCCGAGAAATTTACAGCTACACCTATTATTCTTAGGTTTGATCTTTTCATAGTGTCCCAGATTTCCTGGATGTTTTGTGTCACGAGTTTTTTACATTTTACATTTTCCTTGATCAAGGATTCCACTTCTTTTATTATATCTTCAATGCCTAAGATTCTCTCTTCCATCTCTTGTATACTTTTAGCAAAGCTTACCTCTGTGGTTCCTGTTTGAATTCCTAAATTTTTAACTTCCAGGACTCCCTCAGTTTGTGTTTTCTTTATGGATTCTGTTCCCATCTTTAGGTCTTGAACATTTTTGTTCATTTTCTTCAACTGTTTATTTGTGTTTTCTTGAGTTTAAGAGTTTTATTCATTTCCTCCAATTTTCTGTTTGTCTTTTCCTGGATTTCTTTAAGAGATTTATTCACTTTCTGTTTAAGGACCTTTATCATCTTCACATAGTTGGTTGTAAGCTCTTTTTCTTGTGCACCAGCTCTGTTGGAATATTCAGGGCCTGCTTTGGTAGGATGCCTGGGCTCTGGTGGAGACATATTGCCCTGACTGTTATTATGTTTTTATGCTGGCAGCTAGGTGTCTGGGTTTTGGTGATTATAGGCCTAGATGCTTATTTCTGGGTTTGTCTTTGTTGGGTGGGTTTTCCCCCCTTAGTTTTTGTTTTCTCTCTGGATTTTCAGAGAGTGTGATGGGTGTGTCTTGCCTGTTTTCCTTGCTTGTTTAGCTGATGTGTTCACAGGTAATGCCTGCTGGTGTTGGAGACTGGGATACTGGAATAAGTTGAGGGAAGCAAGGTTAGAGGAGATCTTTGCGATCTGTTGGGGATGGGATCAGAGAAGAAAGGGAGACCACAACAGGCCTCCTGTTAAAGAGTTGGGGATGAAACTGGGGCGACTGGATCTTACTTAGGAGCAGTGGGAGAGGTGTGGGTCTCCCTTCGGTCTCCTTGTTGTCATGGGAGGAGTGGCCCTTAGGTTATGAGGCGCTGTCTGCTGAGACAAAGCAACAAGTGGCGGGAGAGATGTTAGAAGGATCAGCTCTGTGCGATCCACAAGAGATAAAAGCAGGGAAGGCTGGGAAGGCTGTCATGTTCTGATGCAGAGCTGGGAACGAGACTGGGGCTTGGATCTGAGGAACAAAGGGAGAAGAGAAGATCCTCAAAACATGCCTGGTTTTCTGGCAGGCAGGATCTGTGAGTTAGCAGGGTTGCCTGCTGGAGTTGGGGGCTGAGATAAAGTGGCAAGTGGGAATAGGACCCACAGGGCTGTGGGCATGGAGGAGGAAGGCTGTGGCTGGTGTTCTGTTGTAGTGCTAAGGACACGACTGGGAGACGAAATTTGGAGGGAGGAGGGAGTGGTGAAAGTCTTTACTTAGTTTACCTGATTCCTTGGACTGCTTAGCTGCTGTCTTCACAGGGAATGGCTATGGTGTTGGAGGCTGGCATAATGGAATGAGTTAGGGGAAGGAAAGTTGGGGAATAAGATCTTTGTGACTCATTGGGAGTGGTGTTGGAGAGGAAAGCTTGGAGACCACAGCTGTTTTCTGCTACAGAACTGGAGATGAGAATGGAGACTTGGATCTCAGAAGCAATAGGAAAAGTGTGGCTCCAGCTTCAGCCTACTTGCTGCCCTAGGAGGAGTGGCCCTTGAGTTATTAGGGGGTGTCTTCTGGGTCTGGGAAAAGGCAATGATCAGGGGTAGGGTGGTTAGAAGCGGGACGATCTTTGGGATCCACAGATGAGAGATGGAAGCAGGGCGCGAGGAAGGCTGCCACAAGTGTTCTTCTGAAGAGCTGGGGATGAGACTGGGGGATTGGATCTGGGGAAACAGGGAAAAGAGAAGAGTTCTAATATTAATATAATCTAGATTTTTTTCTTTGTTTTTGTTTGTTTGGTTTTGGTTTTTTGGAGACAGGGTTTCTCTGTGAAACAGTTCTGGCTGTCCTGGAACTCACTCTGTAGACCAGGCTGGCCTCTAACAGAGATGTAACTGCCTCTGCCTCCTGAGTACTGGGATTAAGGTGTGCACCACCACTGCCTGCCTATAATCTAGCTTTAAAGTCTTTTTTTTTTCCTTTTTATGCTTAATAAGTTCTAACCTAGTCAAGATTTCTTTGGATATGCCATCATCATAAAAATTACTCCCCTTTTTGGCTCTAATAAATGAATCAATCTTTCTCTTTCCTTCACTCCCTCTTGCATTTTTATCTCAGCAAACTATCCTGAGTTGACTTTGAGTGTTCAGCGTGAGTTTGGAGTCAGGGTCCTTTACCTCTTATTAAAGAACTATCTATGATAGTTATTTGTCAGCTTTATAGAATCTGGACTCACCTGGGAGATGGACCTATGGGCCTTCAGGGATAATCTTGATTGTTTTGACTGAGGTGGGTACACCCACCCACTGTGGATGGCATCGTTCCTGACTGGGATCCTGGACTGTGTAAGTGGAGGAGGGCACCTAAACAGCAGCAGCATTCATCACCCTTTGCTTCCTGATTGTGGGGGTGATGTGAGCAGCTGCTTCAAGTTGCTGCCGTCATGACTTCCCTGCCCTGATGCACTCTAGCCTTTAGCAGTAAACCAGAATAAACCTTTTCTCTTTTAGGTTGGTGTCTGTCACTGTGTTTTATCACAGCAACAGAAAATGAAGCTAAGACACTATGCAAAACAGCACCATCTAATGAACAGATAAAATATTCCTTCCTGCACACACAGTGATGTTTCTCAGAAATCAGCTGAACACATATACAGTGGTCTGCTTCTGCATTCTGTGACATTTGTAGTTCATCATACAGGAAAAAATACTGTGTTACTTGTGTGTCATCTTATATTTGAAGATATTTTCTTTGCAGTTACAATGTTAGTACATTTAAATAAGAAATTATGTGGTAAATGTGATTATGGGGAATGCGTGTGCGTGTAATTATTCCACAAAGATACATGAGTTTCAATTTTTGTGCTAATTTATCTTTATTTTCCTATTTATTTTAACCTACACATAAGAATATAAAAATCTATAAATGTTAGTGGGATTCTGTTTTGGTGTTATATACAACTGCCTAGTGTTTAAGTCATATTTATGACCTGACAATTTAATTTTTTCTTTATGGCAAACAGAAAACCCTTTGTTCTTCCAGCTTTTTGAAATGTATGGTACATTACTGTTACATAGCTGTACTGACCACAGTAAACTACCAGATCACGTGACTTTAGTGCACTTAAATGAAAAAACCACATAAGGAGACATGTAAGCAAATTATTACAGCATAATGTTGAGGCCAGCAGTGGTGTGCACTTCTTAACACAACACTAATGTGTTTTACAAAGCAACTTCTTGTCTGGCTAGTGGGTGAACATTCAGCCATTTGTCCCTTAGAAGAAACCTAGCCATAACTCTATCAAAAAAGCAGCTAGCCACATAATTACTTATGTGTGAAACCTTGATGGAATAGATTTATCTTGTAACAAATTTGGTGATATCTGTGCCTTATTAATGATCCCATGTTCTACCTAGTGATCTGTCAATTATAGTAATAAAATAAGATAAAATTCATTGAATCTATTATTAGGTAAAAGATATCCAGCCTGAAAGAGAACTCTTTAATGGGATAGGAATTAGAAAATTGAATCAATTTTTTTAGACAAGATCAGACATGCTCCGAGTGGTATAGCCACAGACTGAATCAATTCCTTAATAAATCAAGAAAGCAAGCTTGTTTAGGCAAAAAGGGGGAAAATAAGGTGAGTAGGACTATATTAACTTTTCTGATTGCTTACAATCTTACATTTACTAAAAAAATCAATTGCTCAATTTATTTTTGGGAGCTGAGCCAGTTTTAACATGCCATGTAATTTTTTAAATTGACATAAAAATATTATGCATATTTATAGAATACTATGTGATAATTCAATATATGTATATATTGGGCAATGAAATCTCGGCAAACACATCAGTGAGTCATGGTATGGTATACCTGTAATCCCAGTACTTGGCAGACTAAGGCAGACTGAGCAGAATTATAGGTGTTTAATGAGTGTCAGGTTCTACCTACTGTTATATCTAGAGTATAATTACTTTATGAAACTGGGAGATTGACAGTTCATCGTCAGCTTTGGCTACATAGAAAGACTCTGTCCCAAAAGAAAGAAGCAAGGGTACACATACCGTTGCCTGTAATTTTAAAGGCAAATTAATAGTCTGACACAATTTCTCTAGAAAACACATTCATAGAACTAAGTGCAAATGCTTTTTGTGGACTTGAGTTTGAAGCGACACCTCTATGGAGTGGGAGAAGTAGAATTAGGCAGAGGGCACACATCTTATATAGTAGGTCTCGGTCACTCCTTAAGAACACTCTACAGCTAAAGTGTTATTTCAGAGATGCCTTGAGTTAACAGAGGGTCTGAACTTATTTGTACATTGACCAGGAGTTAGACATGGAATGTCCTAGTACAGGGTTATAGCCATAGCCAGGAAAGTTCCCTTGGTTGAAGGCAATTGCATGGGACATTCATGTGTAAGCTTCTTAGTAAACATTTACATCCTCTTGGGGAACCAATGCCTCATTCCAGTAGATAGACTATGAGTAATAAACTATAGCATCCACTTGTCCTTTGTGCATCTACTTGCTTCATGAGTAAGTTTACTCCAAATACAACTCCTCTAGGATTTGTCTCTTTGTCTAAGAAAAATTGCAAGAAAAATGATAGTGGAACAAATTACAATCCCTACAACTTCAGCTACTCCAGGCTTGGTTAGGAATCATCATTTCCATCCTGCACTATCCATTTTATGTGAACATCAAGTACTTCTGTTGATACAGGTAGTTCATCTGGCAGAACAGACAAGACTTTTTATCCCTGAGTAATCTGAATTCCTGGAGATTATATTTTCAGGGCATTATTTCTGATTATGTCCACTTACTGGTAAAATTGGCAAGGGACTACAAACAGACGTGTTTGGCGAATCAGCTAGTTTCCAGTCCTTTCTTCATTGTGTCAAAAGAGCCCTACCATTTGCTGATTGTCAAGTGGGTTTGGCACACCAGTATAATGAGAGAAGACACTTAACATTACTGGGGACAATGATAACTAAAGGGATAAGGGCATAATCTGTTCCCTGGCAAAAGCAATCCCCTCTAAAAACAAAAATCTTTCATGTTGATGTGTACAATCCATGGCCCACTGACCTCATGTGGTTACATGTAGCTGAATATATAAATTCATAAACTTACATAAAATATCTCAAGATGTTTTGGATGATTTCTTTTGGTAACTCAATCATGTAGTTATTAAACATAAACTTTGTAGAAGGAAAGGTCAGGTCACAATGAAGTAAGATTGGCTAATGGGTACAGAAGACATGTCCAAAATAGCAGAGACTGGGGAAAACATTTCCTGAATTGATCACTGACATGATGGTAAAAATTTTGTATTAGTCCATTTTTCATTAATTTAACAAGGTACTGAGGCTAGATCACTTTGTAAAGGAAAGAGTTTATTTAGATAACTGTTCTGGGAAGATCAAGGACATCATCTTGTATCTGGTAAGGACTTTGTGGGTGGATATTACATAGTGGCAAAAGCAAGTATGAGAGCAAGACAATAGGGCCAGACCAGCTCCTTCTGTTTCAGTATAGCCCATCACTACCCTTCACTCCTGGCTGCTAATGAGCCCTTTCTTGAGCTCTTGAGACCCTGCAAGAACTATGGATGCATTTTAATCATGATGCCCGTGGACCCTAATCTCCTCCTAGACTCAGTGTCTTAACAATTATACCACCCCTAACATCCCCACCACCACCTCTAACATCCCCCACATCCTAGTAGTGACCAGTATTAGAGTATATGAACATTGTAAAAGAAATTTCAGTCAAACAACAGAGAGAGACAGCTCTAATTCCATCTATTGGTTCTAATACCAGTGTATTCTAACCACGGGGAACGTATGCCATTGACTTAGAGAATGTCTACATATGCTCACTAAATTCATCTGCATCGAAGAAGATAACATCTCATCAATGAAAAGTATCATCTGTAATCTGATACATCATCTATCCCTTGGCAAAATATTTCTAGGAATGTAAATGCATAGTGCCTGTAAATGAATGTGAGGTTTCTTTTTTGATGGGTAGGCATGTGCTCAATTATATTGCAGTTATGAATATAATTCTCTAAAAATATTTAAATTATTTTGATTTATGCTTAAAATGAACTAAATTACTTATTATATAATGATACCAGCAGATGCCATGCTAGGGACTTACCATTTGTCTCTGTTGGCAGATTGAATATGCAGCAACAGCTAAATTGGTATTAGTCATTGAGAAGTCATGTTGTTGAGCACATATATAACACACCCATCTTTGAATTTCTGGTCCTAGTGTTCATTAACTACCTTGTATTAGCATTTTACTGGCCAGTGAAGAACATATTTGCTGCATCTACTTAACTTCTTGGTCCATCATCCATGGTATGTGATGAATTCAAACATTTGATACAAAAATCTTACCAATTTATACTAGCAGTCTCTTATGTCCATTGAAATGTTTCCAGTTCAAATTGTATCTGATTTCTCTTCTTCAATGCCCCTATCCAGCCAGCCAAATACAATAGTCACTACTGCCTATGATTTCAGGTTTCTACCGCAATCTAGTGTTGCACATTGGAATTACTTTCCACACCTCACAGGTTTTCAGAACAACTTTCACAAATATTTCTTTTGCAATAGTAATTATTGATATGGGCATCACATTTAAAATCAACCAACCTATAAAGCAAACCCCATCCTCCCTTCTGCCACAAGTCACGGCCTCTTTCCATCCCACTACAGCCACAATCATGAACTGATAATGCAAAGCAATGTCAGTACAACTGCAATCAGTCTCATAAAAAATGAGATCATCCTCTCATCTTCTTTGTGATTCACACCCTTGTTCATCACTGAGTTCAGATCTATCCATTCTTTTCTAATGAATAGCTGATTCAGTCAACCTGACAGAAACAAGCTTATGATGGTATATATATATATATATATATATATATATATATATATATATATGTATATGCCAGTCACTATACCAGTTATTAATAAATCAAATGTGCTGTGAAAACCAGACTTTTGGAGATTGTCACAAACCTAATTAATGCCACTACACTCTATTATACCAATAGAAGGCATGTAAGTAATTTTTTTTAATTATTAGAAAGAAAAAAATGACAAAAAGAAAGAAAAAGTGAGTAAAGAGTGTGTATTAGGCAATTTTCATCACTGTAATTAAATAACTAGATCAGGCTCCCAATTAGACGTTTTAAAGCCAAAGATCAGGAGGTACCATTGGTTAGACCTTTAGTGAAGCCAATGGTGATGCATCACGGCTGAAACACATGTAGAGGAGGCCAGCCAGAGGCCATGCCTTGAAAGCAAAGCCAGGGAGGAATAAGTGCTATCGATGTCCTAACTTATAAGAACTGCCAAGGAGTCCCAAGAGAATGTACTCACAAGCACAAGTACACAAACAAATACAATTCTTAAAGCATTTGCTCCTTTTCTGACGACATGAAAATCTCCCATTAGGCCCACCTCCCAAAGGTGGGAGGTGGGAGAGCCGCAATCGGTGGGTCAAACTTCAATCACAATAATCAGAGAAGAACAATCATACTAAACCTAAATCTTAGAATATGGCTTTATCAGATATGGGATCCTCTAATCATGAAAACTCCTGCCACGAGTTTGCCACAGTGTCAACGTGTTATTGCAAGTTTGTTCCTAAGGAGACCTACAAAAGCCAAACAAAACATCTATTTACATACATAGACATTTTACAAATGGAACAAGCCAAAGAAGACCGTCTGTTTGACAGTCATTAGACTGAGACGGGCAGCTGGGTCACTGAGTAACCGGTTCTCAAAAGCAGATCTTAATCCCGTTATTTTGTCGGAAATTTGTTTACACAGTTGGTCAGGAACGCAAAGTTCTTTACAAAAAGCTGTTTTGAATAGCCTTATAGGGATCAGTTTTGACATGATTTTCCTTTACAAGTATTAAAAGCTGTAATCGAGAATCAGAGAAATTCTGGGTAATTATAGCAAATACAATGTTTCTTAAATACATGTGGATCATTAAAATATGGCATATACATATAGACATGTATATATAGCTTTAAGAAGAAAATATGTAGTGATCAACTTTGATATATTATTTTCAGAAACAAACAAATCTAACAAATTTAAACCAGGTAAAGTTATGAAGAATATATAGTTTAAACCACAAATTTGATTGTATACAGAGAATGTTTACCCTTTAAAAGAAAAGATATATTTTTACATACCCATGGGATATTTTTAAAAAAACTTATGCACCTCTCTGGAGATGAAAGGCTTTAATCTAATTATAACCTAAAAAAGATTGGAAAATATAATTATCAAATAGGACTGTTTTATTTTACCTGCCTCAATATTACCCACTCTATTCTTAAGATCCCAAGAGCTAAAGAGAAAGGAAGCATCAAGGAGGAACAAATGCCTTAAGAATCATATTTGCTTGTGTACTATGAAAATGACAAGCAGCCAAAACGGTGGTTAGGCAAGGTTAGAATGTCAGTCAGTAATTGGTTTGATGGTCATGGTTCTGTTGAATAGGAGCTAAGTGACTTCTCACCAGTACATATGGAGATTTGTAGCCGACAGCCTCTCTAATGCCATTAATTCTAGATGCTATGGAAGTCAGACAGTTAAGACTTGTTCAAAGAATGTCTAACAGTATCTATCTGCCTCCTACGATTTCTCAGATTTGCTGAAAGGGACTGAGAATTATGGGGTTGGGGATGTTGGAAAGGGAAAAAGTCAAACAAACATGGCTGCAGGGATTTCTGATGGGAGAGGATTTAAGCAGAGGAGGAAGAGTGGAGCTTGCACGTGGGGATTATTTCATTTCATGGCTGAAGGGAACACTATGGGGGAACAGTGATATGAGTTCATCTCAAAGGATGAGCACAGTACCAAGAACTATGGGCCCAGAAAAGTGGGTATCCTCTCCTAGATGCCCTACTTGAATTTTGTAAGCCATTTTGTGTCCTGACATGTTGCTTGTTTTCTAAATAAATACATACCACCATTCGTAATTGTATTCAGGCAGAAAGTTCTCAAAAGGAAGAAGTGGCCTCTTGTGCAAAATAATTCTAAAATTCAAATAATAAAAAAGTACTTTATAATGTTTAATTTTCTTCTCTAACATCTATAAGTAATAAACCCTATCTTTATCTCTCAATAGAGCTAAATATAAATTGTTAGTTTCCAAACATGGGAGGAAATTAGACATAGTAAAACAAGTCGCTCATGTTGTTTACTACAAACGAGAAATAGTAAAGTCCATGACAAGGTGTCAGTATCAAAGGTTTTGTAAACATTCAGACACTGTGTACCTATTTAGAACTATATTATGATAAGGTGGTGAATAATACCTTCTCAACTGAAGGCTGAGCTCCAAAAGGGGTTGACTTCTACGGTCATTTTCTGAACTACTGTTGAGACTAAAATTCAATTATATTTCAACACCAGTAGTAGATACAGAAAAATTAATTTGCAGAATTACTGCGTTTAAGGTTTACTTGATTTGGGGCAAAGCTGGAGGCATTAGTATGCAGCATGATACCAAGGAGATTTTATGGGTAAGTCTTAAAATGTGAATCCCCATCTGCCACCGTATTACACAAATGTTTATTAAGAGGTTACTATGAGCCATGTACCATGGGATATTACTTTTAAAAGCCAATTCTGTTATTTTTCTTGTTTCATATTGAACTGTGCATTAATTAGTTTTTTAGACAAGTATTTATTAGCTTCTTTGCTGCATGTTAGCTCAGTTTATGTCGTATATGCTTCCCCCTCCACGAGCCCAGCAAACACGATTCCAAATACATTTCATTTATATATCAATTAACAAATTATGGGCTTGATTTAAGCTTCCTATTTATAATGAGGACATGGATGTTAATGGATTATTTAACTAGCAAGAACTGTGTGCAGGTTAGTAGTTATAAAGTTGATGCTGGTTCCATATTAAATCATCAAACATATTTTAACTCATTCAGGATGCACAAATAAACATCTGTCATTTAGTTCATCTTCATTCTCTAATGCTGCTATTAAAGTAAAATCTACCCCTTGTTTCTTACTGACTTATGTATACTGAACTCTAGTCTTTCTTGTCCTGTTCCTTTGAGATTTAGTGAGTTACATCAACTGTGGACAAAGCATCATGCTAGCTTCCTGGGTAGCTTGTAAACACCCACGGGGCAATTATGGGACCAGACACAGTCAGCCAATGTACCCAGAACACACACTACCGAAATGGATCTCTAACATCTTCCTGAGATCATTGTTTATATACTAAAACTGTAATGGGTTTAGATCCATAGAATGACTTTTATACCATATTAAATGATTTCATTTAGAGGTTTTGCAAGTAATATTCCCTAAACAATGAGTAATAAATATAAATAAGAAGCTACAGAAGCCACGTTTGCATTTATACCCATGATGTTCAAAACACAATGCTACACTGCTCATCTTGAGTATATTTTAGTTCAAATATCCCTCAACCAGCATTAAAGAAATGATTCTAGGGCTTGTGACCTTTCTATGCTACTACACAAAGAGATGAATGTCTGGTCAGTAAAACAGGATATAGTTTACTCTGTACATTGTGGAGAAGGATGAAAATGTGTTTCCCATAGTGGATATGATGTCATCAAGAGAATTCCAAAACAAACTGTGCTCCAAGTTTTATATCTACTTTTCCATGTGTGTCTCACAGGCAGGCATGAAGCTTGGCCAACTCAGATCAAAGATGTTACTAATCAGGGAAAATCCCCTAATGGTTAGCAATTTCAGTTATATGCCTAAGTTTCCATGAAAAAAAATAAGTAATCTAGAACATGTTATTGAATAAAACATAAGTGATTTAGTTAAGAAAGTAACATGTCCCAGTTTTCCAAAGTCCTTTTTAAATGGTCGACACATTCTTCTAAGGGTGTTATTATATGATACCAAAATATATAAATATATTTACTTGACATTAAGAACATTTTCAGAAACACAAAAAAAGTCCAATCTAGATTCTGATTGCTTAGCAAGAACTTGGTAATTGGAACTTAAAGGATTAAACACACAGTTCACAGTCTCATTTGTTTTTGAAGATTAAGGAGAGCCTTCCACACTACCTGGATACAGTACCAGGACAAGGACCAGTTTTATGGATGTTTGAACCATGTTGGGGCTTATTGCTCTGATTCTTCCTTCTAGAAATACTCAAGAGTTTTGTTTTGTTTTGTTTTTTAAACAAGGGCCCCTACGAGTTGTATAATTAGTCCTGACAAGAAGGTTACCTATGATTTAGGTCAGGGCTCTTCAACTTTTTCCACTCATGATCCCTTAACACCCATAACAAGTGAACTTCTGATTATGTTGAAAAATTCAAAGATGTATTTGTTCAATCAAATATTTTTTATCTGAGTGTGGGATACATACCAGTAAACCAAGTACTCAATAGGCCGAGGCAGAAAGGTTAAAAGTTTCAGTCAACATAGGTTACACAATGAGTTCTAGATTAACCTGGGATACTTTTTCCAAAAAGAAATATTTGGGCCCCCATGTCATATGTGACACCCCATGACTAACTAAGTACGTGAGTCAGTCTATGAGATGAAGAGCCCTCTCCTGCTGCAGCTTATGAACTGCCTGCCAGGGAACTGAGCTTCAGTTCCTCAGCAGGAATCATTGCAAATAAAATATCACCTCCTACAGAATTAATATATACCCTGCTGCCTACAATCTCCTTTATCATTTTATTGAATGCATGATACAAATATAGGAAAACATCACATGAATCATTATCTTATGGGTTCCAAGGCATCAAATCTGATAATTCCTTAGATGCTCACTCAGGATAGATGTATAAGTTACTCTCTAGGAAGAAAGCGGACAAAGAAACTTTTCCCAAGCAAGTATACACACATTTAAAATCTCAGGAGTTAAATGTGTTATTTACACAGGATAGAAAATATTTGGTGATGAGCTTTTAACAAAGGAAGGTGGGATGGTAGTGAAGAGATCACTGTGGTTTTGTTCCACCATTACATGCCCAACCACTGTTGTGTGTATTCAAAACGAACACTGTTGGCAAAGTCTAGCCTTCAGCAAAAGTTTATTCTCCGTTTTATTCTGGAGCTTTCCATCTGTAAGCAGGTGGACAAACAACAAACAAAATCCAGTAATATTTAAAATGTTTCCTGTCTATATGACAGGTAATGCAGCATTTCTTTATATGTAAATGCACATAATGAAAAGAACGTCCGTTTCTGCCTTTAAGAACATAGTGTACATTCATCCACTGGTACAGACGACCTATTTGAAGATACAAAAGGACACAACAGCTTAAGAGGTGCTAGCCCTGCAGCAGCCTCATACATTCAGCAATTTCTGAGTCGACAGTGCCACCATGTGGTGCTTGATTCTAAAATAAATTTTATTGTTTTCATACTAAATGAAATATTGCACTTAAAATAGAAAACAAAACAATCATTATAAAAAACCTAGGCAAGAGGTTTAGCAGAAATATTAAAAAATAACTATGATATTTGTTAAATTGTCTCTATATTATTCCTTCTTAGAATATACCTATCTTTATGCAATGCATTGATTACTGCAGTTTGACTGAGACTCAAGACAGGAAATAGCTTTAAAATTTGCTCAACTTTTAACAAGTCCTTGCGTTTCCATACAAATATTTCATAAAGTCTGTTGATTTCTAACATAAAACTGGATGAAATTTTAATTGGGGTTGTTTTTAATATACTGATTGATTTGAGCAGAATTGTTGAGTTTTTGAGGTCTTGGTCACATTTTATATCTCTCAATTATTTGTAAACTTTAGTTTATATCATCATTGTCTTATAACATTTAGCACACATTTTATACCATATATGTTATAGAAAGTTTTATTATAATTCTTAATGTATATTAAGTGCTCATTATTATTATATAGAAATGTTAGCTGGGCAGTGGTGGCACATGCCTTTAATCCCAGCGCTTGGGAGGCAGAGCTAGGTGGATCTCTGTGAGTTCAAGGCCAGCCTGGGCTACAGAGTGAGTTCCAGGAAAGGCACAAAGCTACACAGAGAAACCCTGTCTCAAAAAAACAAAAAAGAAATGTAATTGAGTTTTCTATAATAAACTTATATCCTGCAACCTTACCAAACTAACCTAGTGGTTTGAAATATCTTTAAATTCCTTAGGATTGTCAATCTACAGTGTGATGTTTCTGTGAGTAAATACGATTTTACTTTCTCTTTTCTGATTTATGTCCTTCCTAAACTGCTAGGGCTGTGTGTTCTGATCCTATAAAGATTCTGACTTTAGTTACTAAGTGTTGTGTACACACACACACACACATACACACACACACACACACACACCAAAAAAAAAAAAAAAACCACAGCAACTTTTATCATACTGAAGAGTTTCCGTCCATTCCTAATTTTTATGATACCATTTTTTGAGATTTATTTTTAATTATGTGTAGATGTGTGTGTCTCTATTTCATTTTTATCATTTCTCCCCTTTACTAAAATTGCCCATATTATCTAAAAATCTCACATTTATTATCATATTATTGTTAATATTATCTTTTAGAATGTTTAAAGTCTGTGAAATCTACAATTGTTTCTGTTCTATTTCTGATATGGGCAACTTGTTTCTTTCCCATTTCATTATATTACAAGTAAAGACATCATTTTATTATTCTTTTAAAAACTAAACAGCTTTAGAGCTCATCAATTTAATATTTTTCTATTCCATTCATTTCTGCTTTTATTTTAATCTTCTTTAGGGTTTACTGCTATCTTTTTATGCATTCTATGTAAAAATTAAGACAGTGACTTTAGACTTTTATATTATTAACTCAATTACCTAAAAACCTTTTCCTCACTTCACTGTTTTAGCTATAGCCCACTCATTTATTATTCAATTTCAGGTGCTATTTAGTAAGTCAGTAAATTAAGGACTGATAATGTATTATCCTTTTGAATACTCACCAATAACTATAGCTAAATTAACTTTCAAACTGACTATGTTCAATTTTGCAATAGAAATGTTTGTGTTAAGTAATAAATGTCAATCAAATCACAAAGCATGCATATATGTAACCAGGTTTATACAGACTACATCACCCATTTCAAATGAAAATCCAACAGAGGAAGCCTCTTGCATCACTACCAAAGTAAAAACTTAACAGTAATGATTTCACTGTCTCTTCAAAATGCTGACATTATTTCCTTTGAATACAGGCCTACAGTGGGGTTGCTGAACCATATGGCAACTAGATTTTTTTTCTTTCTTTTCTTTTTTTTTTTTTTAAGCAGCTATACTACTTTTCAGACTGGTTGCTTTAATTTATAGCTCTAGTAGAACATGCAGGCTCATTTTCTCTGTCTATGCAATGTTTCAAACTTTTAGTCTTTTTATAATTATCTGTCTTACTAGAGAAAGTAATAACTCATTATACACCTACTGAGATAATCACAGGATTTTTGTTTTCTATTAGTGTGCTTGATTTCACATGGAGGCATCCTTGATCCCTGAGATGAATCCTTCTTGAACCTGGTGAATAATCTTTTATGTGCTGTTGAAGTCACTTTGTTAGTATTTTATTGGGAATTTTTGCATCTAAATCCATCAAGGACACAGACCTACAGTAGGATTTGTTGCTATTGATGTATCACTGTTTGGTATTGATATCCTATTACTACTGGCCTCGTAGAATGTTATTGGAGAAATTCTGTCTTCTAATTTTTGGAATAATGAATTAATCTTGTCTAATTATGAGCTGATCTTTGGAAGATTTTTACTACTGATTTCTTCTTATTACTCAGTGTTAGTCTGTTCTTATTTTCTGTTTCCTCATAATTTAATCTTGGTAAGCTCTATGTATTCAGGAATTTCTCCCCTTTTCTAGGTTGTCAATTTTCTTTGCATGTGGTTGACCACAGCACTTTCTCGAGATTCTTTGTACTGCTGTGGTGCAGCATTGCTGTGGGATGTTCTATATGGCAAAAATGTTAATAAATAAAACACTGATTGGCCAGTAGCCAGACAGGAAGTATAGGTGGGGCTAACAGAGAGGAGAATTGAGGGAACAGGAAGGGAAGGAGGAGACTGCCTGCAGCCATGCCAGGACAAGGGAGATGTAAGGTACCAGTAAGCCACAAGCCACGTGGCAAAGTATAGATTAATAGAAATGGGCTAAATACAAGAGTAAAAGCTAGACAATGATAGGCCTGAGCTAATGGCCAAGCAGTTTAAATAATATAAGTGTCTGTATGTTTATTTTAGAAGTGGGCTAAGGGACTGTTGGGGCTTGGCAGGACCCAGAAAGAAAACTCCAGCTACAAATGGCGCCCAACAGCTCGAGTTTCCACCTTAAACCTGAGAATATTAATAACCAATTCTAAACAGAGCCAAAACCAGGTTCCTGCTTCATGCCTCATATGGGCAGCTAGATACCGCAACATGTAGGTTTGAGCTATGGAGGGTTCGTGGTGTGAGTGTGGGCTTGACCTAGGCTATGTTACACAGAGGTGTCTCCAAGCTGCACCCTATGCTGTGTGTTGGATATAGTTTTTACTAGTTAAAAAAAAAAAAAAAAAAAGAGGTTTCTGGGCTACACACTGCTTTGATAGAAGCATAGACCCACTATTTCTGAGAGTTTCTCAGAAACCCAATGTTTCTCTATTGACTCTGGTTGTGTTTTTCTGAGCCCTGTTTCTTAGCCTAGTCTAAGAGGTTTGTCTATGTGTTCTTTCTAAAGAACCGGTTTTCAATAATCGTTTGTGTTGTTCTTCTTTAAGATTTTATTGTTTTGAGTTTCAAATTCATTTGTTCCTTCCCTAATCTTTATAATGTCTGCCATTCTGCTGACCATGGGTTTTCTTTGTTCCTATTTGCCTTCTTCTTGAGACCAAGTAATAAATCATTTATGTGAGATTTTTCAGCCTCTTTAAGGCAAGCACTGTTTGTGGTAAACCTCCCTGTTGGTAACGCTTTCTGCCATTATCTTGTTGTATCTCCATGGCCAATTGTTTTAAGAAATCTTTTTAATTCACCTTTGATTTCTTCCTTGATTAACTGGTTGTTAGAGAGTAAGTTGCTTAGTTTTCAAATATTTTAACAGTTTCAAAAGTTTTTCATTTCTACTTTTTATTATATTGTGATTAATAAAAATATGGTTTCAACTTTTCCAAGGCTTTTGAGACCTGTTTATGACCTAACATGTGATCTATTCTGAACATGTTTTGTGTACTGAAAAGAGCATATATTCTGCAATTACTGGGTGAAATTTCTACAGATAAAGGCTGGCTCCTTTTGTTTAGGGATACAAACTAATCCTTCTATTTCTTTGTGCATTTTATTTAAACTAATTAAAACTCTACACTTGTAATCGTTCCCTTGCCACACTTTGAAACTTTGATGCCTGAATTATATATTGTCTACTCCTTAATATATCTAATCTTAAATATAACCCTAGACCATGTGGTTGTTAATTTTTATGGTTTTGTTTTGCTAAAGATATGAATGCTTTATGCTCTGTACTTAAATATTAGATCATTCTGAATTTGCCCTTGTTTGTACTTATATTAGATGGAAGTCCCAAAGATTCTTTTTTTCTACTGATTTCTATAAATAAAGTGGGATTTGGCACCTTCCTCTGCTTCTTCCTTCTCCTTCAGATCCATTTTTCTTCTTAAGCCTCTCTTCTGGCACCTCTTCTAGTGCACATCTGCTGTGTATGTGCTCAGCTTCTCTTTGTCTGAAAACTGCTTGTCTCTTTAATTTCTAAAAGACATCTTGGCTTAGTACTGGTCTTCACTGGAACTTTCCCTTTTTCCTTCCATGCTGTGAAATGTTAGACATGCCCTCCTAGCCAGTAAGGTTTTGACTGAAACCCTAAAGCCAAGCTACCTGGAAGACCACATGCTTTTTGTTTCTGATTTGCTTGCAGGTTCGACAACCTTGTATTTGTCTTTCGTCTTTGGGAATTGGATTATATTTGTAGTAGGCAAAGTTGGAATCCATTTGCCTAATAACTTCTGACCTTCCTATACCATGTATTTGCTTCTTTCTGTGGGTTTAGAAATCTTTGTGTTTTGAGTTGTTTGAATAAACTTTCTATCTCATCAGCCTTTTTTGAGTATCTCTCAAATATTATCAACCAGTTCATAAATCTTTTGTTGTTATCCAAAATTCTCACAAACTCTTTTTTTCTAACTAGTCATTCTTTTTCCCCTCTGACTACATGTTGTCAGCTGCCTTGTCTTTGGTTGAACTCATTAATTCTCTCTTCTCTTTGGTCTCTTCTCCTGCTACTGATGGTTTTTAATCACATTTTAAAACTATGCTTAGTGTACTTTTTTTTTATCTCAAGGATTCCTATCTTGTAGCCAGAAGTTTTCCTGGTTCCACCCAGTTCACAGCCGCTGAGACCCAAATAAACACACAGACGCTTATATTAATTAAAACTGTTTTGCCTAATGGCTCAGGTTTCTTGCTAGCTAGATTTTACACTTAAATTAACCCATAAATCTTATTTATGTTTAACCACATGGCTTGGTACCTTTTCCCAGTTCTGCCTTCACATTTTGCTTCTCATGGCAGTGGTGGTGGCTGGCAGTGTCTCCTGACTCGGCCTTCCACTTCCCAGAATTCTCCTTTCTGCTTATCCCACCTATATTATACTTCCTGCCTGGCTACTTGACAATCAGTGTTTTATTTATCAATCAATCAGAGCAACACATTCACAGCATACAGAAAGACATCTCCAGCACTTCCCCTTTTCTTTTTTCCTAAAAGGAAGGCTTTAACATTAACATAGTAAATTACATATAACAAAACAATTATCAAGCAAGAATTATAGTTACAATTTCTAGTCTATTTATAATATCTAGTCTATTTGTATTTGACAAAATTAAAGAAGATATCTTATCTATCCCATATTTGTGAGTCTAAGGTTTCATATCTAACTTATCTTTTATCATAACTGAGGAAATTATAACTATCTAGTCTTGAACTGCATCAAAGATCTCAGAAGGATATAATGTTACCCAAGAAATGGCAGAAGGATGCAAGCAACTTTCAACTACTCTCTTGTGAGAGTAGACAGATCGCTGACAACCTGGACAGTCATTTTTAATTGCTTCCATTTCACAGAAGTTTTAGTTTTTGTCTGGTTGGTTGGTTGGTTGGTTGGTTGATTGGTTTTGTGTTTTGTCTTGTTTTTGTTTTCCTGTTCAGTATTGTGTTTTACCTTGAGGCTATGAGGAGGATGAGGCAAAACTGGCCTTTCCTTGCAATCTCCAAACTGTAAGCACTTCTAGTAGTAAAAAGACTGGATGGCATGTCCATGAAGATCAGATAGAGGTGCCCAAGAATTAAAAGTACCTATGCCAGTCTCCTTTCGTCTCTCTCCATGCTTGTCTTTGCAGGCATTGTAAATAACCTTATTTTCTTTGCACTAATAGTCACATAGACTATTTCACCACTGGGTGGCACCCAGGTCCATGATTTCAGGGAGTTTGCTGTTGGGTCATTGTCACTATTTCAGAGCAAGAGGGCAATGCAAGCCCAAGTTTATCTCAAATTGTCAGTAATGTTAACGGTGAAGCAGGAGGCATATGAAGAACTAATTCATTTCCAGGAGCCTTTCATGGGCCTGAGGAAGGTTCAGATGCCTTTCCCACAGCAACCAATGTGTGATGGATCACTGTGTGGATTTTACAAATGGCAAACTCACTATGGATAGACCAGCTCCAGACTCCTAGGGTCACATCTATAGCCAACAACCCACCAAGCTAGTCAGAACCTGAGCCTAAAACCTACCAAGGCAGACACAAAATGGGGAAGGACAATCCATGCTGTTATAGACTATTGCTGAAGCAGACATGAGGCCCCAGACCACATTAATCAGCCACAGGTAAATCTGTCTGGAGTAGAAGTCTGATAGAAGAGGACCAGTGGCCAGTGCTGCTGCTCATACCAGTACTTGCTATACTCTCTGTCTTATCCCAAGCAAATTAATTTTTACACTGTACTATGCTGCCCAAGTCTTAGGGGGCAGAACTGGTGAAGTAGTCCCTTGGACACTAAGTCTGACACTAGTTTAGATCACACTTGGGTCTCACAAGCCTCAAGAATCTAAAGACTTACAAGGTGTGCCCAGGGTCATATCATATGCAGTGGAGAATGTAACTCAAAATTCCCACCTGTACCACTGGGTAAGTCTCTGTCTGGAACCAGCCCAAGTCTGGAGAGAGCCTCTGTAGTGAACAATAGCGTGGATGGATATGGCTCTGATGTTGGTGGTTATAGGCAAAACATTGCCTTGCCCACCAGGATGGTGCTAGGCAGAATCATACCCAGTGTCACAACTGCAGTAATTTGTACAAACAAGGAGTAAGGCCTCAACAGAGGTCTGTCCCACCAGCTTGCAGAATATTTGTCTGAGGCCCAAGTAATTCTGCAAGTTCTGTCTGTGAACGCCTGTCTGTGTACAAGAACTTTCATTTTCTGTCTGAGCTGGGCTTCACTTCAGCAGCCCCAGCACTCAGCAACAAGGCCCAACCTGGTGTTAGTTTTAGGCTCTGTTCCTCCAGTGAGTGGAAACTTGGACGGCTGTCCAAATTAGAAGAGGCATGGTAGAGCTAGTCAACTTTGTATCTAATGCAATTCAACATCTCAGCTGAAGACTGGCTAAGGTTAAAGGTTGTGTGGCTCTACATAGTACTGAATTTTCTCTCTAAGCCTTCCTAAATGGAAAGTATCTCTCTTGACAGTTGCAGGAGGTTGTGACACATACAACTTTTCCTTCCTGCCTTTTCAGTGTGTCTTTCCTCATTACATTAACACAAAGCACTACAGCATCTCACCTGACTTCTTTAGCTCATGTGAAGGAAGTTTGCATATGGCATACTAATATCTGTCCAAGTTGCCATGTCTGTGGGGAAACAGCCACTGCAAAATCAGCCACCATCTTACTCCATGTTCTGTTCTTGCACAGTTTTTCTCACCTTTTTTTTTTTCTTTTTTTTTTTTGTGAGACAGGGTCGCATTGTGTAGGGCAGCTGGCTGGAACTTGCTGTGTGGACCAGGCTGAACTCAAACTCACAGAGATCCACCTGCCCCTGCATCCAGAATGCTGTAATTGAAGCTGTGCACCACCATATCCAGCTTTCACTTTTATTTGACTTAAAATTTTTTCTCAATGCCCCTTTATAATGTGTTCTTTATCTTGTGACTATTTAGGAATTAGTATATAACTATAAAAATTATTTAAATGAAGCATCTTATAATTTCCATTTGTTCCATCTATTTATACATTTTATTAAATGTTTTATTAGTACTCATTTTATTTTCACAATTGGATTATTATTAGACCTATTTTATGATTTCCTAGAATATTTTTGATGTTATCAATATGTCTCTTGAATTTCTCAGTGTAGTCAGATTACATGATTAATAAGTAAGAAACTATTAATATTACTTCTGTTTGTTTTTTTCTGTCCCTTGTGTGACTGCTATCATTTTGTTTTTGACTTATACATACATTTTGCTCCTCAGATTGCTATTATATTCTAACAGTTGGATATTTTTTATTAAAAATAAAAAGCTTGGCCAAGTATAGAGGTGAAAACCATTAGTCCCACAACCTGGGGCAGAGACAGATGTGTTGTGTGACATTTTGTTTGTGTTCTGACAAATAAAGCTTGCCTGGAGATCAGAGGGTGGAACTAGCCACTAGTTAACCATAGAGGCCAGGCAGTGGTGGTACACACCTTTAATCCCAGCATTTGGGAGGTTCACACCTTTAATCCCAGCACAATCGGGAGGTGGAGACAGGAATTTAAGGAAGGTAGAGACAGGATCTCTGCTCTCTTTCAATCTTAGGATCCGGAGAGGTAAGAAGTGACTAGTGGCTGTTCCTTTGCTTCTCTAATCTCTCAGGATATTACCCTGATATTTGACTCCTGGTTTTTATTGCTAAGACTAATTAGGATCATGCTACACAGATGGATATTGTGAGTTGAAGGCTAGCTGGTCTACATGGTGAGTTTCAGGACAACCAGAGCTACATAGTGAGACCCTGTCTTGATGGATGGATGGATGGATGGATGGATGGATGGATGGATGGATGGATGATGGATGGATGGGTAGGTGGATGGATGAATCTTTGTGTTTCCCTAAGACTCCACCCCATAACATTGTCCCTTAGTTTTATCTTACTAGAATATTTATTGAAATAAATTGCTGATGCCAATGGCTTTCCTAAGCTTTGCTTTAATCTAAACTTGTAATCATTTCGGTGGACACAGAACTCTGTGCATGCTGCCTCCCACGTTTCAAGTGTGCTCTGGTGTACTGCAGCTTGCTGCATTTCTTGTTAGAATCACGTGATCACTCTTTCCTAGTTCTTGTATGTGTAAGTGCAGTTTTTGCTCTTTCTTTGGTTGTCTTTAATATTTTCCCTTTATCACAGTTTGGAAACTTTATAATACACCTTTATGTGGTTTTCTCGGTGCTTGTCTTGCTTGGTTATTTGGCTTATACCATTTAGGGAAGTCTTCTGTTCATTGTTTCTTAATATATTTTTCCATACTTCTCCCTTCTTGGGGTATATGAATGAGTGTGTGAGTGAATATTTGTGCTCATGTACATGTATATGGGTTCGCGTGTGTGCATGTAAGCGTGTGCAGGGGTGCACACATGCACCTGCCTGCCTGCCTGTCTGTCTGTTTCCTGTAGGGTTTTGTGTATGTACTTCCTTCTAATTTTTTTCTTGTTTTTCTTTGCTTTGCTTCTTTGCTATGATGGTGATAAGACTCCAGAACATGTGTATGCTAGTGAAAAGCTCTTGCACTGATGCACATTCTTAGCTGTTGGTGTTTTGTTTGTTTCTATATCACTTTTAATATTTGTATTACTGTGTCTTCAAAATCATTAAGCTTTTTCTCTACATCTCATATGTAGGTTATTCATTAACATAAGATTATTAAAATTGTGTCTCTTATCCCATCATGTCTCTTTCTGACATACTTGCTTCCTGGTTAGTAATCACACCCTTCTTCTTTCTTTAGATGTCTAGCCATTTTTCTTTGCATGCCAGACACTATGAGTTTATGTTACTGAAAACTAAATGATGCTGTATGTATTTAAGGAATACTGACCTTTTTTCTATTACACACCAGTGCAACTTGTAGATCAGCATGATATGTTCAGATTTGTTTATAGCTTTTTTTAGGATTTACTCTAAGCAAACAAGTTTTCACCACTAAAGCATGATCCTTTCAGGGTTTCATGGTTAGTATAAACTCAAAATAATTCCTTACTTTTTTAGTTCTGAAAGTATTCATCTCATATTTAATTTCGTCTATCCCTGGTAATTTTTATTTACTTAGCTTAATAGATTTTTTAACTTTACATGTACAGATTTATGTTCTGCCAAAGACTCATGGGGAAGACTGTACACAGATTTCTGGAATATTCTATGTATAACAGTATCCTCTCATGATTGACGTATAATCTCTGACTTGCATATTTCATTATGTAAAAATTTTGCAACATTTAGGTCTGAAATGGAAGTTTGACTTAATATGAGAAAACATACGTTTTCCTTACAAACACACAATTTTACAGGGGAAAAAAGCTATCAAATTTCATGTCTATGTAAATTATCAAAGTTGACTTCCCAAAGAAGCTAGAGTCCAGGTGTTGAAAACCAAGTGGAATCTGCATTGAGGGGCAGGAATTGGGGTTGTGTAGTCCTTTAGGTCAAAGCTCTGAGGCTGCACCTTAAGTAGAAACACAAGAGGAGTCAATGTTTCAGGCCGTGTATGCGAGGGGCTTAACCCAGATTTCTGCATAAAATCAAACACTGGACCCACTGGGAACAATCTCCCCCCTTTTCTTGGCAATTCATATAGATTCATCCAGGTCTGTGGATGAAAATGCTCCTAGCCTTGAATTCTTTCTTATGATCTTTGTAGAAATTTTGAACCAGACATCAAATATGATATAAAATTTTCTTTGTAAAAGAAAGATACCCATGAAAAGATAGATTCCCATGAATCTATCCCTCAAAAAATGTTTCATCTCTTATCCACCACAGAGACTGTCACAGAACACTTTAAAGTATGGAATAGGAAAATAAACTTTAAAATAGCTTTCAGATATTTGTTAAAAGACAGCATAATACTGATTCCTTAACATAAGGGGAGCATGCAGAATATTAGCAAATGCTGTTATTGATCTCAGATGTCTAGAATACAGAAAAATTCGAAAAAAATGCAAACACAAACACATAGCCCTGTGATCTTAAAGGATTAAAGAGGTGAAAATCAAAGATTGAGAAATCAAAGTATCAAGAATTTTCTGGATATAGAGCTATGGATAGAGATATAAGGTGCCTTTTAGTAATTCTATTGCTTAAACTTTATGTTGAATTTTACTATAGTGAAAGTGATTTTCCCAGTGTCTTCGTTGCACACTAGTTTTATGTCAACTTGGCACAAGCTAGACTCATTTGGGAAGAGGGATTCTCAATTAAAAAAATCTCCATAATGTCTTCCTGTAGTCAAGTCTGTAGTGCATTTTCTTTATTTTTTTTTTATTTTATTTTATTTTTTTTTGGCTTTTCGAGACAGGGTTTCTCTGTGTAGCTTTGCGCCTTTCCTGGAACTCACTTGGTAGCCCAGGCTGGCCTCGAACTCACAGAGATCCGCCTGGCTCTGCCTCCCGAGTGCTGGGATTAAAGGCGTGCGCCACCAACGCCCGGCTTGTAGTGCATTTTCTTAATTACTGGTTGATGTGGGAGTGCCCAGCCCACTGTGGGTGGTGTTATACCTATGCGGGTAGCACTGATGTGCTATGTGCTGAAGGAAAGAAGCTGTCAGAGCTAGCAGGAAGTAGGATAGTAAGCAGCATTCCTCCATGGCCTCTGCTTCAGTTCTTCCTTCCAGGGTCCTTCCTGAGTTCCTGAACTGACTTCTGTCAGTGATGGATTGTGACCCGAGAGCTATGAAATGAAACAAACTCTTTCCTTCCCAAGTTTCTTTTTAGTCTTGGTGTTTTATCACAGCAACAGAAACCCTAAGACAATGCCCATGCCCTACCCTATGTCAAAATTAGGAGACATCCATCTGTTAAAAATTTTTTTTTAAAATAAGCCTTTAGTGCATATCCAAATTTTTTAATTATTTTAACTTCAGTAAAATTGCCAAGTTATATTATGTTTGTTTTGATTTTTCAAGAGAATACTTATTTTGGAAACTTATAATATTAAAATTGGGAATCCTTTGAAACTCACAGTTTAACACAATATTTACTTTTTGATTTTTATTAAGTAAATTAGCTGATATTCTTCAAAGTACAGAAAATGTCAATCAATGTCAATTTGATTATTTCCTTAAGGTTTGCCAAACACTTCTTTTAATATAATCCAACTTTTAAAAACATTTGGAATAATTATTGCTACATCTGTCTCTACATTCTAGGCCAAATATAAAAAATAAAATTGATATTAGAAGTATAGTTAGCCAATTTGCACATTTACATCACTCTAAGTGTATCTCTCTTAATTTAATTGAAACCTCGGTAATATGATATTAAATGAAGAAAGAAAAAACAGCTCTATTTACAGCCACTGGCATAATTCATGGGGAAGCAAAACTGACACTTTCAATCTTTATTAAATGTTCAATTAAGAGCGAAGAGTAGCCAAAGGCTGAGCCCCAGCGATACAGAAGACCATGCTGTTTGGAAAGAGAAACATCAGCTAATTCACAGAAATAATGAAAAATTACTGATGTAATGAAGTCTGCTGCATCCAAAATTGCTCCTGGGTAATTTTCCAGTAAGAGTAAAAGAGGAAAATGTCACATTTATCTAAATTGAATGTGTGTCAAGTAGTGAAATAAATTATGAAAAGCTACTAAAGTTTGGAAACCGGAGACTAAGCCCCGCTGGTGTGCCTAGCGTGCTGAATTCTGACTTCAGCTCTAAAACTCCAACTGCTTTTGAGGGTTTCTTTTTCTCTTTCCCTTGCGGCAGTAGTGGCTCTAACACAAGTTTCATATCCAGAAAATTGGTGGAAAAAATCGCAGAAATTAAAGAATTTGAAATGATTTAAAATGATGTACGTCAAACTAAAATGACTGGTTAACTTAAATGCTGGTGAAAATATTACCTGTTTATTCACTTATTTTTTTTTCGACTATGAGTACCAACAACCATGCATTATATTGATAACTCATAACAACCAGTAAGTCTGTATTAGGGGTTTTAGCTCATTGGTACCGCACATGCCTAGAACGAGTGGAGCTCTGAGTTTACAAAAAAACAAAAACAAAAAAACTAAAAATTATTAAATCAAGGTAAAGCAGAGGGAGGATTAATTTCAAAGATAAGTTTAAAATTTTAAATTGACAAAGTATATGTATGTTAGAAAATAGTGATATCTCTCTTTTTTTTCCTAGCAGAGCAAAAAAAAAATCACAATCTTTGGGCTTTATCTACTGTCACACCATTATTGCCACACTCCAGACCGGGAATCGTGCCATTTCATGTGTTCTCAGTGATTTTCCACTTTCCAATGGATTAACCTGAACAGTCACATGACTACAAGTGTTACTCAGTGCCTGTGAGTGAGTAAAAGAAGCATGAGCTCTCTTTCATGGATGCTGGTGGAGCACAGGCTGGAACCAGCAATGGAGCAAGTTAAAAAGTAAATTAGTAGAGAAGAGGTGAAAATACATGGAGCTGGATGCATGCTACAGTCTAATTGTTAAAAAAAGAACAGGAAAAACATGTCTCACATGAGTGAGCAGGCGGAAGGCTAGCTATGCTAAGTGGCATTTGAAGAGGTGTGCCCTGCCACTCCAGGTATCCAGAGTGGAGAGTTCATCCCGTCTCTCTTTGCAAATTCCACCCTGATTTTATATATATATATATATATATATATATAAATATACCTCTAGAAAATTACACTTCTAAAGCAAACATTTCTGCATGTGACACCCGGGCCAGTTCTTCCCCCACTGCCTGCTCTGTGATTACAGATGGGTGTCATTTGCAGCCCCACAAGATGCTAAGTTCTTTTCAGTACAGGGTGTTAGAACAGACTCTTGAGAAGAGAGAAAAAATTCTGTCGCTTCTAACGACTTACCACAGTTGTCTTCAATGCGCTCAGCTTTTCCAGGGACCAAACCCTGAAGGGCAGGTGGCTTTCCCAGTACTTAACTCCTCAATCACACTCAGTATCTCCACTGCCTGCTTTTGGAAACAGTTCTGACTGACCAGGTGGCCCTAGAGCCACAGGAGGCAGACTTCAGGTTACTTCCAAAACAAGGTCCTTCTGCAAGGCACCACAGTGATGCCTCCATAATTCAGTGAACCACTGCTGTGCCCTCTCCAGGATCTCAGCACCAAGGATCTGGCTTAGCCATGCAATCTCAGCCTTCTATAAGACAGCTGCTCCTTATACTGCTCTTGCCCCTGGGTTTTATGGCATCATCTTTATTGTTTAGTGATCCCTCATGACTCTACCGTTAGAGTGAGTTACTATTTTAAACTATCCTGGTTTAAATGACCTTGTCACTTATCTACCCTGACTGCACTCCTACTGAATCAAATCTGAAGCCCTACAATGAATGTTTGCTCCTTAGACCTTAGCCACAGTACAGGAGACAAAAACTGATCATCACTTAGTAGGAAGTATTCCTCCAGTCTATTACATAGGCTATTATGGTTGGCATTCTGGCCTGCCCCTTGGGGCAGTGTCCTGACACCATCTTAAATAAAGTTCTCTTAAAGAAAAAGTCCCTCCCCCTTCTTATCTCTCTCTCCCTCTCTTCATGAGGCTGTGCACCTTGGCTTTTCTCCCTTTCCTTCTCTTTCTCTCTCTTCCCTCTCCCCTCCCCATTTAATAACAAAACTTTCCATGTGGATGCCATGCCTGCATGGTGTGAGTAACTTTCCACCAGTGCCCCGTTGGCTGCTGCCTGCATGGTGTCTCCTTAACTCAAATCCGCCAAGGTTTCTCCTGTGCCATTTTACAACAATTATAATGTATATCCTATTTTTCTTCTAATTATGGCACTTAATACAAGAATGTAATGTATTTTAAACATATTTACCCTGCTCATTCCCTTCACGTGCCTTGGATTCCAGCCACCATTGTTCTCCTTCTTCCTTGATAGTTTACTTTCCACTTTTATGTCTTTCAAAACACCATGTTCTTCTTATTAAAGAAATTGTGGGGTCTAGAGAGATGGCTCAATTGTCAAACACACTTGCAAAGGACCTGAGTTCAATTCCATGCACCCACATAGCCACTCACAGCAGTCTATAACTGCTGTTCCAGAGGATCCAGTGCCTACTTCTTACTTCTGTGGACACTGCATACACATGATGCAAGCACATATGTGCAGGCAAAAAACCCATACACATAAAAATAAAAATAAATATATCTTTAAAAAAGAAGTCAACAGCCCTGATTTCTAGGCCCTAGCCTCCCGGTGCAGGCCTGGGGAAGAGACACATGCAGGAGAGAGAGAGTGTGGGGGGGGGAGAGCAGAAAGAGAGAAGGGAGGAGTCTATGACTGGCTTTTAAAGATTCCCCTGCACACGCACAGGTGGGCTTACCGAACTACGCCATGCATTCGCAGATTGCATGACCATGCTGTGTACATTTGTGCAATCACACAATGCACTGATGACGTAAGATGTAAGACCCCTTACTTAGCTACTGAACTGTTTATGTGTGGTCATATAGCTGGAGCGGCAGAATCCTAACATTCCGGACTTTTTGCTTATTATAAAAAAAGTGGGTAAACGGGAATAGGGGCATCATTTCTCCTGGAAAACTGCTTCCATTTGATTTGGTAGGCATCAGTTGACTCTTAGGGGGGGGAGGGGGCTTCTGAGGACAGGCATCCTGGAATGGTGGGTTGTTGTCTGCTGCCATGGACCTGTCCATCATCCCTCTTGGCCTGGGACTCTGGCTGCTTGTGTCTGGGACACTGAAGTAGATCCAACCTGTCCAGATGGATTTAAGCTGGTTTCTGGAGCTTAGAAAAAAATTTGAACATATTGAGAAGCAGCCATGAGAAAATTAAAGTCTTGGGCTAGTGACCATTGTAGTGTTTAGTACTCTGCTTATATTGGTTAGTGTTAGTGAGAGAGAGAGAGAGAGAGAGAGAGAGAGAGAGAGAGAGAGAGAGAGAGAGAGACTTAGAACATGTTTTTAATTTTTACCTGAGATAAGCTTTATCAAAGACAGATTATTTTAAGGCACCTGTTTTCTTTATTAGTTAGCATCCAGGAGACACAGGTGATCAATTGTTGAGAGCATTTAACAGTAATAGATTGTTATATTAAAGTCTGTTTTTGCAGAGCCCAGATGCTTTTTGGTCTGGGGGTGTAAATACTTTTTAACTGTTACTGTCCCTTACCACCTGGATATATCTGATGATCCTTGGACTCCGGTGATCCTGTAATAGTTAGCTGAGTAGTTAATTAGAAGAGAGAACCAGAAAGAGAAAAGCTTGTGGGGTGAGAATTCATTCTTCTGGAATTGGGGATAAGGCAGTGGATCCTGATGTCCTCTGGAACTTGAGAGAGAGCAGAGCCCTGTCTGTGTCACTGTGCATGAGAAGAAGCACTTCTGACTGGTCTGAAGTGCGGCACATGGAGGGAGCAAATGAAATGAAAGCTCCTACCTTAGCTAGAAAATCTCTTCCCATTAGGTACCCCTGAAAGTACAATTAAATCTGGTGAGGTGGGTAAGGCTGTTCCCCTACCCCAACAATAGGGAAGCGAGAAGAGGTGGGACCCCAAAACTCACTCAGGACTGAGTAAGTGGCTCGGTGTCCAACAGGAAGGAAACAGATCGCCTCATGCTGCATCTTGGGTTCCCTGTGAGCCTGTGTCCAAGCCTAAGAGGTCTGCTGGAGGTCTTTGTTTGATGTCCCTGTGCCAAGAGGTGCATGGGGGCAGTTAGCTGACCAGTTATCTCTCTAGGTGGCACTTTGAACAAGGCTCAATTGATAGCCCAGCAGGGCACACACTAGCCCATGAGGCATTCTAAAACAGGGACCTGGAAGCCCCTATGCAGCCACTCAGATAGTGTGTGCCAGCATTTGGCAATTCAGTTCATGGGCTTTCTCATCTCTCCCATGGTACCTTAAATGCCACAGCTGAAACTTCCACCTATGGAATCAGGGGCCCTCTCTCCAGATGCTTAAGTTTAGCCCTGATGTTGGGAAGTTCTGGGAGACAAGAGAAGGATTTCATTCTGTCTTGAATTAGTTGGTTTTTATTGTTGTTGTTGTTTGGTTGGTTGGTTTTGTTTTTCGTTTTTTGTTTGTTTGGTTTTTTTTGTTTTTGTTTTTTGTTTGGATAGTTTGCTGGTTTGAGGACAGCTTTAAAAAAACCTGCCAGGAGGCAGGTTGTAAACTGATCTCTGCCTAGAGAACCATCTGGATTATTATGATCCAATGTGGGTCCTGATCATAAACTTATTTGCATACATCCTAGCCTGCTCCCAGGCCTGTCCATGCTTAGCAGCCCACCTGGTACCAGAGAATATTGGGGTTCAAGCAGCCATCATGCTGCCAAATTTACTGGTATCTGGGGATATTTAAGGCATTTCTCAGAGGAGGAGTGGGACCAAGAGGAGGAAGCTTTTTGTGTCCCATGACTGCAGCTGAGAGAAAAAAAGTAAAAAATTAAAATAACAAATAGGATCCCAGACTCCCATCCCAGGCATCCCCAAGGACAGGTAATCTGTAGACCGTCATCAGAACAAGTTACCCCACCCATCCTCACGGGAGGGGCAAGAGCTGGAGGGGTGGTGTATGTACCAGAGGACCCCTGGGAGTCCAGACAGCATTCAATACTTCATCAAGAGAGAAGGTGTTGTGGTATGCAGCTTGAGTACCCCCCGGGGTTCTGGCATGAGAAATATATCTCAGGCTACAGTTGTGGGAAATGGTGAGTTTCAGAAAGGGAAAACTCATCAATCTGGTTAGCCAGTGTGTTGTGTGGTGCAGTCCCGATGGCTGGGCAAATGAAAAAAAGTGGAGCGGGCAGTCGTAGGTCCAATAAACCTCAGTACAGGGTCCCAGATGCACAGCACTAGGAGAGCCTGCTTCGTCACAGCAACAATGTAGACTTGGGAAAGAGACCTGAGTGGGGGCGAGGGGAGAGCAGAAAGAGAGAGGGGAGGAGTCTGTGACTGGCTTTTAAGGATTCCCCTGCACATGCGCAGGTGGGCTTACGGAACTATGCCATGCATGTGCAGATTGTGCAATCACGCCGAGCCCTTGCTTAGCTACTGAACTGCCATGTGCAGTCATATAGCTGGAGTGGCAGAATCCTAACACCCGGGGCATATATCATGCCTTGTCCTCACCCATTAAAGCCCCAGAGACCTGACAGCATCCTCTCCATGCCCCCAACCATCCCCTGTTGCATTAGCAACTACCCCAACCCTGCTTGCCCCTGGAGGACGAGGAGCAATCACCGGGGCCCCTCCTGCATCTGGAAGAGGAGCCACCACAGGAACCACCTGCACCTGCAGGAGGCACCCCAGAGACCCGGCAGCAGCCTCCCCCCACCCCCAAAAATCCTCCAACGCATCAGGGATTACCAGAGCCACAGGCCCTTCCTGGACCTAGAGGAAGAGCGACCACCCAAGCCACAAGCCCCATCTGCACTGATTGGAAGCAGAGATGGATAGACAACTCTATAAGAATACATTCAGCAACATAAAGAGTGTTGGGGACCGATTCCGGACAGTGGTGTCCTTACTTTATCAAACCTTACAAAAGCAGGAAGTTCCTGGCCTAACCTCAGGCTGTACAACTTCCTGGAGTACCTGCTAATCAGCCAGCTGCAGGGGCCTGGGACCAAAGTGACCTCACCCTCCCTTAGGAATTTTCCATCCTTCTCTCCGTGCTTCCCCTGATCCCCCTCCCTGCCTGAAGCCCTGTTTATAAGCCTTAAAACCCAGTCAATAAACGGAGACCTCGACGCAACTCAGAATGTCTCTGTCTTCCTTTACGCGCCTGGTCTCCTTTCTCTCTCGCCCCCATTGATCTTTCAGGAGGTGCCTCCTCGGGTCTCATCAAATAAACTGGCCCGCGGGACCGGGCAAGTGGCGCCCAACGTGGGGCTCGAGGAACGGTGACCTGCCGGACGACATGGACAACGGAAGGGGCCCCGGAGAGGATCAGGGTAGAGACGCCCGGACCGCATCACTCGTGCAACGCGGGAGAGTCTTGAGGTAAGTATGTCGTCCCATCGATCATGGGCAAAAATTTATCTAAAGAGGCTGTTTTTCTAAAGGAGATGAAAAGGTAATCTTAGGGAGAGAGGAATAAGAGTTAAGAAAAAGGATTTGATAAAATTCTTCCAATATGCGGAGGAGAAATGTCCCTGGTTAGTGATTAATGGACCAGGAATTCACCCTCTGACTTGGAACAAGGTTGGAAAAGATATTAACAAATTAATCAGAGATGGGGAAAATGTCCCCGGCGCCTTTTTTAGTTTTTATGGACTTTTGTTTTGTACCGGTCGATCGATTTGTACTTTGCAGGCTCTCACTGGGGCAGACGTGTCCGGACAGTGAACCTGGCGGCGAAGGGAGACGTCCCAGAGCCCTAAGGCCACCTCAGAGGTGACGATTTGGTTTAGGAGCATCTTTGGGTATCTTCCCCCATGGTGGGAGGAAGTGCCACTTTGTATTTTGTCCTGGGAATTTGTCAGAGCCATTTTGTTCGTTTTTTTTGTATGTTTTGTTGTAATTATTGTTACTTTACTCTCTCCTTCTCTTCAAAAAAAAAAAATTTTAACTAAACGAAAAAAGGGGAACTGCTGCAGGCCATAGGAATATATCATAAGAACTCAGCTGGTTATGGCAAAGTCACTACCTGGAGGAATCAGGGAATTCCTCCAGAGGAAGCCAAATCCTAAGGAGTTTTTGGTGTTACTTGGCTTGTTATATATCAGCTGTATTCTGTTATAAAAATCATGTGTGCCTTCATAGATTTCCCAATTGATTTTTCCCTAAGAAGGGCTAACAATGTGCACTGATGACTCTCTAGACATACACATTCCAGGCATTTGGAGAACAGCCCCAGGAAAGGCTTTCTCTGGAATCAGATATCTCCCCTAGCCATTTTCAAGGACTAAAGGAGACACCACCCAGGTGGTCACCCAACTTCCGAGGACTAACAGTGATAACCACCCACAGGCGAGTCTCCTGACTTAAGGTAAATTCCACAAGGAGACACCGCCCAGGTGGTCACCCAACTTCCGAGGACTAACAGTGATAACCACCCACATACAAGTCTCCTGACTTAAGGTAAATTCCACAAGGAGACACCGCCTAGGAGAGGTGGATGTTAAGTAATAGCTTTACACAGTTTAGCTTGGACCCTCCCTTTTATATACCGGGACTTCCAGGGCACAGAAAGGAAAAGAAAAAAGAGAATGGAAGAACTAGATGGATAAGAACTTGAGAGGAACAAACTGAGATGGGGAAGAACTAGATCAAAGGGCTAAAAGAGAGGACTAGAGGAACGAGATGGAAGATGAGGAAGAGCCAGATGGGGAAGAACAAGATGAGGAAGAGCCAGATGAGAGAGAAGGAGATGGGAGAGGAGCTGATAGGGGAAAGAACTAGATAGATGAGAACCTAGAAGGGTCAGAACTATATGAAGGAATTAAGATAGAACCTAGAGGTAGATAAATATAGAGAAATCAGGCAAGAAAGGAGCTAGACATGAGAGCAGAATAGAAGCTATGTAGAGAGAGAACTGTCACAGAATAATAAAGTGTATGAACAAAACAAAACAAAAAAAAAAAAAAAAGGTGCATGTCTGACTGACAGGGATGTGGAAGCCCCTGATGTCTGTTTGATCAAGGACAGAGATCCTCGAGTCTGGATTGTTTTTGATGTGATTGAGCCTGGAGGGTTACCCCCCCCTAGAGCACGTCAGGCTGTCATTGTTCTTGGAGCTTTGTTGGTTGTCTTGTTGGGGCAAAGTTTTTTCGTGTGCCCTTGGTCTTGTGTGTAATGTATTAATTGTTTTCATTGTTGACTTGATTGTGACGGACGCTATGGGACAGTTCCCTTCTTCTCTACTAGATCTTTGCCTAGCCCACTGGAAGGATGTGTGAGCCACAATAGAGGGAACTGAGTTCCCCACCCCCACTCCCTGATTGAACTGAGATAAACAGGTAGCTCCTGCCAGATGGGGCTTGCATACTGCAAGAGGGGCTTGCTGGCTGTGAATGAGGCCATCCTCTCAGTGCTGATGTTCCGGTTCTTGGATTGTCTGTGTAGATGTTATTTGTTTCTGTCTACTAACCTCCCTTATTTTCCTAGAGGAAGAGGAGGAAAGAGAGGCATAACAAAGGCCATCTCCGTCCCACCCTAGCTCTCTTGCTATCAGGACTGCAGCCAGCCGGCTGCTCTCAGGAGGGTGGGGTGTGTGCTCTCCATACAGGCAGGCAAAGATGGGAGCTTTGGACAGGGCAATGGGGACTGCCTGCAATTGACAAAAACTGTGTGAACACTAAAGAGAGAATCTGACCCCCCTTCCTTTACTGTGATAACTTCAAGGTCTCTTCTGCCGGCCAGCCACTTCTCTTGTTAGCCCTTCTCTGTCCTGATATTGCTTAAAAAGAAATGTTAAATTACCAGTTCAAGATACTGGGAAAATTATGCTTTTGTTTCCACAGGAAAAATAAAAATTTACATGGGTTTTGGTCATTTGAGTTCAATGGGTTACAAATACTTGCCATCATTTAAGAGAATTGGTTTCAAATTATTGTTGGTTAAGATAAAAAATAATGTTTTTATAAAAAGTGACTTGAGATATAAAAAAAAAAGAATGAAACATGTTTCAGATTTCTTTGTCTTGCTATTTTGCTGTTACATTGAGACTCCAAAGGGTCATAGTTGTAAAAATGTCTGTCTACTCTACAGGTATGAATGAAAAATGTGGCCACATATATGTTTGGTTTTGAATGTCTGAGTTTGCATGTCCTTTGTGTTAAGAAATACAAGTTAATACTAGTCATCTGGCTATTCAGATACTAGTTTAAAGCATAAACTGTTCTATTTAAATAAAAAAAAACTGAGAGGTATATTTGACTAATATATCTATAGGAGAACAAATTGGCCTGGTTATTGTTACCAAACTTAGAGATATTTTCAAGATTAGGCCTAGATTTGTTTGGCTCAGATACATTTAATAGATAATGGTCCTCAAACCTGTCAAGGATCTGATAAATATGGCATTTACAGTATTTGATAAAAAGCTTACTACAGCAAACAGAGACTCTGAGCTCCCCAGCTCCTAGCAATGACTCCCAAGGTCTCCAAAGAAGAAATGGAACAACGACAAGAAGATGCCACCTGAATTGTGGACAATGCTGTCCTGACACCTGTCCTGCCAACACTATGAAGACTATAGGAGCCTGGGATGATGACAGTCTGGGTAATGAAGAGTCTATGTTGTTTTTTTAAATAGATTTAAAAGTCTGCACTCAGGTAAAGTTTATCCTTCTCAGATCTTTGATGACATTGATTACTGGACTAGCTATAGCTTTCTCAGCTTAGTAATTGATTGATCAATGGATTAATTAATTAAAGCTAATAAGTCTCTTTAAAAAGGGTTCTAAATATAGCCTTACAGATGCTTTTCATTGGGCCAAGGAAATTTCAGTCCAATCTATACTTGGTTCTCTAGATAGAAAAGACACTATGGATTTCAGGGCAAATTGATAATACTACAATTACTAAGACTATGGGTCTAAAAGTTCCAAAAATTCATAAGTTTTAACTCCTGTTCCTAGTTTATATCTGTCTCAACAGGTTTCCACTTGGCTGACAGATACATCCAAGCATCATTCGCTGGTGACAACCTACTGCAAATGACTATGAGCCCTGAACTTGCTGAAAGCTGATATGGACCAATTCAGCCGATATGCATACCATCTCTTCAGCTGGTCAATAAAACATTCCCTCTTGTCTTTGACTAACATTCTGGCTTTCCAGGACCTTGATAACAACGTCCCAATGTCAGCAGGAAGTAATTATAGAAGAGAAAACATCGTCCCTGTTTCCCTCCCACCCTGGAATGTTAGCTCAAAAGGGAATTTCTTGTCATAGGGAACCTGAGATAAAGTTCCAAGTTCCTTGAGGATAAGGAACTCTGTCAGCCATCATAAGGCTTTTGGCCTTGTGCTTCTGCTAATTACTGTTGGCTCTTATATCACTGATGTCTTAACTAAATGATGATTCATGTCTGGGTACCACTAAACTGAGGATGCTAGAATTCCAATATCCACCTCGGAACCCATGACACACTTGCAGATGGCAAAAACTAAATAAGGGGAAGCTCGCTTTGCCATTGATAATGGGAAAACTCTTATGTTCTGGTCCAATCAGTCTCCGATATGGAATTCTTTGAGCAGAGAGGCAGATACACTTGAGAACCTGTGTCTATGACTATTGCCCTCTTGTTAGGTATTGGGGCATCACTGCAGGAATTGGTACAGGAACTACTGCTCTCGTGCAGAGCAACCACCTTATGCAGTCACAAATGGCTACGACTACTGACCTAGAGGCCATAGAAAGATCCATTTCTGTTCTGGAGAAATCTTTAACCTCGCTCATAAGAGGTCTGGATTTACTATTTTTTAAAGGAGGGGGGATTAAGTGCAGCCTTGTAGGGAGAATGCTGCTTTTATGCCGACCATACTGGTATTGTCAGGGAATCGATGGAAAAATTAAGGGAAAAGCTGGCTCAAAGAAAAAGGGAGTTTGAAAATCAGCATGGGTGGTTTGACCTTTGGTCCCTGAGCCTTTCAGCGGTTGACTCGGTTTATCAAAAATCAGATTGATTCGGCCTTACCACGACACCTCTCGATTCATTATCACAGAGTAGATTCCGAGGAGGCCGGCCAGGAGCCCCATCAAGGAATCAGATTCAGTGTCCTAAGGCCCTAAAGTCCCCACGGTCCTGCTAGAGGGTACTCAATGACGGGAATAGTACAGGGCCCACGCCGGAGACAACAGCATACAGAGGTCACCCGAGACCGGCTCAACACGGCATGCTGCCGAGCGTGGGAAGCCCCCTGTGTAGCCTAAGACAGGGACTCTCTCGGACCTTAGCCACCCCGATCACATGGACTTGATCCATTTTTGAGAAAAGAGGGGGAACTGTTGGGGACCGATTCCGGACAGTGGTGTCCTTACTTTATCAAACCTTACAAAAGCAGGAAGTTCCTGGCCTAACCTCAGGCTGTACAACTTCCTGGAGTACCTGCTAATCAGCCAGCTGCAGGGGCCTGGGACCAAAGTGACCTCACCCTCCCTTAGGAATTTTCCATCCTTCTCTCCGTGCTTCCCCTGATCCCCCTCCCTGCCTGAAGCCCTGTTTATAAGCCTTAAAACCCAGTCAATAAACGGAGACCTCGACGCAACTCAGAATGTCTCTGTCTTCCTTTACGCGCCTGGTCTCCTTTCTCTCTCGCCCCCATTGATCTTTCAGGAGGTGCCTCCTCGGGTCTCATCAAATAAACTGGCCCGCGGGACCGGGCAAAAGAGCAATATGGCACCACTGGAAACTTGTGGTCCTACAACAGCAAGATCTGAACACCCCAATGTAGAAGAAGCAAAAGAAAATGACCTTAAAAAATGACTTTATGAAGATGATAGAGGATTTGAAAAATTGCTTCAAAGAAGTAAAAGAAAAGACAAACAAAAAATTGGAAGAAATCAGTAAATCCCTTTAAAAAAAAAAAGTCAAGAAAAAAAAACAATCAAACAGATGAAGGAAACAGTTCAAAACTTGAAAATTGAAATAGAAGCAATAAAGAAAACACAATCCAAGGGAATTCTGGATATGGAAAATCTGGATAAATGATAAGGAACTACAGATATAAGCATAACCAACAGAATCCGAGAGATGAAAGAGAGAATCTCAGGTATTAAAGATAAAATAGAGAAAATAGATTCATCAGTCAGAAAAAAATGTTACATCCAACATATTTGTAATTCAAAACATCCAGGAAATCTGGGACACCATGAAAATACTGAACCCAAAAATAGTAGGGATAGAAGAAGAATTCCAGCTCAAAGGCACAGAAAATACATTCAACAAAATCATAGAAGAAAACTTTCCCAACCTAAAGAAGAACATAGCTATGAAAGTACAAGAAGTTTATAGAACACCAAATAGACTAGACCAAAAAAAAGTGCTCTTGCCATATAATAATCAAAACACTAAACATACAGAATAAAGAAAGAATATAAAAGGCCCAGTAACATATAAAGGCAGACCTATCAGAATTACACCCAACTTTTCAATGAAGACTTTGGAAACCAGAAGGTCCTGGACAGATATTCTGAAGACACTAAGAGACCATGGATGTCAGCCCAGACTACTAAACCCAGCAAAACTTTCAATCATAGATGGAGAAAACACAATATTTCATGACAAAATCAGATTTAAACAATTCCTATCCATAAATCTAGCCCTACAGAAAGTACTAGAAGGAAAACTCCAACCTAAGTTAGCTGCATCCAGGAAAACACAGGCAATAGATAATCTCACACCAACAAACCCCAAAGAAGGGAAACAAACACTAACAACAAAACCAAAATTGACAGGGATTAACAATCACTGGTCATTAATATCTCTTAATATCAATGGACTCAATTCACCTATAAAAAGACACAAGCTAACAGAATGGGTGCAAACACAGGACCCATCCTTCTGCTGTATACAAGAAACACACCTCAGTCTCAAAGACAGATACTACCTCAGAGTAAAGGCTTGAGAAAAGGTTTTCCAATCAAATGGTCCTAAGAAACAAGTTGGTGTAGTTATCCTAATATCTAACAAAACAGACTTCAAACTAAAATCAATCAAAAGAGATGGAGAAGGACATTTCATATTCATCACAGGAAAAATCCATCAAGATGAAGTCTCAATTCAGAACATCTATGCCCCAAATACAAGAGCACCCACATTTGTAAAAGAAACATTACTAAAACTTAAATTATACATCAAACCCTACACATTAATAGTGGGAGACTTCAACACCCCACTCTCACTACTGGATATATCTGCCAGTCAGAAACTTAACAGAGAAATAAGAGAACTAACACACGTCATGACTCAAATGGACTTCACAGACATCTATGGAACATTTCATTTATAGAACATTTTACCCAAACACAAAAAATTATACCTTCTCAACAACTCATGGAACTTTCTCTAAAATTTACCACATACTTGATAACAAAGCAAACCTCACTAGATACAAAAAAAAAAAAAAAAAAATGGAATAACCTCCTGTATCTTATCAGATCACCATGGCTTAAAGTTAGAATTCAACAACAACACTAATGGTAGAAAGCCTTCAAACTCATGGAAATTGAACAATCCTCAACTGAATCACTACTGAGTCAAGGAAGAAATAAAGAAAAATTAAAGACTTCCTTGAACTCAATAAAAATGAATGTACAACATACCCAAACTTATGGGACACTATGGAAACAGTGTTAAGAGGAAAATTCATAGCACTAAGTGCCCACATAAAGACTGCAGAGAAATCTCACATTAGCTACTTAATAGCACATCTGAAAGCTCTAGAACAAAAAGAAGCAAACTCACCAAGGAGGAGTAGATGACAGGAAATAATCAAATTGCGGGTTGAAATCAATAAAAATAGAAGCAAAGAGAACAATACAAAGGATCAATAAAACAGTTGTTTTTTTGAGAAAATTAACAAGACAGACAAACCCTTATTCAAACTAACCAAAAGGTAGAGAGAGAGCATCCAAATTAACAAAATCAGAATTGAAAAGGGAGACATAACAAGAGACACTGAGGAAATCCAGAGAATCATTAGGTCATACTTCAAAAACCTGTACTCCACAAAATTGGAAAATGTAAAAGAAATGGACAATTTTCTGGATAGGTACCACATACCAAAATGAAATCAAGACCAGATCAACAATTTAAACAGAACTATAACCACAAGGGAAATAGAAGTAGTCATCAAAAGTCTCCCCACCCTGCCCCCCCAAAAAAACAAGGGCCAGGTGGGTTTCAGTGCAGAATTCTACTAGAATTTCAAAGAAGAGCTAATACCAATATTCCTCAAATTGCTCCACACAATAGAAACATAAGGAACACAAGGCTACAGTTACCCTGATACCCAAACCACACAAAGATGCAACAAAGAAATAGCATGGATAAAGAAAATGTGGTACATTTACACAATGGAATATTACACAGCAGTAAAAAACAATGGCATCATGAAATTTGTAGGCAAATGGATGGAACTAGAAAGAATCATCTTGAGTGAGGTAACCCAGATCCAGAAAGACAAACATGGTATGACTCACTCTTAAATGGATATTAGACACAAAGCAAAGGATAGCCAGGCTTTAATCCACAACCCCACAGAAGCTAGGGGAAAAAAAGAGAACCCTAAGAGGGACACACAAGGAGGGCCCCAGGAAGGGAAAATAGTTAAGATCTCCTGGGTAAACTGGAAGAGGAGGGTAGAAGGTAATGGATTGGGGATGGGAACAGGAGGGACTGAGATGGCCCAATGGAGGGAAGGTTGGAAAGGGAGAGCAATGAAAGAGATCTTTGTAGAGAGAACAATTAGGGGGTTAGGGAGAAACCTAGTGCTGGGAAATCCCCAGGAATCCACAAGGGTGACACCTAGCTAAGACTCCTAGCAGTAATGGAGAGGATGCCTGAAACTATCTTCCCCTATTATTAGATTAGTGACTACTCTAATTGTCATCATAGAACCTATATCCAGTAACTGATGGAAGCAGATGCAGTGACCCACAACCAAGCACTGGGCTAATCTCCTAGACTTCTGTGGAAGAGAGGGAGGAGGGATCACAGGAGCAAGTGAGGTCAAGATCATTATGGGGAAAACCACCAAGACAGCTGACCAATCATGTGGGAGCTCATGGACTCTGGCCTGTCAGCTGGGGACGTGCATGGGACCGAACTAGGCCCTCTGAATGTGGGTGACAGTTATGTGGCTAGATATGTTTGGGGAGCCCCTGGCAGTGGGACCAGGACTTATCCCAGGTGCATGAAATGGCTTTTTGGAACACATTCCCTAGGGTGGGATACCTTGTTCAACCTTGACATGGGGCGAAGGGCTTGGTCCTGCTTCAACTTAGTATACCAGATTTTTTTGATTCCCCAAAGGAGGCCTTACTCTCTCTGAGGAGTGGATGGAGGGTGTAATGGGGGAATGTGGGAGGGCGGGAGAAGGGGAGGGAGGGGGAACTAGGATTGGTAGGTAAAATGGAAAAAAAATTTTTTTAAATAAATTTTAAAAAAAGAAAAAAAAAGCCATGCAATATTTTCCCTCTCAATCTGTTGGGGGATTTCCTACAGAGCTGCAGCTGGTTTGATTCTGGAGTGTTAGCACCTAGCCTTGATCTGCCTTTTGTGATTGCTACCTTTTGTCTCCAGTACCTTCTGTTTGAAGTCTTGTCTGAGAGTTTCCTAGGGGTTCAAAGCCTATGCAAAACTTGGTTAGGGGACAGCCCCGGAAAACCCCTGGTATTCCTTAACTGAGAATTTGCAATTGGCATTGTCCCTTTGGGGAGCTTAGATAAAAGGTTTGGGGATATGGAAATTAACTTGCTAAAGGTGTAAACTGGATAACAATAAAAAAGACCTTTGTTAAGTGACGGAGTCCAGGAGAGACTGGTCAGCTAGAAAGGCTAAAAATTTCATCCTTAGAGTGCTTTTTTCCCCCCATGGACCTGCATGAACCCATACCCAGTATACAACAGAGTCTCATTTATTTCACTTACCATGATGATGTCAAGTCAGTCTGTTTCCCTGCAAACATGATTGCGTTCTTCTGTACAGCTGAATAAAACTCTGCTGAGGAGTGTGCAGGCTAGTTCCATGCCTTTGCTGTTGTGAATACTACCACCATCAACACACATGTGTAGGTATCTCTACTGTATGGTTAGTTAGATTATTTTTTACAGTGTATACCCAGCAATGCTACAGCTATATCAATGTTAGTTCTACTTTTCATTTCCTGAGGGCCTCCGTGCTGTCTTCCATAGAGGCTACAATAATTTACAATGTACAAAAGTCTTTTCCCACGTAAACCACACTCCCTACCCCAACTCACACATAGTTGTCAATGTAACTTAACTGTTTTCTTCAAGACAGCCATTTTTCTGGGGTTCAATTAAACCAGTATACGGTTTACAATTTCTTTAATGACTAAGAAGTTTGAACATTTTTCACATATTTTCTGGCCATGTATACTTCCTTTGATAACTGTTATTCATTTATCCATTTCCTGACTACATGATTCTCTGTGGCAGTCTAGGGTTTTATTTTTTGAGTTCTCTATATATTCTAGATATCAATTTTTTTTCAGCAGAATTGATAGCAGTTTTTTCTCTCGTTGTATAGGCTGTTTCTTAAGTCTATTAACTGTTTCCTTTGCTATCCTGGACCTTTCTAATAGGACACAAGTCTATTTGCTATTATTTCCTGAGCTATGTGAATCTTCAGTAAGTCATTGCTTATCTTTAAGTATTTTTCTTACATTTTTTTCCTCTTGTAGTTTCAAAGTATCAGGCCTAACCCTGAAGTCTTCGATACCCTTTGAATTGATTTTGTGTGGGGTGAGATATAGAGATTTACTGTCCATCTTTTACATGTTTATTTTGAGAGCAGTGTTATAACAGACAATTAAGATTAATAGTAATTTAACTATTTATCTAATTTACATGGACATTATAAAAGTTTTGTATTTAATAAGTTAAAAGCGATTATCAGTACCTCAAATTTTGTTCCCAAGCCAAAGTAATACTTTGCATAAATGTTTGTTAAAACATGAACAAATAGTACATTCAAATTTTAAATTATAATCAATATGAATCCAGTACTCATTTATCAACTTATAGAATTGTAGATAAGAATTATTATTTAGATATTAATACATATGATATATTTACCTGCATATTCATGTTTATGACAGCACTATCCACAGATGCCTAGATGTCCATGGATAGATGAGTGAATGGGGCTGGAGAGATGACTCAGCAGTTAAGAGAGCTTGCTGCTTTTCCAGAAGACCAGAGTTGGATTCCTATTGTCTATGGTTCTCACTCTAAAGAATCTGATGCCCTCTTCTGGCCTATGAAGGCACTTGTGTGCACTCATGTGCACACACACACACACACACACACACATACACACACACATAAATCAAAATTTTAAGTTTTCAAAAATATATGAACAGATTTTAAAAGGGCTGTATTTTACATACAATGGAATTTTATAAAGGCACCAGGGAGAATAAAATTATATCATTTGTAGGAAAATGGATGGAGGTGGGTGTCACAGCACTAAGTGACTATCTTAGCCACTGTTCTAATGCTGTGAAGAGATATCTTGACCAAGGCAATTCTTATAAAGAAATCATTTAATCAGAGGCTTGTTTTCCATTTCAGAGATTAGTCCAGTATCATCATGGCCATGGCAGGGAGCATGGCGGCATGAAGGCAGACATTATACTGGAGAAGTAACTGAGAGTTTTATATCCTGATCCTTAGGCAGAGGGAGAAATTCTGGGCTTGTAATGGGCTTTGGAAACTTCACAGCCTACCCCAAGTGGCACACTTCCTCCAACAAGGCCAAACCTACTCCAACAAGGTCACACCTCTTAATCCTTGTAATCCTTTTAAACAGTTCCACTCCCTGGTGACTAAGCATTCAAATATATGAGCCTCTGGGGCCATTGTTATTCAAACCATCACAGTGACATATGCCAACTTAGAAAGGCAGATGCTACACATCTTCTCTCACATACATGATTCCAGTACAAAGAAAAGAAATGACAACAGAAAGAGACAAGCAGAATTGGCAAAGGAGGAGAGGACAGTGGAAAATGAGGATAAAAAAGTGGATTACATACATGTATAGAAATTACCTTCAAATGAACTTGAGAGGGATAAACAAAGCAGTATTTTTTTTTAATTTTGATGAAACCAGACTCTTTTGAATTTGAATCCTAGACCTCTCACTGTCCACATGCCTTTGAGACTCTTGCCCAGTAGAATTTGAGAGAATACATAA
Source organism: Peromyscus eremicus (assembly GCF_949786415.1). Lineage (NCBI taxonomy): Eukaryota > Metazoa > Chordata > Mammalia > Rodentia > Cricetidae > Peromyscus > Peromyscus eremicus. The sequence continues at coordinate 66,050,634 of NC_081427.1, forward strand.
ATCAGATGGTCTACTTATTATTCTAAATTATCATGGTTTGGTATATAGAAAGTTTTTAAAACCACAGATTGCTATTATGGTTTGAGGTGACAATGATTATTTAAAACTTCAATAAACACTAGAGGCTAAATTAATAGAGGTATTAAAGAAAAATAATTTCAAGACAAATCATTTGTATATGAAGTTCCAGATAAATTAATGTTATTAATAGTTTTGAGTGACAGCATGTTTGAAGACTCAGCTAACCTTCTAGCCAGAAATGTAATTTTGAATACAATACAGTTGAACTATTACATATCAAAATGAATTTCACTTAAATTAGAGTGGGTATATGATAATGGAAGCTAAAATGCAATCAGATATTAAATCGACATCATGCAAATTCTGTTTCTCAAAACTAAATTTTGACAAGTTCCCTTTTGACATATTCTGGTATGTGGTTAATTTCTTTCAAAATATCATTCAAAAATGAAAAAAAGTACAATTCTGATCCTGAAATTTTTCAAAATTTGGAAAGGCAGCTTAATGACAAATCTTTCTTTAAAATGGGGGGGGGGGGGAGATGAAAGAGACACAGTTGTGATCAGTGAGTGAGAACTCCAAGACTGCCTGGAGAAACATCCTAACATGGAAGGATTATGGAAACTCAATGCAGTAGACCTTATGTATGCCTAACTCTTAGGAAGTTTTGAGTACAATTAAACTATAAATTAGCTGAAGGATCATAAAACTTAGAAGAAAAATATCTACACTGTCATTTTCCATTTTCATAGTTTGTGACTTTTTGAACTAATAAGCAAATATTTAGTAACTTCATATACGTAATAGGCTTTCTTCTGATCTCCTTCACTACTTAGTACTCAGTTTGAAATTTTAAAAAGGTGACATATTGATGCAAGCGGCTTCTCTTACTTAGTGGAAGCACTTCTTATTTTAACATTTCAGTAAGTGAGCCACAGAGGGACCCGTTCTCTTGAAATAAAGTCCTCCATTTTGCATAGCACATGAAAATTTTAAACAAAGGAAAAGGAAGAAACTGAATTAATGAGGGGAAGTTTGAAAATATGCTTTAAAGAATATCCAAGAAAGGAATAAGGGTATTTGACATCCTCCAGAAATCTTTTCTACGTAACTAACACACATGAGCAAAGTTGGGTATACTGACGGAAACCGCAAAGCTTAAACTCCACACCTGCTCATCAGAATCCCATGTAATGGTTCACAGGACCCAGCATACTCTGTTAGAAGAGGTCATAAGAAACCTGAGCCGCTGTTGATCTTTCAGAAAAAAAACAGTCTGATTTCCCCAGACTTGATGGTGCATGCCTATAATCCAAGCACTTAGGAGGATGAGTTAGAAGGATTCCAAGTTCAAGGCCACCCAGGGCTCCATAGAAACATCTTATCTCAAATAAATAAATAAGAACAGGAATTAGTGGTATGGATGCACATTTAGAGAATTGGCTTCTCTGATATAAAAGTTAGGAATAATGCTCAGATCTTAAAATGAGCCAAAATCACTAATAGCATAGACCAAGACTGATTTCCTCCCACTCAGGATTGTGTTGTTAAGAATTTCATACACGTATATAATTTGATCAAATCCACCAAACAATTTCCCCCTCTAATTTCTTCTCTACCCCCAGCAGTATTCTGACCTCCCAACTTCACATGTTCTTTCTTTAAACTCACTGAGTCCACTTATCACTGCTTGTATGTGCATGAAGCGGGACCATCTACTGACAACCCCTCCATAGGCATCAGTGGCCAATGGCATCTCAGATGGGTGGGACTTCACACCGAACCATGCTGAGATTTTGACTGGTTTGATCTTGTGCACACAGTCTCCGGTGCTGTAGGTAGTATGAAGGAGAAAGGGGGAGAAATGGGAGAAATGGGGCAGGAAATAAGAAGGTAGGGTAAAGAAGGGAGCATGGAGAGCAACAACTAACAATCAAAGAAAGGCCTTTGAAAAAGCTATATGGAAATATATAGTAGATTCAATGCTTCCTAAAACGTTCTGTATAAATAAAACACTGATTGGCCAGTGGCCAGGCGGGAAGTATAGGCGGGACAAGGAGAGAGAATTCTGGGAAGTGGAAGGCTGAGTGGGAGAGACACTGCCAGCCGCCGCTGCCATGACTAGCAGCATGTGAAGATGCCAGTAAGCCATGAGCCACGTGGCAAGGTATAGATTTATAGAAATGGATTAATTTAAGGTATAAGAACAGTTAGCAAGAAGCCTGCCACGGCCATACAGTTTGTAAGCAATATAAGTCTCTGTGTTTACTTGGTCGGGTCTGTGTGGCTGTAGGACTGGCAGGTGTCAGAGATTTGTCCTGACTGTGGGCTAGGCAGGAAAACTCTAGCTACAAGAGAGAGAAAGAGAGATCTACCAAATGTATGGTTTTCCCAGCATAAATAGATGACTATGATGGTTTTATTTACATAAAATATTTAAAGCTTACAATTTTAAATTGGATAAAGCATTAGCAGCTCTCTCTTCTAACTCTAAAAGCAATCTTGTTTTTTTCTCACAGCCAGAGCTGCTTTTTTAGGTGCAAATACAATTCTCATTTCCTTAAGCTATTTAAATATGAATAATTACAAGTCAATATAATAGTGCTGTATTGTTTATTGTTTAATATTCAATAATTGTGTCAAAATAATCTTGAATATAACAAGAGGGACTTATCAGGCAATTATCAGAATAAGAGAGTGTAAAATAACACTTCAATTAATTATGTTTACCTGCAAGACTATGACAATGACTACGTGTTGCAAGCCTGTTTATCTCAGGTGTCAGTGGAGGAACCTGTCAGTGTCCTCTTTAATGCCCTTAACTAGGAAAATGGATAATTTGTGGCAGCTGGCACAACTGGTCTGTACCAGAAACAAATTCAAACACAGAGCACTCTGACTGTAAATCCATGGTCCTGTTTTATATTGTGTTGGTTTTTAGGATTATTTGTTCAATATATGTTGAAGAAAATGGGTCATGTTTTTCATACATGTTCACAACACTACTCCATAAACTTTCAGGTATACTATAACTGTCACTCAAAGCATTTTTCTGGAATAAGCAAATGAGTGGTCAGTCACTCATACCCCAGGTGCTGCATCCATATGGGCATAGTTTATTTGATAGAAAGATAGGGAAAGACAGAAAGAAGAGAGAGAAGGGGGTTGTCAAGGGTGCATACCTCGTGGGAATGGAGAGAGAAGAAGGGAGGAGTTGTTCTTAAATCAGGGGCGGGTCATAATATTAACACTGTTAGCATTTCTGGCATCCTCCCATAAATGCACATGTGCCATCAGCATTCAGGCAAAATGTTTAGTCACCCCAGGACCTTACATCCTATGGAATCTATGAGCATGCATGGTGTGGCTACGTACACCCCTATACACTGCTGTGGGATGTTCTGTATGGCAAATGTGTTGCTGATTGGTCAATAGATAAAACACTGATTGGCCAGTGGCTAGGCAGGAAGTATAGGCGGGGCAAGGAGGAGAGTAAAGCTGGGAAGTGGAAGGCTGAGTCAGAGACACTGCCAGCTGCCATGATGACAAACAGCATGTGAAGATGCTGGTAAGCCACGAGCCATGTGGCAAGGTATAGATTTATAGAAATGGATTAATTTAAGCTGTAAGAACAGTTAGCAAGAAGCCTGCCACGGCCATACAGTTTGTAACCAATATAAGTCTCTGTGTTTACTTGGTCGGGTCTGAGCGGCTGTGGGACTGGCAGGTGAGAGAGATTTGTCCAGACTGTGGGCCAGGCAGGAAAACTCAAGCTACAATACACATTCACTGAGCTACCTTTAAAAGCAGACCAGGTTCAATTCCCAGCACCCACATGGCAGCTCGCACTGTCTATATCTCTGGTTACAGAGGATCCAGCACCCTCACATAGATATACATGTAGGCAAAACACCAATGCACATGAAATACAAATAAATAAATTATTAAAAAAAAAAAAAAGCAGACCCTCACATCCCACACACTCTTCCAGGCAGGCATGTGCACCTCCTCCCTATATCCCCATTTCCCTACCAATAAACTCTTAAAATGGGTTTCCTTGTATTTGTGGTCCATTTTGTTGTGGTAAATACAACATGTCCTAAATGGGCATTTCCATAAAGTCCCTCTCCTCATGGCTCAGGGAACCCTGCAGAAGAGGAAGCAGAAAGATTGTGAGAGCCAGAGGGAATGTACAAAACCAAGGAAACAAGGCTGATGCACACATGATCTCACAGAGACTGTGGTAGCATGCACAGGGCCTGCACAGGTCTAAGCCAGGTGGGGTCCCAGTGCTGAGAGGGGAAGTGGACACAAGCCCCCAGTCTGTAACCCAGAAGCCATCCCCAATTGATAAACACCCACAAATGAAAAACTGGTTTTATCTAACAGTGTCTCACTGGATATACAAGCCACTCTTAAGACAAAAACCAATGCCCAGTGGTAGATAGCCAACACAAACTTAATGCTATTTTTGGAGGTTTCTGTTTCTTACCCTACACGTCTTTTGCTTATATGTTATGGATTCCCGTTTTGTGTTTTAATGGTATTTCTGCATTTGCCAATATGTGTGTCTCTGTGCCTGTATGCATTTCTTGTTCTTTGTCTTTGGCTTTTTTTGTTTTTATGTTCACTTGTTTGTTTTGTCCTATTCAAATTGGTTTGTTTTTATTTCACTTTATTTTATTATTTTTAGATCTCTCTTTGTTTCCTAATGAGAGAGAGTGAGTTGGGTGGGTGAGGAGGTGTGAGGCTTTGTGGACAGGAGTTGGGGAAAAGGAAACCATAAGAATATACTGTATGAAAAAAAAATCTATTTTCTCAGCTATTGTTCCAGTGCCATTCTTGTCTGTTTCCCATCATGATAGTCATGTACTAACCCTCTAAAACTGTAAGCAAGTCCTCCCCCACTTCCCTACTCCTCCTCCATCTTCCTAAACAAAAAATAAAACAGAAGTTGAAAATCAAACAATCAAAAATAATTTTAAAAAATGAAACTAAAAGCCAACCTCTGTCATGGCTTTCATTTGTGTCAACATAAAAATTAGCCAGCACACCTACTGACTAACATCCATTGTGCTAGAAGGCACTCTTCATGCCACTACAGTAGAAAAGTAATTATCAATATCACCCAGCTACAGACCCTGCAACCTGCAACAGAAACCATCTGCAGGATATGCTGGTACAATAATGGCACAATGTTATGGGAGTACTCAGCCAGTTTTTGATTGGATTCAGGCCCACTCCATGAGATGGAATGGGTAGTTTACATTGCTAAAGTAACCAAGAACCTGAGGTTAAATAGATAAGAGGCCTATAGGAAACCTACTACAATTGTTCCACTAAATGAACACAGCAATAAAATTATTCCTAATGACACATTGATATTTCACAGACCAGTGCATTACTCAACCTTCTTCAGGGAAGCTGCTTCTTGCTATAGATGGGACCTAACACAGAGGCCTGTAGTCAGAAATTTCTCCTGTCCTGCCTTGCCCAGCAGTCCAGATGAATCTCTCCTACCTGTGGTCCCATAGCAACTTATAGAATAATCACTCAGAGGCTTATATTAATTACAAACTGTATGGCCTATGGCTTCAGCTTCTTGCTAGCTAGCTCTCTCATCTTAAATTAACACATTCCTAGTAATCTATATGCTTCCATGTGGCTGTGGCATTACCAGCCTTCTTGGCTTATTTTTTATACATTATTTTATTCTCCTTTTTAAGGACTTTATTTTTATTATTTTAAAACTATATGTTCTTCTTTATGATTGTCTATAACTTCTGACCATGCTGGGGGATGTCTTTCTGTATACTGTGAATATACATTGTTCGCACTAGTTAATAAATAAGCTGTTTTGGCCTATGGCAAGGCAGCTAAGAGGTAGGTGGCAAATCCAAGGAAAGAGACCAGAAAGAGAAAGGTGGAGTCTGAAGAAATGCCAGCCTACCATCCAAGGAGCAACATGCCAACAGACCGGTAATGCCACAACCACATAACAACATGTAGATTAATAGAAATGGGTTAATTTAAGATGAAAGAGCTAGCTATTAAGAATTCTTAGCCATAAGCCATACAGTTTGGAACTAATATTAAGCTTCTAAACGATTGTTTTATAAGTGTCTGTGGGACCGTGGGGCATTGTGGGACCAGAGAAACTTTTGACTACAGAAGCCCACAACTGGATAACCTGGATAATGTGCAGAGAGTGACAGAATGGGCATGTCTTCATCTTCATCAACCCTCCCCCCCCCCCTTAAGGCTCAGGTATCTATACAAAAGAGGAGGCAGAAAGATTGTTAGAGCCAGACGTGGTGGATGGCTACAAGGAAACAGTCTTCCAAACACAACAGAACTGATGCACACATGAATTCACAAGTAAGACCTGCACAGATCCAAAACAGACAAAATCCCAGCTCTGAAGCGCTGAGAAAAGGAGGAGGGCGCAAAGTCACACCATCCACTGGCAAAGAGAGAATTGGTTCTTTTCTAATGGTGTGTTACCGAGTATATCAACAACACTCCAGGACAGGTTCTATGCCCAGGAACAGCTAGACAACACAAAACATTCTGTGCCTTCTAATGTGCAAAGAAAAACTTGGAGTCTCAATCATAGCAGCATAGCTCAACTTATTTGGTCATCCCACTCTGTTTTCACAGTGCATCGTATATAGTACCTGTGCATTTGGTCGAAGATTCCTGGCTCTTTCCTGGTCTTTCTTCATAGGTGGGATGTACTGGAATGTGAACCCTACACTTTGCACATGCTCATCCCTGTGTTTGCTCCAATGCTGCCTCCTCAAGAGGGTCCCTCACCACACAGCACACGCCTACTCCTTTTCTCTAACCCCAAGAACTCAGGTAGGGTGCTTACTTTATTAGGCTGGAATCTATTTATTTGGCCATGCTAAAGGACTTGGAGCTAGTAAGACACTTTGTTATTCATCCTTATTTTCAGTTAGGATTTTATTCTCTAAACAAAATATTTGAAATATTTCACAACACATTTTACTGTAGTAGTTCCTAAGCCCTCTAAAGCAGTGGTTCTCAAACTGTGGATTCTGACCCTTTTGGGTGGTGGAACAATCCATTCACAGAGGTTACCTAAGACCACCGGAAAATATGGATATTTACCTTGCCATTCATAACAGTAGTAAATTTACAGTTAGCTTTGAAATAGCAACAAAAATAATTTTATGGTTGGGGGTCACCACACATGAAGGACTGTTTTAAAGGATTGTAGCATTAGGAAGGTTGAGAACTACTGCTCTAAAGCATCCTGGCCACTCTCCTCTAGGTGCTGTTTGCTTGGTAAATGTTCCCCTCCCCTGAATATAACATAAAATCTTGGAATCTAGCTCATGAGAAGCTGACCTACAGAGCTTTCCATTTTATAAAATCATGATCCTTCCAGTCTACCTTATAATCTATCCCCCAGTAACTGAAAATCCTGGATGTGAAAAGAGCAGCTAAGCCATCCGACAGGCACATAGGAGAAGCAGCTCTGCCTGGATGCTGTGCCAAGAACTAGAGATTCTGCCATAAGCACTCAGGGCCACATTTCCTATGTCACCTCCCAGCAAACATTACCACAAGTCACACTCTGGGTTATACCAGTGTTAGCTGAACGGTTTCCTCAAGACTGTCTGTGCCTCTGATGGACAAAGATAAATGGACTCTCAATAACAGCTACTTATTTGGTCACACCACACAGTTTTCCTAACGCATCTTAGGACAATAATATGATCATTTTCTATCAGTGTGACAAAATGCCCAAGATGATCAACTTAAAGGGAGAAAAGAGTTTTCCTGCATCCCACCTGGCCTACAGCAGCTTATAAAATAATCACTCCGAGGCTTAATACTAATTGCAGATTGTTTGGTCTATGGCTCAGGCTTCTTGCTAGCTAACTCTTTTATCTTAAATTAACCCATTTCTATTAGTCTATATTTTGCCACGTGGCCATAGCATTACAGATCTGCTGGCATCTTGTTCCTCCTTGGATGGCTGGTATATCTCTCTGACTCCACCCTCTTCTCCCTGTATCTCTTTTAGACTTTCTGCCTGGCTCTTATCCTGCCTTACCATAGACCAAAACAGCTTCTTTATTAACCAATAGTAGCAACTCATATTCACAGCGTACCAAAAGACCATCCCACAGCAAAGGGGGCATTGAAATGGCTCAGCTAGTAAATTTTTGTCCACATCTCCCTGGGAAAAATCACACAGCACCTGTTTACTGGTTTTTTGTTTTTTGTTTTTTTTTTTTTTTTTTTTTTTTTTTGGTTTTTCGAGACAGGGTTTCTCTGTGTAGCTTTGCGCCTTTCCTGGAACTCACTTGGTAGTCCAGGCTGGCCTCGAACTCACAGAGATCCACCTGGCTCTGCCTCCTGAGTGCTGGGATTAAAGGCGTGCGCCACCACCGCCCGGCTACTGTTGTTTTTTAAAAAGGATAAGTGGCGCTGGTTACCATTTGGAAAGGTCATGAGGCACGAGCCACGACAGAATCCAGTATCAGAGCTTTATTGGGGGTGGGGGTGGGGGAGACAAAAGAACCAGGCCTGGGAAAGAAGCATGTGCAGAGAGCAGAGAGAGAGACAGAGGTAATGAGGGGAAGATAGAACAGAATAGAGAGGGAGTAGGAGTCTGTGTCGGACTTTTTAAGGTGCAGGTGGGCTTATGGAGCTTTGCCACACATGCACAGATTGCGTAGCCATGCAACACGCAGGTAATCACCAGCGCGCACTGATGACGTAAGACACAGACCCCTTGCTTAGCTCCTGAACTGCACGGTTATGCAGCTAGAGTGAGGGCAGAAGCCTAACATTTACTTCGTCTCAGTCAGGAAACAGCTGACAAGCAAATGTCAAGGACCCCAATTTCTCCCTGTAGGGTACAGCCCCAGTGACCTAACTTCCACCCATTAGGCGCCGTCTTTTTTTTTTTTTTTTTTTTTAAGACAGCATTTCTCTATGTATTCCTGGCTGTCTGAGAATTCACTCTGTAGACCAGGCTGTCCTCAAACCAAGAGATCTGCCTGCCTCGGTTTCCTGGGTGCTGGGATTAAAGGCCTGCACCACCACAGCCTGGCAGACTCCAAGTCTTAAAGGTCCTCTGCTTCCCAGTAGCACCTTAGCCTAGTGAACAAGCGTTCACCATTTGGATCTTTGGGAAACATTCAAGCACCACAGTATTCACAAACATCTTGTGCTGCCGTACTGCTCATACTTTACAGAGGCTGTGGTCTAAGAAAATGAGAGCTACAGTAGTGCCACAGGGTCATACAGGCACAGGAAATGTCAGACTCTGTGAGAGCGAGAGAAAGTCTCTACCAAAAAAAAAGTACTGTTTACAAAGATCTCTAGACACTCCAGGGAGAAAGTCGGGGCAAGATTTGCAGAAAGACGCCTGACATGGTAAGGCCTCAAGTAGTGTTCAGTGCACTAAAGTATTCCACACTCAAACCTGAAATCCCCTCTATCACCTGGAACAAACACATGTGCAGAATCACACTGACATTTCTTTTTTTTTTTTTCCTTTTTTTTTCTTTAAGAAATTTGTATTCATTTAATATACCAACCACAGACACCCCCCCTTTAATCTCTCCTCCCGCTTCCCCCATACACCCCCCGACCCTGACCCACCTCACCTTCTCCAGAAGGGTAAGGGCTCCTATGAGGATTCAGCAAAGTCTAGTACATTCAGTTGAGGCAGGACCAAGCCCCTCCCCTCTGTATCGAGGGTGAGCAAGGCATCCGACAGTAGGTAATGGGCTCCAAAAAGGCAGCTCATGCACCAGGGATAGATCCTGATCCCACTGCCAGAGGCCCCTCAAACAGACCAAGCTACACAACTGTCTCCCTTATGTAGAGGACTTAGTCTAGTCCCATGCAGGTTCCACAGCTGTTGGTCTAAAGTTCATAAGTTCCTATGAGCTTGGTTCAGTTGTCTCTGTAGATTTTCCCCACCATGATCTTGACCCTCCTTGCTCATAGAATCCCTCTTCTCTCTCTTCAGCTGGACTCCTGGAACTCAGTCTGGTACTTAGCTGTGGATCTCTGCATCTGCTTCCATCAGTTACTGGATGAAGGCTCTAGCTTCTCTGGAGCTGTTGGTTGTAGTCTGGTTATCCTTTGCTTTACATCTAGTAACCACTTATGAGTGAGTATATACTACATTTCTAAGGAGCACTCTCTCTTCACCTCCTCCTGCTCTTCCAAAATGTACACCAATCCAGAGTTTACAAGTAAAATTTTTGTATTTCCAAAGTACAATAAAACATGTAAATTGCACGTTCCCAATTACAATCCTAAATTGTGAGAAAAAAAATTATAAAGGAGTTAATGAGGAATCACAGACACAGAGATTGCTGAGCATTCTCTGAGGTCCTAAAATGTACTAGCTAAAATACAACTTTCTGAAAAGAAGACTCACAATGAAACCTAAAAACCCTAATCACAATTTAAAGAGCATGAGAATTGTGCTGCTGATCATGGCCAGCCGCAGTCCAAGGCACAGTCATCCCTTTACAGTCAGGGCAGGGGTAGGTGGGGGGAGGGGAGACTCAAAGAAGGATGACACTGGAAGCCATGTTTGTAGGAAGCCATCTGCCTCTGCAATCGCCCAGAATGTTCTGTATGGTGACCACTCACTCTGCTTAACCAGAACATGGCCAGCAGAAAATAGCTGATGACTAGGAATGCCCAGTCACTCAACAACAATACCAATCCGAAACACACGGAATATTTTCACACACTCTAAAACTGTGTGGCTGGCGATACATGAACAGAGTCAAATATACCCAAAGATGACCTCTCATGTCACTGTGGAAAACGATCACTTAATAAATGTGATAGAGTAGCTGAATGCTCCTCAGATACAAACTGATGGTGAAATTCACAACCATGGAACATGCAAAGATCTTCCTGGGGTGCTTACATATCCCCACACGGTGTTAAGGGAATCAAAAGCTCAAGCTCCTGTCATCGGCGTCCACAAGGACACTAGACATCCTGTCATGTGATATTTTCAAACTTTTTTGATTTTTGCAGACTGAGTGGAAATTTGGCCCCTGTGCTCAGGCTTGCATTTCTAGGTCAGTGCGGTTCACCAATGTTTACATTAACTGTCCACTTGAATTTCCTCTTTTGTGAACTTGCCCATTCAAATCTTTGTCCACTTTTTTCAAAACTTGGTGGTCTTTATCATATTTTATTATTTTAAGATTTTATTTAACTACTGAAAAACCATCCCATTATTCACTTCTTGTGAGGCAATTTTTTTCTTCTACACCATTGTTTATCTTATAATGTTATATGAAATATACAAAACTATGCATAATTTTAAAACTTACATGTCATACTGATTTTTATATGTATAACTTGTAGTGCTTGCTTTAAATTGTGACAGTCAATTCAACATTCTCTTCCTTTGAGATCTCTGTTTTGGGTCTTTTTGAACAAGTTTTCCTAATCTTTGGTCAGGAAAGTGTTTTCTGCTATCTTATTATGAGGAAGACATAGAGACAAATAACACAAGGAAAGAGGAAGCGAGAATACTTGTAAGTAAGCACACAAGTAGGAGAAAATATTTAATTCTATAGACAGTACAAAACAAATGACAAAATAATAATGTGCAACATATATGTGAGATCAATATAAACATATTGTATGTGTCTATATACATACAGCATATATAAACACGCTAATAAGCAGTAAGAAAACACAGTGGCATGACAGACGGTTACCAGGATATACTAATACATGGTCTAAAATAAAGTGGAGAAGACCCTTAACCACGTGATAGGAAGAGCAACTTAAAGTCAGTAAAATCAGTTTCTCACCCAGTAATTTAAGAAAACCACTAAATCTCTGAAAACAGTCTGTGTGAAACGTCATAAGGGAATAGTTCAGTCACGGGTGGTGGGACTACGTGATAACAAGAAGTCAAAACACAAAATGTAATTTGGAATGTTTTTGTTTGTTTACATAATCTTTGCCCAGAAATTCTACTTCTGATGATTGATGCTAATTTGTGCATTGTTCACTGAAGTGCTGTTTGTAAGCTCAAAACACTAGAATTTTCTCAATTATCAACAGGGTGGAAAAATTATTATACTGCTATGCTGTGGAAAACTATACAGTCGTTAAAAAATAGAGAGATTTTACAGAAACTAAAAATAACAGTGAAATATATCATTGTTCTCTGAGAATTTTTTTAATGAAAAGCATACGTTTTTAAAGTACACAGCATAATGTTTTGATACGTATGCATAGTGAACTGATTACTAGTGTTAAACTGTTTAATTTGTCCATAGTTTCACATTGTTGCCTGTGCCTGTATACACATATGTTGTTGTGTATGGTAAGATCACTGAATATCTCTTTACAAACCTCAAGTGTGTAATACAATAATTTTAGTTACCATTCAGAACACTGTACAGTTCACAATAATCAAGGCATGGAAACAACCAAAGCACTTGTTGCTCACGAACAAGCACACACACACACACACACACACACACACACACACACACCTCACACAAATGTGTGCTTGCATGTAGAGGCTAGAAACCACCCACTGGTGTCCTTCCTTAGGGGCTGTCCAGCTTGTTCCTGGGGACAGGGCCTCTCACCGAGCTCTGTCTCATCTCTCTGGAGCAGGGATCACAGCACACTGTCCTCATACCTTGCATTTCACAAGGTTGCTGAGGGTAGAATTTCCTTGTGTTTTCAAAGCAAGCACTTCACTGGCTGGACTACCATCTCCCCAAACCATAAAAAAACCTGAACTACATATTAATTATTTTTAAGACATGCAATAATCGGGATCTTCAGCTATTTTCCAATCATTCTCAATCTGAAAGGCCACACTCCGCAGATGCCCTGAGATATGGTCTCCTGACTAAAGTTCCAGAGTGCTGCCATTTTTAAATGTCTAAATGGAGTATGTTTCCTGAATTTTTTTTTCCCGTAGGAGACTGAGGGGTGAAAAAGTTCACAGGACACTGAAGCAGTAAAGATATTCCATGGAAGATAAAAATGTCAACCTCTAAGTCAGTCTGAAGATCTCATAGAACATGGACCAGCTTACTGTTAAATGATCGATGCACAACTTGAAGCAGAAGGTTCTGGAACACATTTCATTAGCACACTTATTTCTTATAATTCAGAAGGACCATAAAGAGCACCTTCTCAATCTGTAATTTAACGCACCACACTGTAACACATCCCTGAACTAAGTTTTGAAGCTTACAAACCTTGTAAGGCTGACTGGCATTTTGTCATTAATTTAAAGAAAAATGCTGTCTCTGCTAAGACTTCATAATATATATAATAAAGAACACACACTGTGTGCTTAAACCAGTTTGAGAATTTTGTTACCACTTTAACATCATGGTGTTAATGCATATGTAACTACAAGCTTTTGAACCATTTCTTTATTGTGTCAGATGACAAGAAGGGGTCCTGAAAACTGTCTTATTTATTCACACAAATTAAATAACGCCAGATCAAAGACTGATGTGCTTACCACTAGAGAGTCGGGGTACTGAGGACTAAAGCACCATCTGTGATGGTGTGAAAACAAAACATCTCTCTAGTGAGGAGATTTGGTTCCTTGAAAGGATTTATGCAGAGTGACTTTGTTTCTGTTGTACTTGTTGCTTTATGAGTCTTATTTACAGAAAAGAACCTGAAAATGATTTTCACTTTAAGCACAGAAAAGGTAATAAGACAGGAGACAGAAGGAATGTTAAAATGGAGAAGTGAGAGAGTGCCACGACTCCCAAGAACATCCTTTCTCGTGATTAACACTGCAGCTGTAGAGACTGGGTCTTGATTGTTGATGTTTCTCACAGGAGCACTCAGATGATGTGCAGAAACATGGCGGTGGGGACAGCTGACTCTCAAGGAGCTACAAGAACCCAGAAGAAATGGGGGAGCAAAGAACCCATTCCCACTGCATTTGGATACAACCCACATATTTAGTTTTCATGGCTTTTCTTTAGAATTTTGGCATTGTTGTATATTTTTACAATTTGACTATACTGTATGTTGTGTATTATTGGGGGAAGCGTGCCACAGCATGTGTGTGGAGTTCAGAGGATAGCTCTGTAGATTTGGTTCTCTCCTTCCAGCTTTACATGGACCAGGGGTTAAACTCAGGTTGCTGGGCAGCAGAGAAAACACCTTCACCTGTGGAGCCATCTCACAAGACCTTCTTACTTGTCGAATGAGGCTAAGAACTGCATCATGTGCTCATGTCTATTCTTTTTACACTTGAATGTTTGGATGAGAGTGTAAACAGACCACAGGAAATCAGTTTGCAATTTGAGTCCTTTACAAAGTAATAACTTCTACTCCTGACCCTGCCTCCCCAAGGTCAAGGATTGCTTGACATAC